>NC_092379.1:44864087-45183809 GCF_030028105.1 Mobula birostris
TTATCGGCTTTGCTCATGATGCATTTTGTATTAAAATAAACACTTCGCAAACCATGGGTCTGACTGCATTCCTTCTTTATCATCTGCCTATCCTTCCTCAGGCACTTTCTCCATCTTTTTCTATTTGTGAGCCAACAGTCCCTTCCCCCGTCTCTTCAGTTCGGTTCCCACCACACCCATCCCCAGCAATTCTGGTTTAAACTCTCCCCAATAGCTTTAGCAAACCTCCCTTCCAAGATGTTGATCACCCTCGGATTCGAGTGTAACCCGTTTTTTTAAACAGGTCACGCCTGCCCCAAAAGAAGTTCCTTTGCTCCAGAAACCTGAATTCCTGCCCCCTGCTCCAATCCCTCATCCACTCATTTATCCTGCACCTCGCTCTATTCCTATGCACACTGACGCGTGGCAAAGGCAGTAATCCCGAGATTATTACCTTTGAGGTCATGCTTCTCAGCATCCTTCCTAACTCCCTGTAGTCTGTTTTCAGGACCTCCTCCCATTGCTACCTATGTGTTCAGTACCAATACGTACCACGACCTCTGGCTGTTCACCACCTCACTTCAGGATATCGTGGAGACGATCAGAAACATGCTGGACACAGGCAATCTACATTTTGTGTTTCTTTCCTGCGTGCACAGAATTGTCTGTCTGACCCCCTGACTATAGAGTTCCCTATTACTGCTGCCTTCTTCCTTTCCCCACCATTCTGAGCCACCGGGCCAGACACTGTGCCAGAGGCGCCACAGTTGGTAGCATATTCAGTCAAATATTGTATTGTTGTAAAGGACCGTCACTCTGACCTTTCATTTCGAAGTCAGATGTGATTCCTTTCGATAGTAGGAGAATTTTTCTTTAGTGTAACATGTGTTTCACTGTAACTGACCTGGTAGGGTCGAAGAATCATAGAGCATGGGGACAGGCTATAGGACCTATTTCCTCCATATCCACTAAAGGGTAATCAAATGTCAGTAAAATGGCGGATATTGTGCATTGACTGTTTGTCAAATATGCGTTTGTAATTTGATGTGTAGAACTAAAAGGTGTGCAGATGTCTCTGGTTACGTTTGATTCGGTGATCAGTGCCAGACCAAGTACGTATGTCATCACAAAAACAAAAAGTTAATTAACTCTCTTTAAATCTGGCCTACATTGATTTCAGAAACACACACACAGCATGCTAGAAGAACTGAGCAGGCCAGGCAACATCAATGGAAAAGAGTAAACATTCGACGTTTCGGGTAGGAAATTTTCATCAGGACCCTTCATGAGTCCAGTCCTGATGAAGAGTCTCAGCCAGAAACGTCGAATCTTTGCTCTATTCCCTTGATGCTGCCTGGCCTGCTGAGTTCCTCCAGTATTTTGTGTGTGTTTCTTCGATTTCCAGCATCTGAAAATTTTCTCTTGTTTCTCATTGATTTTACATGACATATCCCCCAATTCAGCACATAAGCAAATAGTACTTTCATCTCAAATTATGAAAGTTCACATACTCTATGAATTTACTAAAATTTTAACTTCTTCTGGGATTAACCAGATAGAAATTCTGGAATTATGCGGTCTCCTTACCACTACCAGAGGTTGATATCATCACGACCTGTTAAACATGTTGTGCATTTTCTGCGGAAAATAGCCTGTGCTCCTGTACACAAAGATTCCTCATGATTATCCAGAATGAGACACCGCCACAAATCACCCTAGTCAGAAGGCAACACAATTGTCTTGAATGTGGATGAAGTTGCTACTGTGAACTTAGGTTGCAATGTGTGGGTTCAAGCTTCGCCAATGCGGATATTAAACGCTGTTAAACAATTACCTATAGTTCTACATTATGACGGCGTTCGATAACGGTGGAAATCACTACGTTAATTTGTTTCTTCAGCTCATTATCACAATCACTTATCTCAGTGGAGTTAATTGTATATATATTCCGTGGATACTTTAAGCATGAGTTACATCAGATACGACAGGACTCCTTGTTCCTTGCACATTGTTTGAAATGCACAGTCCAGTCACCGGACCTGTATTTGCAATATATTATCCCATCCTCGCCGCGTTTGCGGTTCCAGGTAAGATCCAACGGTTGTAAATTATTCATTCACGTTTTACCAGATTTATCAATTGTACGAAAAAGAATTTATTTGCATGTATTTTCATTGTGATATTTTTATTTCCTTGAGGTGTCAGTGCCGGGGATATAATGGACATAAGTTCCCAACACCTATTAAGTGCTCGCAAAAGCATGTGTCTCAAATAGCCGTTGACAACCCATTCAAACTCCTGTCCTTCACGTTTGGCTTAGCAAATATCTAGCGGAACCGTTTCTACTGACAGGACTAGGGACCAAGGCACGTTATTGGCGCCTTAGAAACGTTAGTTTCGGGCAGATAGGATTCATTAGCAATGGTTGCCTGCTCATCTACGAGAAGGTAACCTCTCATCTCAGACCTCAGCTGCATTGCGGCTATAACCGCTCGTGCTGGAATGCTTCGGGAGTAGGTACCGAGGAAAACCCCGGAGCTGTATTACCTAAGGCTGTCCTGCGTTGGATTGAACAATGGCAGAAAGTTATTGCGAAGCTGCTGGTGCGAAACCGTGCTCTGCAGTTCATTTGGTATCATTACTGCGCGGAGAGGGAGAACCTGCATCATGAACAACAGTTTGTTATCCAATTAGTTCACGCATGGCTTTGGTACTGTCTTACATAGATAGCCAGAACGCAACATCCATGGTAAACCCTGATCAACATTGTGCCTGCTGTATTATCACTGTACTAACTGTGTCTTCTCTGCCTTACAGCTAATTTAGTGGCGATTGTAATTCTTTCCCGAGGAAGGAGCAGTCTTTCTAGATGCATTACATGGTACCTGGTGTCCATGGCTGTGGCGGATCTACTCGTCGTGATCACTGCGGTGATATTAAATCGCATTCGTGGTATTTACTTCCCAGGAAGTTTTTTTTTGACACATACGACAGTTTGCAGTGTTACTGCCGTCATAACGTATGCAGCTAGGGACTGTTCAGTCTGGTTGACTGTCGCTTTCACGTTAGATGGATACGTCGTGATTTGTTGCCCAAAACTGAAAGGCAAATACTGTAACGCGAAAACATCAGTTATGGTTATCGTGACCGGCTGTGTTTTTAGTTTGGTTAGAAACGTACCCTGTTATTTTATGTATGAACCATCGTATGTACTAAACGGTGTACCCTGGTTTTGCCGTATAAGATCCGAGTTTTATATTTCAGTTGGCTGGGCAGCATTTAATTGGCTGGATAAATTTTCCACCCCATGTGTATCCTTCATTCTAATCTTGCTGTTCAACTGTCTGACAGTCAGGCATATTTTAGCAGCCACCAAACTCGAAGGAGACTCCAAGTACGTAATAAAGGAACTGATCAAGTTGACCCAGAAATAGAGAACCGGAGGAAGTCCATCGTTTTATTGCTATCCATAGCGGGGACTTTTATCTTATTGTGGATTACATATCTTATAAATCTTTTGTTTGTACTATTGACATAAAATAACTATTTTGAAGGATTGGATTTTAACTTCCCTAGATTCATACTGCAGGAAAGTGGATATATGCTTCAGCTTTGGAGCTGTTGCACTAACACGTGCATCTATGCAGGGACTCAGAGGAGATTCAGAGAGGAGCTGAAAGATGCGATGAAATAGCCGTTCCGCTTATTCTCGAGTTACTGAAATTGTTGGCTGTGGCGATAATCCTCCATACACTCGATCGTGTATCTTTTCATTTCCTCGATCATATATTCTACCTGAAGGTAACATTATAATGGGAGCACAACCACATATAAAACCGTGAAATTGTATTACTAAATGAGATAGGGTGAGTGAAAAACCGGGTAAATGAGTTAAAAGTTTAATATCCCGTACTATTGAAGTTGCAACCACATATCCATGTGGAGAATATAAACTGAAAACAGAAAGCAAGATAGAAATTGGGCATTAAGCACTGATTGAACAATCGATTCGACACATGAACAAATGTAAAGTGACTGTTAAGAAAGAGTGTTTCGGAACAAGAGCTGTCTCAGACTACAAATTACTCTTGCGATTTGTTGGCTCAATCAAACAGCTCGCTGGACCCGACGTTTTGTCTCGTACCAACTGTATTTGTGCAGCGGATCGAGCAGCTTGCGGAAAGCAAGCGTGGGATGGCTCTGGAATGTTATGGTGTTTTCATGGAAAACATGACAGATATATTTAAATAAAACGTTAGGAATTCAGGACGTTGTATCAACCAGAGCAAAATATTCCTTCAATATCTAACATGTCTTGGCTTGACATGATTTGGAATTAAAAATGTCAATAATTTCAGATGTATATCATATACACGCACATTAACAAACATAAAGAATGGGGTCAGAGATCTACTTAGGTTGTCCCGTCCAGTCCAACAGTATTGAGCGCTACCCTTCCCCAGCAAGTCGAACTTCTGTCTCAGAACACCAGAGACTTAGGATCAATTCAGTTCTCCACTACTATTTGTATGGAGTCTGGAGGTCCTCTCTGTGCATTTATACGTCTCCTTTGGGTGCTCAAGTTCCCTGTAATATAACACATACTGCCAATTTGGCAGTTTACTTGGCATCATTAAACAGCCCCAGAGTGCAGGTGAATGGTAGAATCTGGAGCAGTTGATCTGAATACGGGAGAATATTAAACGGGTTTAAAGTTCTGCTGGATTATTGTAAATGGTTGGTTGTTGACCAGTGCAGACGCAGCGAAAGAAGGGGTGGTATTTGTGTTGTATCCCTCTATAAATGCTGCCCCTCATCAAATTCACTGCCTTTCCCTATTTACTCCTCGCATGGATCAGATACTGATATCGAATTCCTTGTTGAACTGATGGATTATACCTTCAACTTCCTTCTGTTGTGGATAACTAAGAGTTTACCACTTCCTGGGTGAAGTAATTTATTCAAACTCAGCCATGCATTGATTGCTCTGTAAGTATAAACATAATCTCTGTGCTTGGACTATCCTTGGTTTCTGGAGGGCCACACTGGCAGGTCACTAATCCGAAGTTTCAGTGCTTTAGACGTAACAAAGAGGAAGCGATTAAAGACGGAGGCATGTGCAGGAATTGCTGTGCCCTTGCAGAGATTATTAAATCATCCATAGTGACAGGTGAGGTACCATTAGATTGGGAGATAACCAATGTTCTCCGCTGTTGAAGAAAGGCTCAAAAAATAAACCGGAAAATGATAGGACAGTGAGCCTAACATCAGTAGTGGGAAGTTATTGGAAGATGTCCTAGGTGGACCGATAAATGAGTATTTGGGTATATTTGGACTGATTCAGGATAGTCAGAGTGGCTTTGTACATGTTAGGTTGTGTCTGACTAATCATACAGAGTTTGTAGACGTTGCGTAATGTACATTAGCAAGACATTTAATAAGGTCTCCCATGGGACGTTGATCAAGAAGGTTAATTCGCACGGAATTCAAAACGAGATAGAAAATTGGATTAGATATTTGCTTTGTGTGAGAAACAAGAGAGTGGTACTAGACGGTTGCCTCTCTGACAGGAAACCTGTGAGGAGTGAAGTTCCGTGCGGATTGGTGCTGGGACCTTTGTGGTTGGTCGTTTATATCGATGATATGGATAAAAATCTGGTTAGCTGGATAACCATATTTAAATATGACAACAAGATTGGGGGTGCTGTGGAGAGAGAGAGAGACGGCTATCATAACTTGCAGCGGGTTCTGGACAAGTTGGAAAAATGACTGAAAAAAGGTAGATACAAATTAATGCAGACAGGTGGGAAGTATTGCACTTCGGTAGGATCAACCAGGATAAGTCTTGCACAGGTGTCGGCAGGGCACTGCGGTGTGCCACAGAACAAAGGGATACTGGTACATTATTCACTGAAAGTCATATCACGGGAAGATAGTGTTGTAAGGAAAGCCCTCGTAATTTAATACAATGAGAACAGAAGATGGGATGTTCTGTTGAAATTGTAGAAAGCATTCGCGACGCCTAATTTGGAGTGTACGTTTGGTCTCGTAACTACCAAGAAGGTGTAAGTAAGGTTGAAGGAGTACACAGACAACTTACAAGGCTGTTGTTGCGACTAGAGCAGCTGTCCCCAACCACCGGGCCGCAAAGCATGTGCTACCGGGCCGGGAGGAAACGGTATGAGTCAACTGCACCTTTACTGATTTACTGTCACGCACTGTTGAACTTGAACATAGGGTTGCCAACTGTCCCGTATTGGCTGGGACATCCCGTATATTGGGCTAAATTGGTTTGTCCCTTACGGGACCGCCCTTGTCCCGTATTTCCCCCGCTAAGGTAGAGCATTCCTATGAAACCTTTCGTGCCGAAATGGCGTGAAGCGAAGAAGAAATTACCATTAACTTATATCAGAAAAATTTTGGAACGTTCTCAAACCCAAAAAATAACCTACCAAATAACACATAAAACCGAAAATAACGCTAACATATAGTAAAAGCAGGAATGATATGATAAGTACACAGCCTGTATGAAGTAGAAATAATGCATGTACAATGCAGTTGGGAAGATGAAGGCAAAACCATTTAATGGGAGGGGGGCGGGCGGAATCAGCATCTACACGCATGCGCACATCACATGCGCATGTCACGCATGCGCAAAAAAGGTGCCCGCGAAAGGCTTCATGGTCATGGTAGTCTTTATGTGGTATGGTGTTCCGGGATTTGACTGCTACTTTTGTCCCTTATTTGGGAGTAAGAAAGTTGGCAAACCTAACCGTAAAAGACATGTTCAGGTGAGTTTAACCCTACTTGATCACCACCCCCCCCCACCCCCCCCGGTCGGCCGGTCCACAAGAATATTGTTCCATGGTGCAAAAAGGTTGGGTCCCCTGGACTAGAGGAACTGAGTTACAAGGAGAGAATGAAAAGGTTAGCACTTTATTCCTTGGAACAAAATTATGAGGAGTATAATTTGATAAAAAGCAAGCAGGCATTTCTTTTTTCCCTTCTGGTTGGATTGAACTACCAATAGAGGTTATTAGTGAACGGTGAAAGGTGAAATGTTTACGGGGTACATGGGGTGTAGCATTTTTACTCAGAGTGTTGTGAGAGTGTGCAGATAGATTCCATTGCACGCAGTGCATGTGCGCTCATTTCACCGTTTAAGAGACGTTCGGAAAGGCGCATGGATGTTAGGGATCTGCAGGGTGATGGTCGCAGTGCAGAGCGATGGGAGTGGGCATATTAATTGTCTCAGCACAGATTAGATAGCCCAAGGGCCCGTTTCTGTGCTGTACTGTTCTATGTCTCTCTGACTATATGACAAAGGGAACAACTTTCCCAAAGGGATCACTGCTGACTCTCGTGCATTTCGCAACATCTCATAGAAACATGATCGATTACTAGGTTTTGCGGAGATTTCAGCATCTTCTTAAGCCAACGGTGATGTACTAAATGATCCGAGAATCTCTAATGGTACTCCCAGATCTGAAAAGGCAGTAAAGTTAAACCAGTAAAACACAGGGCTCTGAACCTGTCTGTGCTGGAGAAAATACCGAAGAGGGTAATTGCCCGATGGGTATTTTCTGATGGACGTCTACAACAAGGAATGTAGCACGGGGATTGGTGTTTGGACATTTGTTATTTATAGTACTTCTAAATTACTTGGTTTACAAAGATAGTGATCGTTACGTTTACGGATAGTTAAACAAGTGAGCCCACAATAAAACGGGGTAAAGATCCGATGGAAGGTTGGTTGGAGTGGTGATAGATAGTATTTAATTAGGACAAGTACGAAGTAAGGCGGTTTAAGAAGCTGCTTTCCGACAGGACAAATAGAGTAACTTGAACACTGTGACACTGAAATGCACGTTTACCGCTCTCTGAAAGAAGCAGCGCTGGTCAATAAAGGATAAGCGTAGAAACGTATAATAGAGAAACATACTTTTTCAACCCACTTTATCTATTCCAGAGATGTGATACTACAGATTATTAAGGGTCTGCATTTTCTGCAAGACAAGGAATTTCAAGAATTTCTACGAGATGGTTTTTCGGATTATCTTGGTGGTCGAGCATCACTGAGGAAAAGAGGTTCTGGACTGGGTGTCGTGAAACGCATTTAATGAGAGAGATTTAGGGAAAGGAATGCTTAAGAGGCGGTGATCATATTGTAGGGCAATGAGACCTTAATACATAGGAGCAGATTGAGGACTTTTGGCCCATCGAGTCTGCTCCGCCATTCATCATTACTGATCCATTTTCCTCTCAGCCTCAATCTCCACCTTCTCCAGGTTTCCATTCATGCCCTGACCACTCAAGAATCTATCAGCCTCCTCCTCAAATATACGTAAAGATTTCGTGTGCTCAGCCGCCTGTGGCAACGAATTCCACAGATTTACTGCCTTCTGGCTAAATAAATTCCTCCATATTTCTGTTCTAAAAAAACGCCACTCTATTCTCGGAAAGAACAGGAAATCTGCAGATGCTGGAAATTCAAGCAACACACATCAAAGTTGCTGGTGAACGCAGCAGGCCAAGCAGCATCTGTAGGAAGAAGTGCAGTTGACGTTTCAGGCCGAGACGCTTCGTCAGGACTAACTGAAGGAAGAGTGAGTAAGGGATTTGAAAGTGGGAGGGGGAGGGGGAGGGGGAGATCCAAAATGATAGGAGAAGACAGGAGGGGGAGGGATAGAGCCAAGAGCTGGACAGGTGATAGGCAAAAGGGGACACGAGAGGATCATGGGACAGGAGGTCCGGGAAGAAAGACAAGGGGGGGGGGGGGGGGAGACCCAGAGAATGGGCAAGAGGTATATTCAGAGGGACAGAGGGAGAAAAAGGAGAGTGAGAGAAAGAGTGTGTGCATAAAAATGAGTAACAGATGGGGTACGAGGGGGAGGTGGGGCCTTAGCGGAAGTTAGTGAAGTCGATGTTCATGCCATCAGCTTGGAGGCTACCCAGACGGAATATAAGGTGTTGTTCCTCCAACCTGAGTGTGGCTTCATCTTTACAGTAGAGGAGGCCGTGGATAGACATGTCAGAATGGGAATGGGATGTGGAATTAAAATGTGTGGCCACTGGGAGATCCTGCTTTCTCTGGCGGACAGAGCGTAGATGTTCAGCAAAGCGGTCTCCCAGTCTGCGTTGGGTCTCGCCAATATATAAAAGGCCACATCGGGAGCACCGGACGCAGTATATTACCCCAGTCGACTCACAGGTGAAGTGTTGTCTCACGTGGAAGGACTGTTTGGGGTCCTGAATGGGGGTAAGGTAGGAAGTGTAAGGGCATGTGTAGCACTTGTTCCACTTACACGGATAAGTGCCAGGAGGGAGATCAGTGGGGAGGGACGGGGGGGACGAATGGAGAAGGGAGTTGTGTAGGGAGCGATCCCTGCGGAATGCAGGGACATACGCTTTTTTTTGGATTCCAGACCTAATCAGTTCCCCTCTACTACCACTCTGCTCCGTCTAGCGGAATTAGTTCTTACTCTTAATAATTTCTCCTTTGGCTCCTCCCACTTCCTCCAAACTAAAGGTGTAGCTATGGGCACCCGTATGGGTCCTAGCCATGCCTGCCTTTTTGTTGGCTTTGTGGAACAATCTATGTTCCGTGCCTATTCTGGTATCTGTCCCCCACTTTTCCTTCGCTACATCGACGACTGCATTGGCGCTGCTTCCTGCACGCATGCAGAACTCGTCGACTTTATTAACTTTGCCTCCAACTTTCACCCTGCCCTCAAGTTTACCTGGTCCATTTCCGACACCTCCCTCCCCTTTCTAGATCTTTCTGTCTCTGTCTCTGGAGACAGCTTATCCACTGATGTCTACTATAAGCCTACTGACTCACACAGCTATCTGGACTATTCCTCTTCTCACCCTGTCACTTGCAAAAACGCCATCCCCTTCTCGCAATTCCTCCGTCTCCGCCGCATCTGCTCTCAGGATGAGGCTTTTCATTCTAGGACGAGGGAGATGTCTTCCTTTTTTAAAGAAAGGGGCTTCCCTTCCTCCACTATCAACTCTGCTCTGAAACGCATCTCCCCCATTTCACGTACATCTGCTCTCATTCCATCCTCCCGCCACCCCACTAGGAATAGGGTTCCCCTGGTCCTCACCTACCACCCCACCAGCCTCCGGGTCCAACATATTATTCTCCGTAACTTCCGCCACCTCCAACGGGATCCCACCACTAAGCACATCTTTCCCTCCCCCCCCCCCCAGCCTTCCGCAGGGATCGCTTCCTACACAACTCCTTTGTCCATTCGTCCCCTCCATCCCTCCCCACTGATCTCCCTCCTGGCACTTATCCATGTAAGCAGAACAAGTGCTACACATGCCCTTACACTTCCTACCTTACCACCATTCAGGGCCCCAAACAGTCCTTCCAGGTGAGGCAACACTTCACCTGTGAGTCGACTGGGGTGATATACTGCGTCCGGTGCTCCCGATGTGGCCTTTTATATATTGGCGAGACCCAACGCAGACTGGGAGACCGCTTTGCTGAACATCTACGCTCTGTCCGCCAGAGAAAGCAGGATCTCCCAGTGGCCACACATTTTAATTCCACATCCCATTCCCATTCTGACATGTCTATCCACGGCCTCCTCTACTGTAAAGATGAAGCCACACTCAGGTTGGAGGAACAACACCTCATATTCCGTCTGGGTAGCCTCCAACCTGATGGCATGAACATCGACTTCTCTAACTTCCGCTAAGGCCCCACCTCCCCCTCGTACCCCATCTGTTACTCATTTTTATGCACACACTCTTTCTCTCACTCTCCTTTTTCTCCCTCTGTCCCTCTGAATATACCTCTTGCCCATCCTCTGGGTCCCCCCCCACTTGTCTTTCTTCCCGGACCTCCTGGCCCATGATCCTCTCGTGTCCCCTTTTGCCTATCACCTGTCCAGCTCTTGGCTCTATCCCTCCCCCTCCTGTCTTCTCCTATCATTTTGAATCTCCCCCTCCCCCTCCAACTTTCAAATTCCTTACTCAGTCTTCCTTCAGTTAGTCCTGACGAAGGGTCTCGGCCTGAAACGTCGACTGCACCTCTTCCTACAGATGCTGCTTGGCCTGCTGCGTTCACCAGCAACTTTGATGTGTGTTACTCTATTCTCGGGCCGTCTTCTGGCCCTAGACTCTCCCATCATTGGAAACATAGTCTCCACATCCAGTATATTGGGGCCTTTCAATATTCGATAGGTTTCAATTAGGTCACCTCTCATTCCTCTAAATTCCAGTGAATACAGGCCCAGAACCATCAAAAGTTCTTCTAATGACAAGCCGTCGAATCCTGGAATAATCTTAGTGAAGTTCCTTTCAACCCTCTCCGGAGTCAGCACATGCTTCCAACATAAGCGGTCAAAACCGCTGAAGAACAAGGAGTTTGGAAAGGGCTACGAAGTGCACAGCCTTGGAAAAGCGGTCAACCACGGTGAGTACGGCAGCTTTTCCATGTGAAGGGGGTAGTCCCGTAACGAAATCCAGATCAATGTGAGACCCAGGGCGGCTAGGGACAGTTAGGGGACGAAGCAATCCATCAGGTTGTCCGTGGGAGGCTTTTCCGCGGGCACACACAGTACAGGCAGAGACAAAAGAACGGGTGTCAGCATCCATGAAGGGCCACCAGAAATGTGTCTTCAGAAGGGACAGAGTTCGGTGGATCCCGGGATGGCAGGTGAAACGAGAAGTATGCCCCCACTGGAAAACCTGAGACCGAACGCAGTCAGGCACGAAGAGGCGATTGGAGGGTCCATTGCCTGGGTCAGGTTGAGTCCGTTGGGCCTCCTTGACTATGGATTCGCTCTTCCAAGTGATGACAGCCACTACACAAGATGGAGGAAGGATGGTCTCTGGGTTGGGAAGGCCCTCCTCGGAGACGTATTGACGGGGAGAGAACATCGGGCTTCCCGTTCTTGGACCCCGGACGATAGGTGAAGGTGAACCTGAAATGGCTAAAAAATAATGCCCTACGGGCCTCCCGGCAATTCAGGCGTTTGGCGGTTTGGACGTATGCGAGATCCTTATGATCAGTTCAGACGATGGATGGATGTTCCGCTCTCTCCAGCCAGAGCCACCACTCCTCCAAAGCGAGTTTGACGGCCAGTAACTCCCGGTTCCCTACGTCGTAGTTCCGTTTGGCGGGACCACCGGTGAGAATAGAATGCGCGGGGATGGAGTTTTTGGTCTGGGCCGGAGCGTTGGAAGAGGACCGCTCCCACCCCAGAGTCGGAGGCGTCGACTTCCACAATGGGTGGGCGAGAGCGGTCTGGTTGGGCCAGGATGGGAGCGGAGGCGAAACACCTCTTCAGCTCCGAGAAGGCTGAGTCCGCTTCGGGTATCCAGTGAAAACGGGTCGCAGGAGAGCTGAGTCGAGTGAGGGCGCTGCTACCCAGCTGTAATCTTTGATGAAGCAACGATAAAAGTTTGCCAACCCCAGAAATCGCTGGAGTTGCTTGAGTGTCGTGGGTTTTAGCCACTCCACCACGGCCCGGATCTTTTCGGGATCCGCCCTCACTTGCCCGCTCTCGATAATCTATCCTAAGAAACTGACGGAAGGGACATAAAACTCGCACTTCTCAGTCTTCACGAATATTTTGTTCTCCCAAACCCTCTGCAGAACCTAACGGACATGGTGGATGTGTTCCCGAGGACTGCGGGAGAAGACTAAGATGTCGGCCAAATAAACAAAAATGAAATGGTTAATAAATTACCTGAGGACATCGTTTATCAGGGCTTGGAAGACGGCGGGGGCGTTGATGAGACAGAATGGCATGACCAGGTATTCGAAGTGACCAAGAGGGCTGTTAAAAGCTGTTTTCCACTCATCTCCCTCCCTTATCCTGACCAGGTGGTAGGCACTTCGTAGATCCAACCTAGAGAAGTTGGTAGCTCCATGAAGGGGTTCGAAAGCAGAGTTGATAAGGGGCACTGGATACTTATTCTTTCTGGTGTTACTGTTCACGCCACGGTAGTCAATGCAGTGGCGCAATGAGCCGTCTCTCTTCCCCCACAAAGAAGAAACCCGCGCCTACAGGGGAAGATGAGAGTCGGATAATGCCGGCTGCGAGAAAGTAATTTAGGTAAGCCTCCATTGCTTCCCTTTCTGGCCGGGACTGTCATGGTCCGGATCAGGTTCCCTTTAAATTTACTTCGTTTGTGTTACGATCCGGACCGTTAACTCTCTGTTTCCCTTTAGTTCCCTGTTTTCACGCGTCCCTCGCGCTTGATGATTAGAGGCAATTTATTCTCGGTTGAACCGGCAATTACGAAGTCTCTAGCTTCCGGCCGTTTGGCGCAAGAGCGTTATCGAAGTCATCGACGCTAGGGCGAGCCGGAGCCAACTAAGTTTCTCGGCGCAGCAAGCCAAGTATCCTACCTTAGCAACTGCCAGCAAGCCGCCTTCTCTTGCCAGAGTGGGTCCGCCAAAGTTAACCCACCGGGGTGAGTCAAGAGCTCGCTGCTGCTTGGAGCGTACTTGAGCCCAGTCATAGTACTGTCTATCGCTGTGTGGTCTCCGTATCCATGTCTTGCGTCTAACAGGGCTCCCGGCCCTGTACCCTGGAAGGGTCCTGACCCTGTGTCAAGAAGAGTTCCGACGCTGTCCTGTGTCTAAGGAGGAGTCCCGGCTCAGTGTTCTATGTGCTGTGTTTGAGTTTCAAGTATCAAGTCCTGGCTCTGGAGGTTTCAATTATCAAGTCCTGGCTCTGGGGTTTTCAAGTATCAAGTCCTGACTCTGGGGTTTTCAAGTATCAAGTCCTGACTCTGGGGATTTCAAGTATCAAGTCCTGGCTCTGAGGTTTTCAAGTATCAAGTCCTGGCTCTGGGGATTGCAAGAATGAAGTCCTGGCTCCGGAGGTTTTTGGTATCAAGTCCTGGCTCCGGGGGTTTCAAGTATCAAGTACTGGCTCCGAGGTCTGTGTTCCGAGTCCTGGCTCCGAGGTCCGTATTCCGAGTCCTGGCTCCGAGGTCCGTGTTCCGAGTCCTGGCTCCGAGGTCCGTGCTCCGAGTCCTGGCTCCGAGGTCCGTGCTCCGAGTCCTAGCCCAAACCCTTAGTCCCAGCCTAGTCCAGGGCCTGAATGCTTGTCCATTACGCTATTCCCGCTTCTGCTTTGCTCTCCTTGTAACGAGCAATAAACTCAATTTAGTTAACCTCACAAGACGTGTTTGTGTCTTGCATTTGGGTCCGCTCCCAGCGCCCCCTTGTGACAGGGACAGGTTATACAGCCGACTGGTGGGTAGAGGGACTCCGGGGAGCAGGTCAATTGCGCAATCATAAGGGCGGTGTGGAGGCAGGGAAAGAGCCCGTTGTTTGCTAACCATTTCTCCCAGATCGTGATACTCTACTGGAACGTTGGTTAAGCCGGGGGTTTCAGCGGCAGAGGAAGTCGCGGTGACTTTCACAAGGGAAAGGGCCGATTGTAAACAAGTGGAGTGACAGAACGGACTCCAGCTGACTACCTGCCCGGTGGCCTCTCAGGGGCCAAACAAAGCTGTTTAATTTCCTTTGTTATATATGTCTGCTGGTTGATCGGAGTAGCCGCCTGGGTTGTCAAGGAGGCGGACTGGGCTCGTAGAAGCTGCCCGGGCTGCAGATGGTGTGGCTGCCTGCTACTCGAAGGCACAGGTGTTGGTGTAGAAAGCCGGTGTGCAATGTAGTTCCGAGCGATTGTCTTGGATGTTTCAATTGTGATTGCAAGATCTGTTGGATATTGATATTGTAAGATGTTGTAGGCCTGTTTTCCTTATTAGATGGTGCACCTGGTGGCGTGAAAGCTACGTAGCTTCGATCGTTGCGCTGAACACTGTTTGCTTCAGATGTATCCATGTACCGTGGAAAGATAATTAAACTTGTTTTGATTTGTCGGTCATGGTTGTGACATCTTGCCTTTAGAATACTTCGGCCTCCTTGCGATGTATATTTCCTTTGCCGTCCGAATCGCTCCCAGAAATTACAACAACTGCTCATTGGCCGTCATCTCTGCCAGTGTACTTTTCCAATCAATATGGGCCACCTCCCCTCTCATGCATCTGTAATTCCATTCACTCCACTGATACATCTGACTATAGCTTCTCATTCTCAAATTTCAGGGTAATTTCTATCATATTCTGTTACTTGGTGCTTTTATATTAAACTCTCGAATCAAATCTGCTTCATTGTGCAACAGCTAATCGGGAAAAACTGATCACATAGTGGGTTGAATCACGCTTTAAAAAGCCATCTAGTAGACATTCTACAAATGCCCAGTCCTGGCATCCACCACCAACCAGACTTTCCCAATTTACCTGCATTTTGAAATCGCCACGACTATTGTAACATTGTCACTTTGGCATGTATTTTATTTCTCCCATAGTAATTTGTCGCATCCTTAAGCCAATATGGGTGTCTGTATATAAATCCCATCTGGATCGTTTTAGCCTTTTAGTTTCAGAAGGAGGTGAGTTATTAAGTTCAAACTTTCTGCATAATCACTCAAGATGTTGAACTGCACATGCATATAAGAAGAGCTGTATAACTCATCCCCTTCTACCTTAGGCCACAAACTTATCAATAACTCCTGCTGTAGACCACTTTCTGGAAGTCTAAGACGCCGAATTCTACAAAAAAGGGATCCATATGCTCCACGACCGCTGGACTAAGTGTGTAAACGTAGGCAGGGACTATGTTGAAAAATAAATGTGCTAAGGTTTCTAAAATTGACCCCATTTAACTTAGGCCACGAACTTATCAATCACCCCTCGTAGTGCGGTGAAAACCACAATGAAGTTAGTAAGGAAAATAAAGGGAATGTCCGTAAAGCTTCGAAAGTTAGAATCAATCAGAACACATACAGGTTGCAAATAAGTCAGAAAAGAAGAAACGAACGGAATTAAAGAAGCCAGCAGGGTTCATGTAAAGCCCTTACCAAGTAGGATTAAGGTGAACCCCAAGATATTCTTCCCATATATTAGGTGCAAGAGGATAACTAGGGAAAAGGTTGACATCTTAAGGATAAAGATGGTAACATTTGAGAGGCGAGGCAGGAGATTGTGAGCCTCTGGCGATGGTCCTTGCATCATCAATGCGGACAGGAGAGGTTTCGGAAGGTTGGAGGGTAGTGCACATTGCTCCATGATTCAAGAAAGGGAGTAGAGATAGCCCAGGAAATTATAGACTAGTTAATGTTACTTCAGTGATTGATAAGTTGATGGAGAAAATCCTGAGAGCCAGGATTTATGAACATTTGGAGAGGTATAATATGATTAGGAATAGTCAGCATGGCTTTGCCAAAGGCAGGTCGTGCCCTACGAGCCTGATTGAATATTTTGAGGATGTGACTAAATAGGTTGATGATGGTAGAGCAGTAGATGTAGTGCATATGGATTTCAGTAAGGCATTTGACAAGGTACCCATTCAAGGCTTATTGTGAAAGTAAGGAGGCAAGGGATCCAAGGGGAAATTGCTTTTTGATCCAGAATTGGCTTACCCACACAAGGCAAAGAGCGTTTGTAGACGGGTCAAATTCTGCATGGAGGTCGGTGATCAGTGGTGTACCTCAGGGATCTGTTTGGGTACCAATACTCTACGTGATTTTTATTAATGACCTGGATGAAGAAGTGGAAGGATGGGTTAGTAAATTTGCCGATGGCATAAAGGTTGGAGGTGTTGTGGATAGTGTGGAGGGTGGTCAGAGGTTACAGCGGCACATTGATAGGATGCAAAACTGGGTTCAGAAGTGGCAGATGGAGTTCAACCCGGATATGTGTGAAGTGGTTCATTTTGGAAATTCAAATATGATGACAGAATATAATACTCTTGGCAGTGTGGAGGATCAGAGTGATCCTAGTGTCCGAGTCCATAAGACACCCAAGTCTGCTGCGCAGGTTGACTCTGTGTTTAAGAAAGCATACGGTGCATTGGCCTTCATCCATCGTGGGATTGAGTTTAGGAGCCGAGAGGTAATGTTACAGCTATATAGGACCCTGCTCAGACCCCACTTGGAGTATTGTGCTCAGTTTTGGTCGGCTCACTAAGGATGTGAAAACCACAGAAAGGGTGCAGAGGAGATTTCTTGGATTGGGGGTATGCCTTATGAAAATAGGTTGAGTGAACTCAGACCTTTTTCGTTGAAGCTACTGAGGATGAGATGTGACCTGATAGAGGTGCATAAGATGATGAGAGGCATTGGTCGTGTGGGTAGTCAGAGGCTTTTTCCCAGGGCAGAAATGGCTAGCACGAGATGGCAGTTTTACAGTGCTTGGAAATAGGTATAGAGGATATATCAGAGGTAAGTTTTTTTTTTTTTACGCAGGGAGTCCTGAGTGCTTGGAATGGCCAGCCGACGACGATGGCGGAGTCTCTTTAAAGAGACTCCTGGAAAGGTTGTACCGAGTTCGGATATGTCCCAAGTGCGGAGTGAAAGACACAGAAGCAGGTCAATAGTTCACAGTCTTTAATACGAATAGCGTTAAAGGGAAAATATAACAATAGACGCTCGGCCAAACAGAGCCATTAACTAAAACTCTCAAAAGGAAAACAAAGCCTACACTGCAGCAGGAAAGAACATACAAACATTAAACGAATACCGCTAGTCTTCAGAGTCAGTTGATTTGAAAGACCAAAGGAGCTTGAAGACTCATTCTACCAGATTTGGGAACAGCTTCTTTCCAACTGTGATAAGACTGCTGAACGGATCCTGACCCGGATCTGGGCCGTACCCTCCAAATATCTGGACCTGCCTCTCGTTTTTTTTTGCACTACCTCACTTTCCATTTTTCTATTTTCTATTTATGATTTTTAATATAAATTTTTTAATATTTATTAACTTTTACTATTTTTAATATTTAATATTTGTAATCCAGGGAGTGGGAAGTGCAGAATCGTATATCGCTGTGATGATTGTACGTTCTAGTACCAATTGTTTGGTGATAATAAAGTATAAAGTATCTCAGGGAAGGCCGAATGCAAAGAGCAGCGAAGCATTGCTATGCTCTGTCCAAGTGTTGACAAGCACTATGGCAACAAGAATGAAGTTAAATACTATCACGAATAAATAATAATTACCTGACACGTGCAAATTCACAAGCGCAATTGCTGTATCTGCTGTGTTGTCGAATCCGTGGTTGTGATTCATGAAACAGCTGGAGGATGTCACCCTTGGATCGTTATTTGCTGGCGCCATCTTCCTCTGGAAGGGTGTTATCTAAGTTAATTGGTCATATGGGTGTAATAAGAAGCGGGCTCATTGCTCTGGAAGGATCTGCTCTGTCTCCAGATGAATTAAAAATACAAAACGCAGCAAGTTAGTGACACTGAATTGAGGTAATCCTGGATATTGAGGTATATTTTGAACCCGATAAAGAAAAATAAGTGTGCACATTTCATGTACAAATAACTGAAAATGGAACAGGTCTTTCAGGAATCTAAAACTATGAAATAAAGTTTGCAACCTGTAAATCGTGCATGAAATAACACAGATTGAAAATGTGAAATAAAATTTTACGCTTAGAACAAAATATAACCAGGGAAACCGTACAACCCATTAGACAGAGACCTTTCATCAGGACTAACTGAAAGAAGAGATAGAAAGAGATTTGAAAGAGGGAGGGGGAGGGAGAGATCCGAAATGATAGGAAAGGGCAGGAGGGGGAGGGATGGAGCTAAGAGCCTGAAAGTTGATTGGCAAAAGGGATACGAGGCTGGAGAAGGGAGAAGATCATGGGACGGGAGAATGAAAGGAGAGGGGAGCCCAGAGGATGGGCAAGGAGTTATTGTGAGAGGAACAGAGGGAGAAAAAAGAGAGAGAAAAATAAATAATAATAATAATAATAAATAAGGGATGGGGTACGAAGGGGAGGTGGGGCATTAACAGAAGTTAGAGAAGTCAATGTTCATGCCATCAGGAATATATCCAGACGGAATATAAGGTGTTGTTCCTCCAACCTGAGTGTGGCCTCATCTTGACAGCAGAGGAGGCCATGGATAGACATGTCAGAATGAGACGTGGAATTAAAATGTGTGGCCACTGGGAGATCCAGCTTTCCCTGGCGGACAGAGCGTAGGTGTTCAGCAAAGCGGTCTCCCAGTGTGCGTCGGATCTCGCCAATATATAGAAGGCCGCATTGGGACCACCGGTGCAGTATATCACCCCAGCTGACTCACAGGTGAGGTGTCACCTGACCTGGAAGAACTGTCTGGGGCCCTGAATGGTGGTGAGGAAGGAAGTGTAAGGGCATGTGTAGCACTTGTTCCCCTTACATGGATAAGTGCCGGAAGGGTTATCAGTTGGAAGGGATGGGGCTGTACGAATGGACAAGGGAGTCGTGTAGGGAGCGATCCCTGCGGAAAGCAGAAAGGTGTGGGGGAGATGTGCTTAGTGGTGGGATCCCGTTGGAGGTGGCGGATGTTACAGATGTTGAACGCGGAGGATGGTGGGATGATAGGTGAGGACAAGGGGAACTCTATTCCTAGTGGGGTGGTAGGTGAGGACAAGGGGAGCCGTATTACTAGTGGGGTGGTGGGAGGATGGGGTGAGAGCAGCTGTGCGTTTGAGAGCAGAGTTGATGGTGGAGGAAGGGAAGCCCCTTTAAAAAAAATGGAGGACTCCTCCGTCTTCCTGGAATGAAAATCCTCATGCTGAGGGCAGATGCGGCGGAGATGGAGGAATTGCGAGAAGGGAATGGCATTTTTGCAAGAAACAGGGGGGGGAAGAGGAATAGTCCAGGTAGTTGTGAGAGTCCGTAGGCTTATAGTAGACATCAGTAGATAAGCTGTCTCCAGAGACAGAGAGAGAGAGAGAAAGATCAAGAAAGGGGAGGGAAATGTTGCAAAAGGACCCGGTGAACTTGAGGGCAGGGTGAAAGTTGGAGGCAAAGTTAATGAAGTCAACGAGCTCAGCATCCGTTGAGGAAGCAGCGCCAATGCAGTCGTCGATGTAGCGAAGGAAAAGTGGGTGATAGATATCAGTATAGGTTTGGAACACGGATTGTTGCACAAAACCAACAAAAAGACAGGCACAGCTAGGACGCATACGGGTGCCCACGGCTGCACCTTTAGTTTGGAGGAAGTGGGAGTAGCCAAAGGAGGAATTATTAAGAGTCTGGACTAATTCCGCTAGATGGAGGAGAGTGGTGGTATAGGGGAACTGGTTAGGTTTGGAATCCAAAAAGAAGCGGGGATCTTTGAAACCTTCCTGATGGGGGATGGAGGTATATAGGGACTGGACGTCCATGGTGAAAATAAAGCGGCGGGCGCCAGGGAACCTAAAATTATTGAAAAAATTCAGAGCGTGAGAAGTGTCACGAACATAGGTGGGAAGGTATTGAACGAGGGGGGATAAAACAGTTTCGAGGTATGCAGAAATGAGTTCGGTAGGGCAGGAGTAAACTAAGACAATGGGTCTACCTGGACAGGCAGGTTTGTGGATCTTGGGTAGGAGGTAGAACCGGGAAGTGCGGGGTGTTAGAACTATGAAGTTGGTAGCAGTGGTTGGGAGATCCCCTGAGCTGATTAAGTTGGTGATGGTGTGGGAGACAATGGCCTAGTGCTCCTTAGTGGGGTCACGATCGAGGAGTAAATACGAGGAGGTAACCGCGAGTTGTCGCTGTGCCTCGACAAGATAGAGGTCAGTACGCCAGACTACAGCAACACCCCCCTTATCGGTGGGTTTATATTAAGGTTCGGATTAGTGCGGAGGGAGTGGAGAGCAGAGCTTTCGGAGGGAGTGAATTTGGAATGGGAATAAGGCATGGTGAAGTCGAGACGGTTGATGTCCCGTCGGCAATTAGCAATAAAGAGACCCAGAGAAGGCAGAAGACCAGAGCGGGGTGTCCATGAAGAGGAGGAGGGTTGAAGACAGGAGAAGGGTTCCTCGGTGGGGGTGAGAGAGTCCTTTACGAAGAAGTAGGCTCGAAGACGGAGCCGGTGGAAGAAGAGTCCAGCGTCATGGCGCACGCGGAACTCGCTGAGGTGTGGGGGAAGGGTGACAAAGGTAACACACAGAGAGTTGAAGGTCGGAGAGGATAGTAAAGAACCGGCACGGATGAGAAGTGGGATCAGATGGGGGAGAGGGAGAGAGGCTGGTGGTGTCAGTGGAGAGGGGAGGGTTGGGGTGAGAGGAAGAAGGAGCCTCTGAGGCCCCAGAAGTAGATGATGGGATGTGAGGGAGACGGGGTTGCAGAGTGGTGGTGGGGGAAGGGCGACTGGAGGCACGAGAGCAGCACGTGAAGACCCGGCCTGGAGTTCAAGGCTGGAGTCGCAGTTGGTGGTTACGCAATCGCTTTGAAGCTGTCCATGATCGTTGGAGCCCGCATTGATGGTGCTGGAATCCGGGTTTTGAATACGCCCTGGGTTGCTGGAGCCGCCAAGATCAATAGCGGGTGCCGCAATCCGAAGTTCATGCCTGCTAGCGTCGGGGCCAGCAGGCTCTGGGGTCTGCAGATGTAAGATCTTGCGATCTTTGCCGAAGATGACAAGGTCAAAGAAACGGCGATTGTAGGCATGGATCCGACGGAGGATGAAATAACGGGCAGGTCCATTACAAACGGCGAAGTAAGTGTCCCTGAGGTGTGGAAGGGTCTGGGATAGGGACACCAAGTACCTCTTCATGGCGGAAAGGGTCGCCTTCAGAGTTTGACGGGAGAAGCGACGGGAGGCAGAGTCAATAAAATGTGAGTACCTGGGATCGTCAGAAGGTCCAAACTGAGAAGCTCGAAAACGAATCCTAAAGCCAACTGGAGTAAATTGGCGGCGGAGACACGGTCCAAGGAAGGATATATGGATGTAGTAGCGAGTCTGAGTCAAAATGTGGTCGAAAAGTTGAAGGGCCGAAGAAATTATAGATGCGGAGCAGTAAGAGAGGGTTTCACTAATCTCCCGTTGAACTCCTTCAGTGTAGGCAACACTGAAAGTGGCTTCGCAGTAGTTTTCTCTGGCTGTCTTTTTACGGCATATAGTGAATATTAATCCATAATCATATGAACAGATATTGAGTCAACTTAATATATTCTTTGGATGACACTCAATTACTTTAAGCAATCTCCAAAACTACTGTGGTTCGTGTTTTTTTTATATATAAAACCACTGAAGTTAGTGTTCACCAAACTTAGTACCTAGTTCATGTTCAAATTTCAAAGTAATTTTATTTCGAGGTACATATGTGTCAGTATATAGATCCGTGAGATTAATTTTCTTGTGGGCATACTCGATAAATTCAATAACCCGTACAAGATCAATGAAACACAAAAAGGGAGGAGAAATATTAATAATAATAATAATAATAATACTATGGCGGGTTTTCTGTCCCCCACGGGGCATATCACCAGGTGGCGGATTGTGGAAAACACTGCAGATATGCATGACATATGGGTAATAAAGTGCTACCAGCGAACCAAACCAGAAACAAACCAGGCACGCCTTTACCCAGATTAGTTGGCTTTCTGGTCAGCATCTGTTCTCAATCTCAGCGGCAACTGAGACAAAAAATAAGCTGTAGGTGTAAAAAGCAATGCACTTTCACTTCAGAAATGGAGATATGTCTACGGAAAAGAGTAATTTGATCCCTGCCTGGGGTTCGCCGGGGAATGTCTGGAGCTGACGCTGGTCATGACAGTAAGCGAACCGCTATTGATTGTACTGCTGAATAGCCGGGCAGACACTAGGGAAACAGAACAAGATGCAAACCAAATACAAAGTAGCCCAACAACACCATAGGCTGCAACTCCGGCAGGTGTTTCTCTGGGGAGCCGTCCACTTACAACTGAGACGACTCAAACAATTAAATGAAGAAAGACCCGCATGAAATGGCCATTAAAACTAAAACTTTCATGACGCGTGGATAGAAACGAATAACGGAATTTAAGACAAATATAACAGCGTACAGGGACAAACTTCATCAGCAGTGTATTGCTCAATATCCCTCCTTGCAAGTAAATGCACAACGACTCGTGGATCAACGTAGAGTGATAGTAAAAGAATAATGTATTAAACCAAATAAAACATGCAATTGACAAGAACTATAAAGAAATCAACCTAAAGACTACAGCAATGTTGTGCAAGAAAATAATGAAGATGAAATCCACCAAAGCACTGATAAAATCTCTGTTTTTTTCAACAGCTTCACAACTGGACGGTAACAGCAACAACACAGTGTAGGCGCTTTGCAAACTGATGACGACGAACCTGAGATTACAGACAAAATTATCTTAATAATTGACACCAGACCACAGAATGTACGAGAATTGTCCCAGCAAAGAGACGCTACGTATCAAAGCAAAATACATCATCACCACAGAGTTCTGAAAGAGGTGGTTGAAGGGAAGGTGGCGTAATTAGTAATGATCTTTCAAGAATCACGAGATCCGGTATGGTTCCAGAAGGTCTGAAACTTGCAAACGGTAGTCCACTTCTTAAGAAGGGAGAGAAACAGAAGAAAGTAAATTATAGGCCAGTTAATGTAATCTCAGTGGTTGGGAAGATGTTGGAGTTGATTAATAAGAATGTGGTTTCGGTGCACGTAGAAGCACTTGATGATATAAATCGTAGTAGGTCCGGTTTCCTCCAGGGAAAATACTGCTGACAAGTATGTTGGAATTATTTGAAGACAAAACAAACGGGATAGCCAAAAGAGAATCAGTGTATGCTGTCTACATGAAGTTTCAGAACGCCTTCGACAAAGTGGCAGATATAAGGCTGCTGAACAAGCTATGAAGCTATGGTATTATTGAAAATATTCTAGCATGGATAAAGCATAGGCTCACTGACAGAAGCCAAAGAATGGGAATAAAAGGAACTTTTTCTGGTTGCCTGCAGCTGACGAGTGGTGTTCCACAGGAGTCTCTGTTGGGGACAGCGCTTTTACGGTATATATCAGTAATGTGGATGATGGAATTTTGTAGATGGTACAAAGTTAGGTGGAGTGACACGCAGTTTTGAAGAAGTGCAGAGGCTGCAGAAGGACTGAGACAGACTTTGAGAATGGATAATGAGATGGCAGATGAATACAGTGTCGGGAAGTTTATGGTAATGCACTTTGGCAGAAGAAATAAAAAGGTTGTCTACCTTCTAAATGGAGAGAAGTGTCATGGTCCGGTCCGTGAAGTCCGTATTCCGGTTCACGGTCCGGTCCATCGACCCTTGCTCCAGGTTTCCCTGTTTGCCCTGTTTCTGTTTTTGTTTAGCTCTAATTGAAGCAGCTGATGCTCATTGGGACTGGCTGCATAACTATCTCCAGAGACCAGGGTGTGGTTACTGGATTGTTCTTGTCCTTACTCCTTGTATCCGTTACTCTGCCTTCTGTTTCCTCGCCTGAAGCCCTGCCTTGTCTTGCGGGTAACTCTCGCCTCACCTGAAGTTCTCGTCTCGCCTTGCCTTGCCTGAAGCCTTGCCTTGTCTTGATGGTAACTGTCGCCTCGTCTCGTCTGCAGTCTTGTCCTGGAGCCACCCTCTACCTATCTCCCTTCCTGGTCCTTGCTTCCGTCGGGTAAGACAGGCCATCTCGCCGTTACCTACGGTTGGTTCTGTCCCTTCCTGTCCTTTGCCTCCATCGGGTAAACCAGGCCGTCTCGCCGTTACCTGCGTTTGGTTCTGTCCCTTCCTGTCCCTTGTCTCCATCGGGTGCTGAACCGCGCCCTGCCCAGGAGTACCACGCCCTGCCCAGGTGAACCGCACCCTGCCCCAGAGAAGCCTGCCTAGCCTCAAGCCTCCTGCCTCCAGCCTCCAGCCCAGCCTCGCCTCAAGTCTCCTGCCTCCAGCCCAGCCTCGCCTCAAGTCTCCTGCCTCCAGCCTCCAGCCCAGCCTCGCCTCAAGTCTCCTGCCTCCAGCCTCCAGCCCAGCCTCGCCTCAAGTCTCCTGCCTCCAGCCTCCAGCCCAGCCTCGCCTCAAGTCTCCGGCCTCCAGCCTCCAGCCTCGCCTCGCCTCAAGACTCCAGTCTCCTGCCTAACCTCAAGCCTGACGACTCCAGCCTCCTGCTTAGCCTCAAGCCTGAAGACTCCAGCTTCTAGCCTCTAGCCTCTTGCCAAGCCAAGCCAAGTCTCTAGCCTCAAGCCTTAAGGCTCAAGTCTGAAGACTCCAGCCTCGTCCTGCCTGCCTGCAAAGCCTCTTCCTTGCCTAGTTCTGGAGTCCGAGCCAGAGGCAAGGCCCAGGTACTGGGTCCTTGTCCAGTCTCTGGCTCGGAGTCCAAGCCCGGGCTCCTAGCTCACTTTTTCAGTCCTATTCCAGGTTCCTGGTTTTTGTGTCCAAGTCCTCGCTATCGCCCTGTATCCTAGTCCTGTTCCTAGTACTTCAGTGTCTGTGTCTTGCACTTGGGTCCGTTCCCAGCCACCGCCTTATGACAAGAAGATACAAAATTGGAAATGTTACTCTACTCTTTAAGAAAGGGGGAGGCAGCAGGAATGAAATTATAATCCACTTAGCCTGACCTCTGTGGTTGGCAAGATGTTAGAGTAAATTGTTAAGGATGAGTGATAGAGTACTTGGTGACTCTGGAGAAGATAATACAAAACATGCTTTCCTTGAGAGTAAATGCAGCCTGACGAACTGTTGGAATTCTTTGAGGAGATTACAAGTAGGATAGATAAAGAGAATGCAGTGAATGTTGTATATTTGGACTTTCAGACGCTTTGACAAGGTGTCACATATGAGGCTGCTTACCAAGTTAAGAACCCATGGAATACTACTAATATGATTAGTAATTACTAATATGGCTGATTGATAAGAGGGAGAGAGTGGGAATCAATGCATGGTCATGCACTTTGTTAGTGGATATAAATGTGCAGACTATTTTCTAAACGGGGAGAAAATCCAGGAATAAGAGATGCATAGGGACTTGGGAGTCCTTCTGCTGAACACTCTGATGGTTAACTTGCAGGTTGAGTGGGTGATGAGGAAAGCAAATGCCATGTTAGGATTCATATCACGAGATTTAGAGTACAATAACAGCGATGTGATGCATAGGTTTTTATAAGGCACTGGTGCGGCCATATCTTGAGAATTGTGAACAGTTTTCGGCCCCTTATCTTAGAATAGATGTTCTGATATTGGAGAGGTACAGAGGAGATTCACAAAGTGATTCCAGGAATGAAAGAGTTGTCATACGAGAAACATTTGATAGCTCTGGGTCAGTCCTCGCTGGAGTTCAGAAGGATGAGAGAGAGCTCATTGAAACCTTTCGAAAATTGAAAGGCCTAGACAGAGCAGATGTGCAAAGGACTTCCCCATGATGAGAGAGTCTAGGACAAGAGGGCACAGCCTCAGGATAAAGGGGCGCCCTTTCAAAACGGAGATGCAGGGAAATTTCTTTAGCTAAAGAGTGGCAATTTTGTGGAAATTGTTGCCACGTGCAGCTGTAGAAGCCGGGTCGTTGGGTGTATTTAAGGCAGAGATTGATAGGATCTTGATTAGACATGGCATCAAAGGTTACAGGGCGAAGGTCGGTAATTGGAGTTGAGGAGGATATTAAAGAAAAGGGTCGGCCGTGAATGGCGGAGCAGACTCTATGGACCACATGACCTAATTCTTCTCCTATGACTTAGGGACTTATAGTCTTATATCTTCAGGTCGTCTGCAAACTTTGCAACTAAGCCATCAATCCCATCATCCAAATCACTGACATAGAACTGAACAGATTCGGTCACGACACTGACCCTTGTGGAACACCACTGTGTGCCGGCAAACAGCCAGAAAAAGCTCTTTTTATTCCCACGTTTTGCCACCTGCCAATCAGCAACTGCTTTATTCTTGTTAGAATATTTCATGTCATACCATGGGATAGTAGATGTTAAGCAGCCTCACCTGCGGCACCTTGTCAAAGTCCTTATTAAAATCGAGTACACAATATCAAACAATCCTCCTTTGTCTATACTGCTTGTTACTACTTCAAAGAATTCCAAATGTTTTGTCAGAGGAGATTTTCCTTGAGCAGTCATGCTGACTACTGCCTATGTTATTCTGTGCTTCCAAGTACGTTGAGATCACATCCTTACTAATGTGCTCTAACTATTGCATGGTCGACTAAATGGCCGATAGTTTCCTTTATCTTTGAAGAGTGGAGTGATATTTGCAATTTTCCTGTCTTCTGGAACAAAACCAGAATCTAGTGGTTATTGAAGTATCATTACTAATGCTTCCACGCTCTCTTCAGCCACGTCCTTTAGATCCTAGAGTATAACCTATCTGATCCCGGTTACTTATCTACCTTTAGATCTTTCAGTTTCACAAGATATTTCTCTCTAGGTATGGTGGCTCACACCCACGGCGCTTGGAACTTCCACCATACTGATAGTGTCTTCCACAGTGAAGACTGACGAAATATACTTCTTCAAATTGTCTACCATTTCCTTTTCCCACATTACCTATCCAGCATCTTTTTCCAGAAATGCCAGCGACTCTCGCCTCGCGTTTTCACTTTATGTATTTGAGGAAATTTCGGGGATCCTCTTTAATATTATTGGCTCGCTTACTTTTATACTTCATCTTTACAGTCTTTATGATTTTAGTTGCCTCCTGTTGCTATTTGAAAGCTTCCCAATACCCGAAGCTCCCATGACGTCTTGCTCGATTATATGCCAGCTCTTTGGCTTTTATATTGGCTTTGACTTCTCTTGTTAGCAATGGTTGTATAGTTTTCCATTTGGATTTCTTTTTTGGAAGATATATATCCTGTGCCTTCAGAATTTCTTCCAGAAATTCCAGACATCGCTGCTCTGTTGTTATCACTGCAATGTACTTTTCCGAACATGTCTGGCCAACTTCTCTCTCATGCTTCTGTAACTT
Organism: Mobula birostris; assembly: GCF_030028105.1. Taxonomy (NCBI): domain Eukaryota; kingdom Metazoa; phylum Chordata; class Chondrichthyes; order Myliobatiformes; family Myliobatidae; genus Mobula; species Mobula birostris. The sequence continues at coordinate 44,891,809 of NC_092379.1, forward strand.
CCTTATCTCCACTGTGGGACTGATATATCTCAATTTAGGTTATCCTTCTAAAAAAATTCTGGTGAATTCGATCATTTTATGATCACTTTTCCCAAATCTCTCTAATTAGTTCTGGTTCATTGCATAACAGCTAATCCAGAATATCTGATCCTGTAGTGGACTCAACCAGGAGCTGCTCAAAAAAGCCATCTCATAGACACTCTAGACATTCTCTCTCCTGTAACTCAGCACCTACCTGATTTTCTCCATTTACCTGAAGTAGTGGATACTTCAGCAGTTTAACTCAATCTGATTGTTTACACAAGCACAATCAAGTTGCAAAGATCATTCACAAAAAAACTTGCTTTGGGGAGTTGGGGATCGTTGCTTGCTACCGCTTAGGAGCAGGAGGTGGGAACTGAGGGGGGGACTTTGGGGTTCACACATTCATCTGTCGTTCATTCTCTGAGGCACTTATCTGTTTTCGTGGATGTTTGCGTAGAAAAAGCATTTCAGGATGTATATTGTTTACATTTCTCTGACATTAACTTCGACCTTTGTACCTTTAAACGTTTAACATACTAACTCGTAAAAAGTCCCAATATCTTAGATATATAGATATACTGTAATACAATACAATAGATATAACCATTCAAAACACACACAACAGACAGATATTGATATATGAAAAATACCAGAAATACGCGGAATTAAAAGAGAAAGTTGAAAGGCTGTGGAACATGAACAGGGTAGTAGTAATATCTACAAACGGCATCTCCAAAGTATTAAATAGCTTTAAAATTAGCCCTGCACGCAATAGTTATGTAAATCTTCAGAAAGCCTCAATATGAAACACTACTTGCCCGTACCTCAAGTTTCACTACCGTAAGTTCAGAATAAGTACAAATACAATAATAATCGTAATAAATACAAGAAATATAAATACACGGATTAATTGTATGTCCATAAAGTGATGCTAAGGTTTACATAACATGATTGATGAAAATAAGTAAAATAGTGGTCGAGTTAGTGGGTTGATGGTCCTGGCATGGAAACTACTCAGCCTCCTCCCTGACGCGAGTGAGACAAACCGCCCATGAATACGAAGTGTGGGATCTATTATGATGTTACGAGCCGTTTTCCCTCATTTTTCTGTACATGTGTCCTTGATGGTGGGTACGCTGGTGCGAGTCATGCGTTGGGCAGTGTTTACTACCCGTTGTAGAGCCCTCCTATCAGTCGCAGTGCAGTTTCCGTACCAAGCAGTGATGTAACCAATTAGAATGCCCTCTACTACTCCTCTGTAAAATGACGTGAGTATGGGTCTGAAAAATGCCGCCCTCTTTATTCTCCTCAGAACGTGGAGGTGTTGGCGAGCTTTCCGTACTGAGTAGGATGTGTTCTGGGACAGCAAGAGGTTATGCGTGATATGCACCCCCAGGAGGTTAAAACTGATTGCAATTTCCAACACGCTTCTGCCGATGTAAAGAGGAGTGTGAATGATATGATTTCTCCTGAACATGACAGCTATCTCCTTTGTCTTGTTTACATTAAAGAAGAGGTTATTTGATGGAGCTCCTTCACCTCCTCTTTGTAGGCCGTCTCATCGTTGTTGGTGATGTGTCTCACCACTGTCGTGTTATCGGTGAATTTGACGATGAGATTGCTCAGGCCGTGCAGTCATGTCTGAGCAGAGTGCACACCAATGGGCTCAGCGCACTGTGGTGGGGTGGGGGTGCAGCATGTTGAGGCTGACAGAGAGGATGGAATGATTATGCAGCCTGACTGTCTGAGGTCTTCTCGTTAGGAAGTCCAACTTCCTGTTGCAGAGTGTGGATTTATACCGCAGAGTAGCAGCATTTTTACAAAGGTGTCGGACGATAGTGTTGAATGCTGAACTGGAATCCAGAAATAACATTCTGACACAATTGCCCTTGTATTTTAGGTATGTCAAGGGTAGGGAGATGCTATGGCATCTGTCGTAAAACAGTTTTGTTGGTGAGCATATTGGTAAGAGCCCAAATTTTCAGGAACCGTGAGGTAATGTTACAGCTGTATAAGACATCCGTTAGAGCCCATTTGGAGTCTTGTGTTCAGCTCTGGTCACCTCATTACTGGAAGGATGTGGATACAATGCTGCGAATGCAGAGGAGATTTACAATCATGTTGACGGATTGGAGAGATTGCCTTCTGAGAATAGGTTGAGTAAACTTGGCCTTCTGTCTTTGGAGCGACGGAGAATCAGAGGTGATCTGATTCAGGTATGTAAGATGATGAGAGCATTGATCGTGTGGATAACAAGAAGCATTTCCCCAGAGCTGAAATGGCTAACAAATGTGATCATAGATTTAAGGTGATTGGAAGTAGGTAGAAGGGAGGTGTCGGAGCTATTTTTTCACACAGAGAGCGGTGGGTGCGTGGAATTCACTGTCAGTGAATGTGGAAGAGGCGTATAGAATAGGGATGTTTAAGATACTCTTAGATTGGTAAATGGAGCTTAGAAAATGAGAGGGCTATGTGTTAGGGAAATTCTAGGCAGTTTCTACATTAGGTTACCTGGTCGGCACGACATCGTGGGCCGAAGGGCCTGATATTGCTGTAGATTTCTATGTTTCTCTGTTTCTATCAATGGAGTTTTTGAATTGTGAAAGCATTAGCCATTCAAAGCAGCTTATGATGATCGGCATCAGTACCATTTGGGTGGTAGTCATTTAGGTTTGAAGATATAGTGGTTTTGGGTACAGTGATGATGGAGGCAGGTTTGAAGCGTGTGGTAACTGGAACCTGGACGGGTGAAATGTTATAAATGGTTGGAAGTCGTCAGTAAGCAGCCTTACACACACCCTGAGCACTTACCCTGGGCTGTTGTATGGTCCACTCATCTTAAGAGGGTTAACCTTCTGCAGATTCTTTCTCACATCTGCTTACAGACAGTGACTGCTCACAATGGAAGTGTTAGCATACGTGGCCGAACAGAGTAAGACTCAAACATATTCACAGCAAAAAGGAAAGGTAATCGAATAATAAGGGATTTTAATCATCACATAAAATAAAACATATTATCTGGGATTCGTAATATTGTGCGTTTAGTACAGTACATTGAGAAACCCATGGGGAGCAGGGTAATTTGAAAATGTTATTGTGTAATAAGATATGATTAACAAATGATCTCATAATATAAGTTCCGGGGGAAAGGCTCATAATTAGTTCATAGCATGGTAGAATTTTAAAATCAGTTTAAAGATGAGAAAACAGGGTTTGAAATTAATATCTTAAATTTAAGTAAAGGTATGAGTATTGTGTTAGCTACAGGCCCTCTGTTGGTCGGGTGTCGACCATGAATGTTGGATCCTAGCTGTTCATGTTGCATACGCACGCCAGGCAGTACGATATGCAGAGCAAATGGTAGCCCATGCAGCAGCTGATGAATCTAAAGGAACGGCAAAGACCAATACAGTTTGGCATCAGCGACATCGCAGGGGTTGGCAGCCGAAGTTTTCTCACTGTAAGACTGCCTTGGGAAGTCCAGCTTTGGCATTTTTCCTCGGGTTTACTAGGTTTACTTCAGAAGGCTTCCCCATGAGAGGCTGTACCTGTAAGAAAGCAGAGGTTTGAAATTAGAGTTTTCCTTCTCCTCGATAAGCCGCCAACCAAGGCTGACAAACCCCATCTGCCCAAAGTGACTGGTTTTAAAGTACTACTGAATACCTTTTCTTTCTTCTCCTGTCAGTACAAATGTTTCGTACACAGCACTGGGAATACTGGAAAGAAAGTGGGGGCTTAGCCGCTCCATCAACGTCCCCCTCCCCACCAACCAGCAATAACAACCTTAAGGAACCAAGAGCTGGCTAAAGTCAAAATATATTAAAGAACAAAATATTATATAATTTTAGTACAAAACGTTTTAGTAGATATTTTGTAAAATATCAATAGTGGCATTCCAATGAGAAAGAAAAGATTAGGGAAGGATGCATTCAATCTGCCTAATACAGGAAGTGATGGATAGAATGAAATTAAAAGTAATAGCATGCAATGTTACAAACAGTAATAGTCATCAGATTATCACATTGCAAGCATTTTGAAAAGCATGATCAAATCTTCTATTTCTCAACTCTAAGGAGATAACTCTATCAATGTAAAGTCATAACTAACACAGAGACAGCCAATAAAAGCTTTTAGAGTTATAATAAACGAAGAAAGTAGATGAAGTTAATGTTAGTTCCGTTGAGGATCAGACTTGAATCCATTTCAGTACCTATAAATATAGCATCGAATTGGACAATACCCTTCAGCCAAGCTAATTAGTCTTTCGATATCGAACGAAACGAATCCCTTCTGCCTACACAATGCGCAAATAACCATATTCTCTGCTCATTCTTGTGCCCGTCTCAAAGCCTCTCTGAATTTTCTATCATATTTGCCTTTGCTGCTATTCGTTGCAGCATACTTCAGGTACCACCACACACTGTATGAAATATAAACTTGCCCTGCACATCTCTATGAGACCATAAAACTCAGGAGTAGGATTAGGCCATTCTGCCCTTCGAGTCTGCTGCGCCATTCAAACATGACAGATCCTTTTACTTCCCCTTTTCAGTCCCACTCCCCGGCCTTCTCCCCGTATCTTTTGATACTGTATCCAATCAAGAACCTAGAAAGCATTGTCTTAAATATACCCAACGACCTGGCTTCCACAGTTCCTTGTAGTAAAGAACTCCACAAAATCACCACCCGCTGACTAAAGAAATTTCTGTTTTAAATAGATTTCCCTCTATCCTGAGTCCGTGCCCTGTTGTCCTAGCCTTATCTTCTCCCTCCTCCCACCATTGGATATAGCCTTTCCACGTCTTCCCTGTTCAGGCCTTTCAACATTGGAAAGGTTTTAATAAGATCCACCCCCCGATCCTTCTAAAGTCCAGAAAGAACAGACCCAGAGCTATCAAATGCTTCTCATATGATAACTCTTTCATTCCCAGAATCATCCTTGTGAATCTCGTCTGAAACCTTTCTAACATCAGCCAGTCTTTTCTTAGGTGCCCAGAGTAGCACTCAAGGTGAGGCCTTACCGGTGACTTATAAAGCCTTGGCATCATATCCCTGCTCTTATGTTCTAAACCTCTTCAAGTGGATGCTAACATTGCATTTGCCTTCCTCACCATCAACTCTACCTACAAGTCAACTTTTAGAGTAATCTGCGCAAGGACGACAAGGTCCCTTTGCATCTCGGAATTTTGGATTTCCCCCCCATTTAGAAAATAGTCTGCACATGTATTTCGACTACCAGAGTGCACAACCTTACATTTTCCAACATTATATTTCATTTGCCACTTTCTTGCCCATTCTCCTTAACTGTCTAAGCCTTTCTGCAGCCTACATGTTTCCTCAACACCACCTGCCCCTCCACTAATCTTTATAAGATCTGCAAACTTGGCAAAAACATATTTCCATCATCTATATCATTGATATAAAACATAAAAAGAAGTGAACCTAACACCGACCCCTGCGGAACACCACTTGTAACTGGCAGCCAACCAGAATAGGATCCATTTTTTCCCACCAATTGCCTCTTACCAATCAGACAATGCTCTAACCATGCCATTAGCGTTCCTGTAATACCATGTGCTCGTCACTTGGTAAGCAGACTCATGTGTGGCACCTTGTCCAAGGCCTTCTGAAAGTCCAAATATACAATATTCAATGCATCCCATTCATCGATCCTACTTGTAATCTCCTGAAAGAATTCCAACAGATTCGTCATTCAAGACTTTCCCTGAAGGAAAACCATGCTGACTTTGTCCTATCTTGTTCTGTTTCACCAAGTACTTGATCCTGTTTCGGTTCTGCTGCCTTCCTCCTTTCTTAACTAGTCGAGTGACAATTACAATTTGCCAGTCCTCTGGCACTTTGGTAGAGTCAAATGATTTTTGAACGATCATTCCTAATGCCTCCACAATATCTAAAACTACCTTCTTCAGAAAACTAGGGTGCAGCTCATCGGGTCCGGAAGCCTTAGGTACCCTTAGGTATTTCACCTTTTTGAGCACCTTCTTCCATCTATTCGTAACTGAACCCACTTCTCTTTCCTCACACCCTTCAATATCTGGCACACTGGCATATATCTGGAATCTGGCATCTGGTTTTCACTTAACTTCTTTCAGCTGGAATGCCTATGGTCTGGTATTAGACACTGCGATCCTAGAAATTATATACAAGCTGTCTATGCCCCTCTGGAAATTTCATTGAGATTGTTGTAGGTACGACCATGAATATTGGCATGAGCTTTAGCGAGCCTTTTGACAAATACAAGCGTGGTAAGGCGGTCAGGTAGGTCACATGGGATTCTAGGTGATCAGGCCAAATAGATGCACATTTATCTTAGTGATAGGAGTCAGCGGGTACAAGTGGATGCTTTTCAATGTGAAAGTGTGTGACCAGAGCTCTGCGCTTGGAATTAGTCTCCTGCTAATTGACATTCACTGTATTTGAGTGATATAGAGGAGAATTAACGTGGCATATCTAATAAATCTGTGATGAAACTAGAGATTAAATAGCAAAAAAGACTCACAATGCTGCTTCCAGAATTGGAAGACCTGATTTTTAAGAAAAGGCTGGGTAAGCAGCGGCTGTTTTTCCCCCCCTAAAATAAATGAGCTGACAGATTACCTTAGAGTTTCATCAAATCATGATCCGATAAATTCTATCATGTCTTCCCTTCGCCCCTTTGTTGGATAACAATCAAAGTTTGTATATCAGATCCTTGTATCAAATACATTCCAGTTTAAGCAATATGATTGTGAACCTCTTCTGCCAAACCTTTAATCACTCCATATCATTCCTGTAATGCAGCATCTCGAACTGCACACCATGCCCCAAAAATGACCTAACCATTGTTTCACACAGCTAGCTGTATGTCTTCTCTACTTTTGTTCTCAATGCCCCAACCAATGAAGTCAAGCATGCTACATCAGTCTTTTACTGCGAAATTTACACAGGAAGCAATTGACGTACCCCATGATCCATCTGTATTCCATTGCTCATAAGGATCCTGCTATTTATTTCCTTTTCAAATCTTTTATTATTATTATTATTATTATCCAAAATTAACACGAGTACATCGAAGTAAGCAACACTTACAATGTTTCAAGAAAAAAAAACTTTATTTCAAAGATTGAAAAAAATTTGGTGATATAAAACCCTACTAAGCAAGAAAAGGTGGGAAAAAACCCCATTAAGTGTTCAACACTGGAACCATGCATTATACAAAAAGCTTCTAAAGATAAACATGAAACCGCCAGCAACAAAAAAAAAATGTGTACCAAAAATTTACAATTAGATCGTGGAGGAAATCTATCAATTAACTCAAATGATAATAACGAGCAAATGAACCCCATCTTTTCTCAAAATCAAACATAGGTTCAAAGGCTTGACTTCTAATTTTCTCCAAACTAAGACATAGCATCACTTGAGAGAACCATTGTGACAAAGTGGGAGCCGATGTATCCTTCCACTTCAATAAAATGGCCCTCTTAGCCATCAATGTAACAAATGCATAATTCCTCAAAATATCCGTGGTATCTCTGTGTCTGATCCTGCTATTTCTATTGATGTATGACTTACCAAGGTGCAGCAACTCATATTTGTCCGCAGTCAACTCAACTTGCTATTTCTCTACCCATATTTACAACTGATCCACAGTATATAATGCTGTATTCTTTCACAATCCCCTTCATAATCCACTACTTCGCTGGTTTTGTGCCATGAGTAAACTTCCTAATCAAGCGGCCTAACCCATTTTTATATGTATAAGGTCAGTTAATTTTGGATACAGATAACTACATGGATAAGGGAAGGGTCGGAGAGATAGATTAATGTTACAGGATACAGGTGCTAAAAGAGATAGAGAACTGTGGGGAAGGAAGGGAGGATTTTTTAAAAAAAATTGATTAAGGGCAATGTCATGCCATTAGTTGGAGATGATATTATTGAAAGATCCTCTGGCGAGGCTAGATGTGGGAAATAAGAAGGGGATGATCACTTCATTTGGATTGTACCGATGATCAGCACAAGTCCTCATGAGTGAGAGTATTATATGTGCAGAGAGATGAGAGAGAATTGTAAGAATAGTAGAGTTGTTATAACAGCAGATCTTAACTTGCTAAGATTGACTGGGATTGCCATTGTGATAAACGTCCAGATGGAGTGGAATTTATTTAGTGTGTTAACAAAAATTTCCTTCATCATGAGCCGCCAAATCATCATGAGATTCTACTGGGGTACCATTGAGACCATCCTGACTAGCTATATCACAGACTGGGACAGGAACAGAAACAAACTTGATCGTAGGGCACGGCAGAGTGTGGTAAGGATAGCCCAGCGCATTTGTGGACGCGCAATTCCTCCATTAAGGGCAGTTGCAGCAGCAGGTGCATTAATGAGACCTAGCAGACCATTGGTGACACCAGTCAGCACAACCCAAACTGCTTCAGCTGCTTCTGTCTGGCCAACGGATTCTACAAACTATTAGATTAGATTATGAGGACACGCAGTCCTCTTTTATTGTCATTTAGTAATGCACGCATTAAGGAATGATACAATGTTTTCCCAGAATGATATCACAGAAACACATGACAAACCGACTGAAAAACTGACAAAAAAGACATAATTATAACATATAGTTACAACAGTGCAAAGCAATACTGTAATTTGTTAAGAACAGACCATGGGAAGGGTAAAAGTCTCAAAATCTCTCGAAATTCCCATCATCTCAAGCAGACGGTGAACCTCCAGGGCCGCAAATTTGCCGATGCAGCATCCTGGAGGCATCCGACAACAGTCCGATTCCGAGTCCGTCCAAAAACTCCGAGCCTCCGACCAGCTCTCCGACACTGAGCACCGAGTACCGAGCACCATCTCTGCCGAGCACTTCGACTGCGGCCTCGGCAACAGGCAATAGGCAAAGCCGAGGATTTGGGGCCTTTCTTTCCGGAGATTCTCGATCGCACGGTAGCAGCGGCAGCGAAGCGGGCACTACAGAAGTTTCTCCAGGTGTTCCTCCATGCTTCCCACGGCTGTCTCCATCAAATCAGGATGGTGTACGGCCCCCTAGTTAACACATATCCATAGACTTACAAATACGCATGTCTGTACATTACAATGGAGTGATAACGTAGAGATTTTTTACTCCTTCATATTGTCGGATGCATGTAAGAATTAAATAAATTCATTCATCATTTCAGGCAGTATACAAAGGGTCCTAACTGTGAAGCAACCAAAATTTATCTACTACTTGGAAATAAGGAAGGGCAAGTGATTAGATTTACAGTAGGGGAGCAGTGTGAAGCCGGTGACGGTAGTTCTGCCTATTTTAAAATAGTTAATGAAAAGGAGAGATATGAGTTCTGAATTCGGTCAAGGTGAGTTGTAATGGTATTAGACGGGAGCTGGATGGTTGAGCGAGAGATTCCTACTGACACCACAAATTCTTACTGCAATGTCCTGACGCGTAGATAATGATAACAATAACCATAATCATGTTCCAAGGTAAGATACCGCTATTGAGGCAGCACTCTCCCGCTTGATTCTCTTTGGCTTCTCGTGGACTGGGCCGCTTGATGCCATACTCAGACAAAAACTGTATTCTGATCAAGGGCTGTCACTCTTACATTCCTTCTGGAAGTCAGATGTGACTTATTTCGGCGGTAGGAGAATTTGTCTTTAGTATAACATAGGTTCTTCTGCAACTGACCTGATGGAATGTAAGAATCATAAAGCAAGGAGATGGGGCATTAGGCCCACAACACCGATGTCCTTTAGGGGTTCGTCAAATGTCGGAGTATTGGCGGATGAACTCGCTTGTGCATTGATAAGTTGTCAAGTATGCATTTTGTGTTTGGTGTGCAAAACTAAAAGATGTACAAATATTTGATGTTACGTTTCAATTGCTGAGCAGTGCCAGACCATATCTTTACAAGAAAAAAAGTTATTTGATTCTCTTTAAATATAGTCTGCATTGAATTCAGCAACACACACAAAATGCTGGAAGAATTGAACAGCATCTACGAAAAAAAAAATAAAGAATCGATGTTTCAGGCCGAGACCCTTCATCACGACTGGAATCCTAATGAAAGGTCTCGGCCCGAAACGTCAACTGATTACCCTTTTCCATCGATGCTGCCGGCCCTGCTGTGTTACCTCCAAAATTTTCTGTGTGTTGCTTGGAATTCCAGCATCTGACGATTTTCTGATGTTTCTCACTGATTTAAAATGAGTCGGTGTCATATTTCCCAATTTGGACATAGACGAATAGTGCCGGATAGAAGATTGACACTAGTCCGACTACCTTCGTCCTGAAGAATGAAAGTTAACACACCACTGATTTTATTCAATATTGAACGTTTTCGAGAAACAACCTGAAAGAAGTTCTAGAATAATGCTGCCTCCTTGTGAATATTCCCCTGCCAGAAGCTGATACCATCACGACCTGTGAAACATGTGGTATATCTTCCCTGGAATATAGCCATAAATCCTGTACACAGAGGTTCCTCATGATTTCGACCGCTCTGACAATGTTCGACGACAGTCGAAAGTACTGCGTTAATTTGTTTCATTAGCTCATTGTGACGATCACTTGTCTCAGTGAAGTTAATATATAAATACTGCGGATCCTCTGGGCGTCAGCCAGATCAGCTAGGACTGGGCTCCTCGTCCCTTGCGCATCTCTTGAAATGCACAACCCTGTCACCGGACCTGTATTTGCAATATACTATCCTCTCTTCGCTGCGTTTGCGGTTCCGGGTAAGATACTGATTTATCCAAGGGTTTAAAATTATTCATTCATGGTTTATGGGATGTATCAATTGTACGAGTTTCATCTGCATGTATAATCATGGAGGTTTTGTGATTTCCTTGGGGTGTCAGAGCCGTGATGTCCTGCGTTAAGCTCCCACTACCTATTAAATGCTCCCAAAAGTGTGCGTGTCCAAAAGCCTCTGGCAACCAAGTTAAGCTCCTGTCTTTGATGTGTGACTTAGCTACTAAACTCGGCGGAACCGTTTCTAAGGACAGGAGCAGGGGAAGTGGCGCATTATTGGCGCCTTAAGACCAATGATTTCGGGCAGGTGGGGCATGTTAGCCATATTTGGCTGCTCATCTACCAGAAGGAAACCTGTGATCTCAGACCTCCGCTAACTTTGGATTCATCCGCTGCGCGAAGCGGCGAACCTGCTGTATGGAAAACAGATGCTCTCGATATTATTATGCCATTTCTTGCGCAATGGCTTGCGTGGATAGCTAGAATGTAGCATCCACAGTCAGCCCCGATCAGCGTCGTGTCTGCTGTATTATCACTGTACTAACTGTGTCTTCTCTGCCTTGCAGCTAATTTAGTGGCGATTGTGATTCTTTCCCGAGGAAGGTGCAGTCTGTCCAGATGCATTACTCGGTATCTGGTGTCCATGGCAGTGGCGGATCTACTCGTCGTGATCACGGCGGTGATATTAAATCGCATTCGTGGTATTTACTTCCCGCTAAGTTTTCTGACCCATACTACCGGTTGTAGTGTTGCTGCCATCATAACCTATGCAGCCAGGGACAGCTCCGTCTGGTTGACTGTCGCCTTCACGTTAGATCGATACATAGTCATTTGTTGCGCAAAACTGAAAAGCAAATATTGCAACGAGAAAACATCAGTTGTGGTGATCGTTACTGTCTCTGTTTTTAGTTTGGTTAGGAACGTTCCCTGTTACTTCATGTATGAACCATTGTATATATTAAATGGTGTGCCCTGGTTTTGCAGCATAAGATCCGTGTTTTACACTTCTGTTGGCTGGGCAGCGTTTGACTGGCTGGATCGAACATTAACCCCATGTGTCCCCTTCGTTCTGATCCTGCTGCTCAACGGTCTCACAGTCAGGCATATCCTAGCGGCCAACAGAGCTCGGAGGAGGTTACAAGTACGTCACAAAGGAACCGAACAGAATGACCCAGAAATAGAGAACCGGAGGAAGTCCATCGTTTTATTGTTGTCCATTTCGGGGACTTTTATCCTTTTGTGGCTGACTTATGTTATAAATCTGTTGTATGTGCGATTTGCAAACAGTAGCTATTTTTCAGGATCAGATTTTAACGACCCTAGATTCATACTGCAGGAAAGTGGATATATGCTTCAGCTTTGGAGCTGTTGCACTAACACGTGCATCTATGCAGGGACTCAGAGGAAATTCAGAGAGGAGTTAAAAGATGCGACGAAATATCCGTTCCGATTAATCTGGAAGTTAGTAGATTACTGAAATTGTATTCAGTGGCGAAAATCCTTCAAAGTTTCTATCCTGTGTCTTTTTGTTTCATCAATCTGAAAGTTAATTCTCAATATCTCGGTGTTTGTAACATTCCATTTAATCTACTTCATTGTTTCTCACACTGCGTGCTGCACAATACATCATGTATCCATACGAAATAAATCGATAAAATCTGATATTCATTTGATCAGTATTTAAGAATAGATCTATTCGTTTCATTGTCAATTATTGGAAGCTACTACTATTCGAATTTAACGGTAGTGTGAAAGAGATTAGATGAAATTAACAACTAAACAAAGCAGACTGCTGTAGCTTTACGAATTACGGGATCTGTAGCACCAAATGGTACGGTAAACCTTGTACATGTAAATATCAGTTTAGATCGATATCGAAACTCGTAATCGGGTGCCTTTTAGATTTTAGTTCCATCCACGTCCTAATGTTGCAAATATAAACTGAAAACTGATGAAAAATAGGAAAGAGGCATTAAGCGCAGATTAACAAATTCGATAGACGAGCAAATGTAAAAAAAAAGGCTTTTCCGCACAGTAGGGAACAATTGATGCGGTAGACTGAAAATCACTTCTGCCGTTCAATCTAATAGCTCGGTGGAGCTTAAGCTTCGTCTAGCAGCGACAGTATTTGTTGTTACGAGGTAAACATTCTGCAGCTCATCAAGCTATTTGATCGAGCAGCATGGGGAATGCAGGTGTGGGAGGGCTCTGAAATGTTCGGTATATTCTTTGAGAAACATGATACCGATAGCTGCACAGAGAACTAAAACATCGGAAATTGGGAACGTCGTATAGAACAGTGCAAAATATTCGTTCAATGTGTAGTTTCGGCGTGTTATGACTTGGAATTTATAATGCTCATAGTTTAACATGTGAATATTATATATGCTGTTATGATTTCGTAACGTACCAGCAGCAAGAGATGACAAATTGAGTCGGGTTATAATATTAAAATCACTATATTTATTTTCATCTACTCAAACATATAGAAAATTAAGTAAACTACTTTCTTAAACAGAAGTTAACGATGTTATGCGTCAATAGCTCCCTTACAGTCAAACTTAGAACCCATTCTTAATAAATCTTACTCAAGCATAGTCTTAAAGTGGCAGTTCAGAGAGTCCCAGCAATTCACGAAATAGGTGAGAGGAGACACTTGTGGATTCACAGTGCAGCGACGAGGCGATCACGACGAATTCCAAAGATTCCACGCCTAGCGAACGAAGAAAAGGCTACCGAAGATCCCAGCCGAGGAATACTGTTCCGAAGTCCACGAAGAGCGATTTCACGAAGTGACTGTCACGAAATCCACACCCATGGATCATACGAAGGATAGACACGTCTCCACAATGCACAGTGTGCCGCTAATTAACCCAATCCTTTGGGTATGGGTAAGCATTAGACTTTACCCTTCTCGATCGTGAGCTGTTCCCGGATAGCTCGAAGTCTGCAATCCTCACTCTCTTTCTCTTTCCTTCGACTCCTCCTCAACACTATGACCAGATTTCCTTTAGACCGTCGGCATACGTCGTAAGGTAAAGCTACAAAAACGAAACTATGGACACCCAGGAAAACGAAACTGGGAACACGTGACAATGCGCATTGATAAACAGAGAAAAGGGGTTCAGAAATGTATTTGGGCTGTCTAGTCCACTCTATCGCTATTTAGCGTTACCTTGCACAGAAAGTCAAACTGCTGTGTCAGAACGTCAGAGACCTAGTGTCAATTCTGATCTCAGTTGCTGTCTGTATGGAGTTTTGAGGTCCTCTCTGTGCACTTATGGGTTTATTCTGGGTGCTCACACTCCCTCTTATATCACAAATACTGTGAAATTGGCAGTTTCCTTGGCCAAAGTAAATCACCCCCAGTGTGCAGGTGAGTGGAAGAATCTAGAGAAGTTGATGCGAATAAGGAGAGATCATTCAATGGGATTAATATACTGCTGGAGTAGTGTAAATGATTGGTTATCGGCCAGCGCAGACACAGTGAATGAAGGACGTGTATTTATGTTATATCTCTCTATAACTTCTGTCTCCCGTCGAATTCAATGTCCTGCCCCTGTTCGCTTCTCTCCTTTCTCAGATACTAATATCGAATGTCTTGTTGAATAGGTTAAAAAATATCTACAACTTCCCTCTGCGGATGGTAATCAAGAGATTTTTCTCTTCTTCGTTGAAGTAATTTATTCCAGTCTCAGTCAAACCTTGATTACTCTGAAAGCATAAACGTAATTTGTGATCTTGGACTCTCCTTGGTTGCAGGAGGGGAAAACCGACATCTCAACATTCCGGGGTTTCGTTGTTTTAGACGCCTCAAAGGGGGAAGGGGCATCTGCAGAAATTGACGCGGCCCTGGCAGAGATATTTAAATTATCCTTAGTGACAGGTGAATTAGATTGGGATGTAACCATTGTTCTCGGCTTTTGAAGAAAGGCTCTAAAAATAAACTAGACTAGTGAGCCTGACATCAGCAGTGGGAAAGTTATTGGAAGGTTCTGCAGGGACCGGATAACTGGTTATTTGGATAGATTTGGACTGATTTAGAATAGTCATCATGGCATCCTACATGGTAGGTCTTGTCTGACCAATTGCACAGTTTTTAGAGGAAGTTACCAGGAAAGTTGATAAAGACAAGGCAGTGAATTCTGTCTAATGCACTTCAGCAAGGTATTTAACAAGTTTCTACATGGCACGCTGGTCAGGAAGGTTACATCGCTCGGTATTCAAAAAGAGCTGGAAAATTGGATTAGACATTGGCTTTGTGCGAGAAACCAGATGGTTGCTTCGCTGACTGCAGGCCTGTGACTAGTGGGGTTCCACAGGAATCAGTGCTGGGACCGCTGTGGTTATCATTTATATCGACAATGTGGAAGATAATCTGTTAGCTGGATAAGCATATTTAAACAAGACACCAAGATTGGGGTATGGTGGAGAGAAAGGAAGGCTATCATAGCTTGCAGCAGGATATGGACCAGCTGGGAAAAATGGTCTGAAAAATAGCAGGTAAAACTTAATGCAGACAAGTGGGAGGTGTTGCATTTCTGTAGGACCCACCAGGGTATGTCTTACACAGGTCAACTTGATCATGGACAAGGATAGATCTGGTCCTAGGGTTGAGGTTCTGAACTGGAAGACGGCCAAATTTGAAGAAGTGAGAAAGGATCTAAAAAGCGTGGATTGGGACAGCTTGTTCTCTAGCAAAGATGTGATCGATAGGTGGGAAGCCTTCAAAGGAGAAATTTTGAGTGTGCAGAGTTTGTATGTTCCTGTCAGGATTAAAGGCAAAGTGAATAGGAATAAGGAACCTTGGTTCTGAAGGGATATTGCAACTCTGATAAAGAAGAAAAGGGAGTTGTATGACATGTATAGGGAACAGGGAGTAAATAAGGTGCTTGAGGAGTATAAGAAGTGCAAGAAAATACTTAAGCAAGAAATCAGGAGGGCTAAAAGAAGACATGAGGTTGTCTTGGAAGTCAAAGTTAAGGATAATCCAAAATTTACAGGTTGCCTTGGCAGTCAAAGTGAAGGATAGTCCAAAGATCTTTTAAAAGTATATTAAGAGCAAAAGGATTGTAAGGGATAAAATTGGTCCTCTTGAAGATCAGAGTGGTCGGCTATGTGCGGAACCAAAGGAAATGGGGGAGATCTTAAATAGTTTTTCTGCGTCTGTATTTACTAAGGAAACTGGCATGAAGTCTATGGAATTAAGGGAAACAAGTAGTGAGATCATGGAAACTGTGCCGATTGAAAAGGAGGAGGTGCTTGCTGTCTTGAGGAAAATTAAACTGGATAAATCCCCAGGACCTGATAGGGTGTTCCCTCGGACCTTGAAGGAGACTAGTATTGAAATTGCAGGAGCCCTGGCAGAAATATTTAAAATGTCGCTGTCTACAGAAGAGGTGCTGGAGGATTGGAGAGTGACTCATGTTGTTCCGTTGTTTAAAAAAGGATCGAAAAGTAATCCGGGAAATTATAGACCGGTAAGTTATTGGAGGGAGTACTAAGAGACAGAATCTACAAGCATTTGGATAGTCAGGGACTTATTAGGGAGAGTCAACATGGCTTTGTGCATGGTAGGTCATGTTTGACCAATCTGTTGGAGTTTTTCGAGAAGGTTACCAGGAAAGTGGATGAAGGGAAGGCAGTGGATATTGTCTACATAGACTTCAGTAAGACCTTTGACAAGGTTCCGCATGGGAGGTTAGTTAGGAAAATTCAGTCGCTAAGTATACATGGAGAGGTGGTAAATTGGATTAGACATTGGCTCAATGGAAGAAGCCAAAGAGTGGTAGTAGAAAATTGCTTCTCCGAGTGGAGGCCTGTGACTAGTGGTGTGCCACAGGGATCAGTGCTGGGTCCATTGTTATTTGTCATCTATATCAATGATCTGGATGATAATGTGGTAAATTGGATCAGCAAATTTGCTGATGATAAAAAGATTGGAGGTGTAGTAGACAGTGAGGAAGGTTTTCAGAGCCTGCAGAAGGACTTGGACCAGCTGGAAGAATGGGCTGAAAAATGGCAGATGGAGCTTAATACAGACAAGTGTGAGGTATTACACTTTGGAAGGACAAACCAATGTAGAACATACAGGGTTAATGGTAAGGCACTGAGGAGTGCAGTGGAACAGAGGGATCTGGGAATACAGATACAAAATTCCCTAAAAGTGGCGTCACAGGTAGATAGGGTCGTAAAGAGAGCTTTTGGTACATTGGCCTTTATTAATCGAAGTATTGAGTATAAGAGCTGGAATGTTATGATGAGGTTGTATAAGGCATTGGTGAGGACGAATCCGGAGTATTGTGTTCAGTTTTGGTCACCAAATTACAGGAAGGATATAAATAATGTTGAAAGAGTGCAGAGAAGGTCTACAAGGATGTTGCCAGGACTTGAGAAACTCAGTTACAGAGAAAGGTTGAATAGGTTAGGACTTTATTCCCTGGAGCGTAGAAGAATGAGGGGAGATTTGATTGAGGTATATAAAATTATGATGGGTATAGATAGAGTGAACGCAAGCAGGCTTTTTCCCCTGAGGCAAGGGGAGAAAAAAAACAGAGGACATGGGTTATGGGTGAGGAGGGGGGGAGTTTAAAGGGAATTTTAGGAGGGGCTTCTTCACAAAGGGAGTGGAGGGAGTATGGAATGAGCTGCCAGACGAGGTGGTAAATGCAGGATTTTTTTTTAACATTTAAGAATAAATTGGACAGATACATGGATGGGAGGTGTATCGAGGGATATGGTCCTTGTGCAGGTCAGTGGGACTAGGCAGAAAATGGTTCGGCACAGCCAAGAAGGGCCAAAAGGCCTGTTTCTGTGCTGTAGTTTTTCTATGGTTTCTATGGTAACGGCGGGGCACTGAGGTGTGCAGTAGAAAAAATGGATACGGATCCATTATTCACTGAAAGTCGCGTCCCGGGTAGATAGGGTTGTAAAGAAAGCCATTGGCACATTGCCCTCATAAATCAATGCATTGAGTACAGGAGGTGGGGTGATTTGTTGAAGTTATGCAAGGCATTGGTGAGGACTAAATTGGAGTATCGCGTGCATTACGCGATAGGAAGGAGGAGAAGTTGGCAGCGCGACACAGCACGCGCGGCCGTTGCGAATGATATCATACGTGTTAACTAGGATGCCGTGCACAATCCTGATTTGATGGAGACAGCCGTGAGAAGCACGGAGGAACACCTGGAGAAACTTCTGAAATGCCCGCTTCGCTGCCACTGCTACTGTGCGATCGAGAATCTCCTGAGGGGAAGGCCCCAAATCTTCGGTTTTCCCTGTTGCCGGGGCCGGGTTCGAAGTGCTCGGCAGAGATGGTGCTCGGTGCTTGGTGTCGGAAAGCTGGTCGGAAGCTCGGAGTTCTCGGACGGACTCGGAGTCGGACTGTGGTCGGATGCTTCCAGGATGCTGCATCGGCAAGTTTGTGGCACTGGAGTTTCACCGTCTGCGTGAGATGATGGGACTTTCGAGAGACTTTGAGACTTATTACCGCGCCCATGGTCTGTTCTTTATCAAATTATGGTATTGCTTTGCACCATTGTAATTATATGTTATAGCTATGTGGTTTTTGTTAGTTTTCTGTCGGTTTGTCATGTGTTTCTGTGATATCATTCTGGAGAAACATTGTATCATTTCTTAACGCATGCATTACTAAATTGCAATAAAAGAGGACTGTGTGTCCTCATAATCTAATCTAATCTAATCTAATCTAATTTTTTGTCGCCTAACTATAGAAACGGTGCAAGTAAGGTTCAAGGAGTATAGAGAAAATTCACAAGGATTTTGACGGGGCTGGAGGACCTGAGTTATAAGGAGGGTTTGAATACTTTAGGACATTATGTCTTGGAACAACGGAGATTGAGGGGGGACTTCCTAGAGATGTACACAATTATAAGGGGTGTATTTTGGGTAAAAACAAGCAGGCTTTTTTCCCACTCTAGTTAGGTTGTATTGCAAATCGATGTTAAGGGTGAAAGGTGAAAAGTTTAACGGAACATCAGGGGAAATCTTTTCAGTTAGATGGCCATGAGAGTGTACAACGAGGTACCAGCGCACGTGGTGCATGCGCGCTAGATTTCACCACTTAAGGTAAGATCGGAAAGGTACATGGATGCTAGGGATATGGAGGAAGATGAGAGTAGACAGTTTAAATTGCTCAGCCTGGACTAAATGGGCCGTTGAGCCAGTTTCTGTGCTGTACTTTTCTGTACCTAACTGACCATATCTTCCAAAGGGAACACGGCCGAGTCTCGTTGCATTTCGCTGCATTTCAAAGAAACGTGATCGATTAAAAGCAAGATCATAGCTAACGAACGAATAATTCCGTCATGGTCTGAGGAGTTAAATTAAGTTTAGATTCATGGGTATATGTTGAAGATCCTAAATTAGTACTTCTTATCGCTATTCATCAATTCTAGCACTGGAAATGTTCCTCGGGTTTACTCCAGAAACCTTCCACATGAGTCGATATAGATACAAGAGAGCAGAGGTTTGAAATTAGAGTTTTGCTGCTCCTCGATGAGCAGACAACCATGGGTGACAAACCCCATCTGCACAAATTGACTGGTTTTAAGTTGCAAGTATTGCACCTTTACTCCATCTCCTGGTGAAAATCACTGTATCACTGTATACTGTATCACTGCAAAGATACTAAGCCTTAGTGTCCACTCTACCAAAGCCCCCTCCCCACAAGTAATGAGAACCTTAAGGAAACAAGAGTTAGCTAATGTCAAAATATATTACAGAAAAAAACATTATATAATTTTGGTAGACAAAGTTGTAGTAGACATTCTGTAAAATCTGAACAGCGGTGTATTCCAATGAGAAAGAAAAGATTAAAGTAGGATGCATTCAATATGCCTAATAACGGAAGTGATGGATAGGATGAAATTAAAAGTAATAGCATGCAATATTGCAAATATTAATAGTAGTCAGTGAATTACATTGTAAGAACCTTGCAAAAGATTACCAAATCTTCTATTTCTAAACTCTAAGGAGAGAAATCCATTAAAGTAAACTCATAAGTAACATAAAGATGGTCAATAAGAGCTTTTACAATAAATGAAGAAAGTAGATTAAATTAATCTTAGTTTCCTTGAGGATGAGGTTTGAATCAGTAGTGGGAGTAACATATAAATACAACATAGAATAGGAAGACACTCTTCATCGTATAATGTTGTGCCAAGCTAGTTAGTCATTGGATGTCCGACTAAACGAATCCCTTCTGCCTACATAATATGCAAATCATCATATTCTCTGCTCATTCGTGTGCCCACTGACAGCTTCATAAACATTTCTATCATTTTTGCTTCAACTACTTATAACGGCAGCTCATTCCAGATACCACCACATACTGTATGAAATATAAACTTGCATGTTCCTAAAGGATTATAAAACATAAGAGTAGAATTAGGCCATTCTGGCTTATCGAGCCTGCTCCACAATTCAATCATTGCTGATCCTTTTTACACTCTCAAGCTCTGCCTTAAATACACCCAGCGACATGGCGTCCACAGCTCCCTCTGGTAACGAACTCGATAAGTTCTTCACCCTCTGGGTAAAGAAATTTCTCTGCATCTCTCTTTTAAATGGACACATCTCTAACCTGAAGCTGTTTCCTTTTGGTGTGGACTCACTAAGTCTTTAATTCCCTGAATCATACTTGTAAACCTCCTCTGAATCTTCTCCAATGCCAGCATATCTTGTCTTAGATGAGGTATCCTCAACTGGTCACAAAACTCAAGGTGAGGGCTCGCCAATGACTTATAAAGCGTTAGCATGTGAAGACAGACTCCGGCGAACTGAGTGGTTGAGACTAATGGAAGGTCCAACGGTCATGAAGGCGGTCTCCGCAAGCGTCGTGGAACATGTAGAGCAGGACAAGACACAGAAGACTTCCTGGTCATCCACTGCGCCTAGTCCCATCTCCAGCCGTCTCGACTCAGTCTTGTCACTGGATCTAGATGGGAATTGGCAAGAGAGAGAGTGAGGCTCACGCTGCTCAACTCTCCCTGACTTATCACGCGCTAGTCTCGACACCATCATAATGGTGACAAGGTCCTTATCATCGTCGACGACAGACGAACAAAAACAAAAATAGCGTCACATCCCTGCTCTTATGTTCTAGACCTCTTGAAATGAATGCTAACATTGCATTTGCCTTCGGTACCACCGACTCCACGTGCACGTTAACCTTTAAGGTGTTCCAGTAACTTTCCTGTAACACCATGAGTTCTTAACTTAGTAAGCAGACTCATGTGTGGCACGTTGTCAGAGGCCTTCTGAAAGTCCAAATGTACAACATCCACTGTATCCCCTTTATCTAGCCTACCTTTAATCTCCTCAAAGAGCTCCAACAGGCGTGCCGGTCAAGATTTTCCTTTGAGAAAAACCATGCTGATGTTGTCCTATCTTGTCATGCGTCTTCAGATGCCTCAGGCTAACTGGTCTATAGTTTCCCTCCTGCTGCGTTCCTCATTTCTGTCGGAGTGGAGTGACATTTGCAATTTCACAGTCCTCTGGCACTTTGCCAGAGTCCAATGACTTTGAAAGGTCATTACGAATGGCTCCTGCTGCTCCTATGTATTATGTTCTTATGATGTACGAAAATGGTAGTGAATAAGGCATACAGCATGTTGACTTTCATCAAATGGTGCATTCAATACAACAGATGGGAAGGAATGTTTCAGCTGCGCAAGAGGTTTGTGGGACTATATCTGAAATATTGTGTGAATTTCTCATTGCTATACTATGAGAAAAGATGTGGTTAAACTAGAGATGAAGTAGCAATAAAGACTCACAATATAGTTGCCAGAACTGGAAGACTTAATTTATAAGGAGAGGCTGAATAAGCTGGGACGTTTTTCCCTGGAATAAAGGAGCTGAAAGATGACCTGAAGAATTTTATAAAATTATCAGTGGTGTACTTAAATCCTATCGTTGCCCATCTTTCCGTGATATCAAATACTCTCCAGTTTATGCATTATCATTGTGAACCTCTTATTCTAGCACTATAATAATTCTATTTCATTCCTGCAACACAACATCTCGAACATCAAACAATGCACCGAAAGTGGTCTTTACAAAGCTGTGTAACTGTCCTGCTTTTGTACTTAGTGCCCTAACCCGTGAAGTCAAGCATGCCATATCCAGTCTTTACATAGGGAGCAATGGACATGTTCCCCATGATCCACCTGTATTTAAATGCCGCAAAGGACTCAGACATTAACAGTAATATTTCCTTAGATGTTTGACTTACCAAAGGAAAGCAACTCACATTTGTCCGGAGTGAACTTTACCTATTATTCCTCTACCGGTATCTCCTTCTGATCTACAGTATATCCTGTTGAATCCTTCAACAATCCTATTCATAATCCACTACTCCAATAGTTTTCTGTCATGTGTGAAATTTCCTAATCAGTCCATCTATATTTTTGTCTAAAATATTTTATATGCGAAAGATAGGTTAATTTAGGACATAGAGAGCTGCATGGCTAAGGGATGGTTAGGAGCAGCAGCTAAATCTTGCACGATAAGGGTGCTAGAAGAAATTTAGAGATGTGGAGAAAGAAGGAGGTGATGTTGTGTTTTTTTATTAAGGGGAACATCATACTAGTAATTAGAGATGATATTATTGAAAGATAATCTGGTGAGGATTTCTGGATGGATCTGAGAAACAAGAAGGGGATGGTTACTTCATTTGCATTGTACCATAGGGTCAGAAAAAGTCCTCAGGAATTTGAGGAATACAACTTCTGGGAGATGGGGAGAATTATAAGACTAGTAGAGTTCTCACCATAGTTGATTTCTAGGATTGACTGGGGTTGCCATTGTCATAAATGTCTAGATGGAGTGGAAATTATTTAATGTGTTTAAAAATGTTTCCTACGGTATGAGCCCCCAAATCCTCAAGACCTTCTACAGGGGCAGCATTTAGAGCATCCTGACTGGCTCTATCACCACCTGGTACGGGAACTGCAACAACCTCGTCTAGTGGGCGCTACAAAGAGTGGTACGGACATCCCAGCGAATCTGTGAACTTGCACTTCCCTACGTTGACGACATTTACAGCGGCAGGCGCATAGAAAATGCCTGGATGATCATCGGAGACACCAGTCACCACAACCATATTATTTTATCAGCTGCTTCTGCCTGGCAAACGGTACCACCGCATTAAAGCCAGGACGAAAAGGCCACGGGACATCATCTTTCTATAAGCCATTATAAAATTTACATCAACACACATAAAAGTTGCTGGTGAACGCAGCAGGCCAGGCAGCATCTCTAGGAAGAGGTACAGTCGACTTTTTGGGCCAAGATCCTTCGTCAGGACTCCGAAAAGTTGAAGAGTGGAAGAAATTTCAGATGGGGAGCAGTGAGAGATGGTGTCACTGAACTCCCGTCGAAGAGAAGTACAGATGGGGAGCAATGAGAGATGGTTTTACAGATAGGGATAAAATTTACACGTCTGTGCGTTGCGACGGAGTTATAACGCAAAGATTTTTACTCCTTCAGGTTGTGGGATGGATGTAAGACTTAAGTAAATTCATTCATTCATTCATTCAGGCAGTATAAAAAGAGACGTAACTGTGAGGCAGCCAACATTGATCTACTCCTTGAAAATAAGGAAGAGCAAGTAACTAAATTCACAGTAGGAGGGCAGTTTGAAGCTAGTGATCATAGCTCTGTCATTGTTAAAATACTTAATGAAAAGGAGAGATCTCTTTTCTATATTTAAGTTATGAATTGGGGAAGGTGAATTTTGATGCTATTGGACAGGAGCTGGAAAAATGTAATCAGATTAAGCTGTTTCCAGTCACAGGGACCTCTGGTAAGTGGTATGTTTTTAAACGCTAGATAGCAAGGAATAGATGTCCATGATAAAGTAAAATATAAAGCTGATGGGAAATGGAACCCTGGATGGCAAGGGATATTGTAACACTGGTCGAGAAAAAAAGGAGCTTGGATCAGATACCAAACTTCCTGGATTGGGATCCAGTGAAACACAATAGACCTGTGGAGGATAGATTAGATTGGATTATGAGTACACGCAGTCCTCTTTTATTGTCATTTAGTAATGCATGCATTAGGAAATGATACAATGTTTTTCCAAAATGATATCACAGAAACACATGACAAACCGACTTAAAAACTAACGAAAAGCACATGATTGTAACACATAGTTACAACAGTGCAAAGCAATACCGCAATTCGATAAGAACAGCCTATGACACGGTAAAAGTCTCAAAGTCTGTCAGAATCCCATCATTTCACGCAGACGGTGAATCACCAGCGCTGCCAACTTGCCGATGCAGCATACCGGAAGCATCCGACCACAGTCCGACTCTGAGTCCGTCTGAAAACTCCGAGCCTCCGACCAGCTCTCCGACACCGAGCACCGAGCACCATCTCTGCCGAGCGCTTCGATCCCGGCCCCAGTCACAGGCAATAGGCAAAACACTTATTTCACTGTCCTCGAAGTCCTTCTCCTTGTTGAGCCGTGATGCAAAATACGCATTTTATCTGCCCCTCACCACACTTCCTCTGATTTCCAGGCTTGCATTTAGACCTGCCCTTGTCACTGAGTAGTCCTGACCTCAAGTTATAATGTACTGTAAGCCCAACATTCCTTGGCAATTTCCTTAATCCTGTTCACCTCGGATATTTCACAGCTACTGTTGGCCTCCTCAATCCCCGTTTCACTTCTTTAGTGATTTCTTTATATTACTCAAGGACCATGTTTTATTTCTGATTCTTAAAACTTCCACAGGAGGGGCAGGGGCTGGTGGTGGGGCAGTGAAGTGATAGGCAGGTGAGGAGATGAAAAGACGTAAGATGGGGGCCAGAGTGGGGAACTGAAAAAAGAAAGAGGGGGTGGGGGAAATTACCAGACTTTGGAGAAATCGATGTATATATCATGAGGCTGGAGACAACCCAGATGAAAAATAAGGTATTGCTTCTCTAGACTGAGAGTGGTCTTCCTGAATTTTCTACAATTACGTTTTCCATTCCTCACTGATGCATGCCGGTTCAGAATTCTAATCAGCTGGTCTTTCAACTCGCACCTGTCAGATTTCTCCCTCTTGTTTCTTATTGGCTTCTGGTGGGCTGTGCAACTTGATGGCATACTTAGTCAAATATTATATTGTTATCAAGGGCAGTCCAGGATTCATAGAGCATGGAGACAGGTTATTACGCCCAATACAATCATGGTCATTAGGGGTAGTCAAATGTCGGTATAATAGCGGATATTATGTTTAGATTAGTTATCAAATATGCATTTTAAACGTGATGTGCGAAACTAAAAGATGCCCAGATGTTTGATGTTACGTTTGAATCGCTGACCTATGCCAAACCAAGTACGTATGGCATCACAATAAAGTTATTTAACTGTCTCTAAATGTAGCCTGCATTGATTTTAACAAGACCCGCAAAATGCTGGAGGAACTCAGCAGTCTAGGCAACATCATTAGAAAATAGTAAGCAGTCGACTTTTCGGTTCGAGACTTTTTATCAGGACCGTTTATGAGCCTATTCCTATTCTAATCTCGGCCAAAAACGTCGACTGTTTATTCTTTTCCATTGAAGCTACCTGGCCTGCTGAGTTCCTCCAGTATTTTGTGTGTGGTACTTGGATTTCCGGCATCTGAAGATTTTCTTTTCCTTCTCATCGATTTTATATAACGCTGGGACTTATTACCAAATTCGGACATAAACAAATCGTACCAGAGAGAAGATTGACACCCAGTTGAAGTAGATTCGTCATTAAGGATGGAAGTTCACATATCCTCTGATTTTAATGAAATGTTGAAATTCTTCTGGGATTAACCAGATAGAAATTCTGGAATTATGCTGTATCTTTGCGAATAGTCCCTGCTAGAGGCTGATATTTTCACGACCTGAGAAACATGTTAATATATTTTCGCACACAACAACCAGAAATCCTGTACACAAAGATCCATCATGATTCGCCAGCTACTGGACACTGCCACAAATCATCTTAGTCAGAAGGAAATATTATTTTCTCGAATTTGGATGAAGTCATCACTATGAAATTAGGTTGTGAAGAATGTGTTCAAACTACGCGAGTACGGATTTTAAGCATTGTTTAACAATTATGTATAGTTGTACATTACGACAATATTCGATGACGGCGGAAATTACTGCATTAATTTGTTTCTCAAGCTCATTGTCACGATCACTTGTCTCAGTGGAGTTAATATATATACATACACCACAGATCATTTTAACGTCAGCTACAACAGATAGGACTGGTCCCTTCGTCCTTTGCACATTTTTTGAAATGCACAACCCAGTCACCGGACTATTTGCAATATACTATCCCATCTTCGCCGCGTTTGCGGTTCCAGGTAAGACACTGGTTTACCCAAGGATTATAAATTAGTCTTTCGTGTTTTACGGGATTTATCAATTCTACGAGGAAGAATTTATCTGCGTGTATTATCATTGTCGCTTTGTGAGTTCATTGAAGTATCAGAGCCGGCGACGTAGTGTGGAAAGCTCCCACTACCTATTAAATGCTCCGAACAGCGTGTGTCCCAAATAGCCGGTGACAACCAAGTCCAGCCCCTGTCTTTCACTTGCGGCTTAGCTACTACCCAGCAAAACCGTTTCTGCTGACAGGAGTAGGGACAAAGACACGATTTTGGCGCCGTAAAACCGGTCGTTTCGGGCAGATGGTTAGCTGCACATCTATGAGAATGAAATGTCTGATCACAGACCTCCGCAGCCTTGCAGCTATACACACTCATATGGACAGTTTCGGTAGTAAACCCCGAGGAAAATTCTAGAGTTGTATGACCTAAGCCTGTCCTCCGATGCGTTGAACACAGGCTGGCAGTTACTGTGAAGCTGCTGGTGCCAAACCATTCTCAGCAGTTCCTTAAGATTGATCAGCGACGTGATGAGGGGGAATCTGCTGCATGAACACCAGCTTGCCCTCCATGTAGTTCTGCCTTGGCTTGCGTAGACAGCTAGAACGCAACACCCATGCTCAATTTCGATCAACGGCGTGCCCACTTTATTATCACTTTGATAATTGTGTCTTCTTTGCCTTGCAGCTAACTGAGTGGCGATTGCGATTCTCTCCCGAGGAAGGTGCGGTCTATCTAGATGCATTACTCGGTACCTGGTGTCCATGGCTGTGGCTGATCTATTAGTCGTGATCTCTGCGGTAATATTAAATCGCATTCGTGGTATTTACTTCCAACTAAGTTTTTTGACCCATACTACAGGTTGTAGTGTTACAGCGGTCATAACGTATGCCGCCAGGAACAGCTCCGTCTGGTTGACTCTCGCTTTCACGTTAGATCGATACCTAGCCATTTGTTGCGTAAAACTGTAAAGCAAATATTGCAACGAGAAAACATCAGTTGTGGTGATCGTTACCGTCTGTGTTTTTAGTTTGCTAAGAAACGTACCCTGCTATTTTATGTATGAACCTTTGTATGTACTAAACGGTGTAGCCTGGTTTTGCAGCATAAGATCCGTATTTTACACTTCATTTGGATGGGCAGCATTTGACTGGCTAGATAAATTTTTAACCCCATGTCTGCCCTTCGTTCTGATCTTGCTGCTCAACGGTCTCACAGTCAGGCATATCCTAGCAGCCAACAGAGCTCGGAGGAGGTTACAAGTGCGTAACAAAGGAACCGAACAGGGTGACCCAGAAATAGAGAACCGGAGGAAGTCCATCGTTTTATTGTTGTCCAGATCGGGGACTTTTATCCTTTTGTGGCTGACTTATGTTATAAATCTGTTGTATGTGCGATTTACAAACAGTATCTATTTTGCAGGATCGGATTTTAACTACCCTAGATTCATACTGCAGGAAAGTGGATATATGCTTCAGCTTTGGAGCTGTTGCACTAACACGTGCATCTATGCAGGGACTCAGAGGAAATTCAGAGAGGAGTTAAAAGATGCGACAAAATATCCGTTCCGCTTAATCTGGAAGTTAATGGTTTACTAAAATTGTTATTTCTGGTGATAATCCTTCATTCTTTCTATCCTGTATCTTTTTGTTCCTTCAAGCTCACAGTTGCTCGGTGTTTGCAGCATTTCACTTCATCCCTTTCATTCTATCGTACACTGGAAAAAGGAATGATACATCATGTATCCATACGAAATGGTCAAATGTGATCATCATTTGACCATTATTTAAGAACAGGTCTGTTCGTTGTATTCTCAACTATTGGAAGCTACTCCCATTCGATATTACGCCAGTGTGGACGCGATTAAAGTAAACTAATAACTGAGCAAAGTGTAGCGCTATGGGTTTACGAGCTGTGCAATATGTAGCACCGAATGGTATGGTCAATTATGTGCATATAATTATCAGTTTAGATTAATATGAAAACTCGTAATTGGAAGCCTTTAGATTTCAAAACCTCATTGTTGCTTTTGGTTGAAAGCTGCTATATCTTTGCTGTATCTCATTAAAATTCCTTTTACGCCACAGTCAAAGAGATTATGAGAGTGTCTCTGCGATGTTTAACCAGACTTTCTGAACATGCTTAATCTCTTTCCACTCAAGATCTATTGGAAGGGAAACAGAAATATAGAATCGGGACAATACTGTGTGATGGGTTGCTAGTCAAGGCCACAAAAGGAATAATTTGGTGTAGTGGTGTCCTACAAATATTGGCACTAAGGTTATTACTGTTCTTCATATGGCGCTGATTTCATTGAAAAAATCATATACCTTGTTTGCACGTAACATTATAATGGGAGCACGACGACATATAAAACGGTAAAATTGTATTACTAAATAAGTAGGGTGAGTCGAAAAACACGATAATCGAGTTAAATGTTAAAATCTCATGTTCTTTAAGTTCCATCCACGACATAATGCTGCGAATATAAACTGAACATTGAAGAAAAAACAGAAAATAGGCCTTGGGCACTGAACCGATCCGATTCGATACACGAAGGACTGTAACATGACTGTTAAAAAAAAATCCTTTCGGAGAGAAGGGAACAAGTGCTGCCTCAGACTACAAATCACTCCTGCGATTGGCCGTTCAGTCAAATAGCTCGTTGGAGCAGAAGTTTTGTCTCGTACTAACAGTATTTGTTGGTACGAGTCAAATCTTCTGCAACTAATCGAGCAGCTTGGGGAATGCAGTCGTGGTGTAGCGCTGGAATGTTATGTTGTATTCATGGGAAAAGTTGATGCGGATAGCTGCACAGATATATTTATCTAAAATATTAGAAATTGGGGACGTTGTATAAAACACTGCAAAATATTATTTCAATATGGAACATTTCCGCGTGACATGACATGGAATTTAAAACGTCAATAATTCAACAGGTATATATTATATTTGCACACTGATAAACATACAAAATAGGATCAGAGATTTATTTGGGCCGCTAGTCCACTCCACGACTATAGTGCGTTACCTTTCCGCAGCAAGTCGAACTGCTGTCGCTAATCGCCAGCGACCTAAGGTCAATCCTGAACTTTACTGCTATCTGTATGGAGTTTGGAAGTCATTTCTATGCATTAATTGGTTTATTATGGGTGTTCAAACTTCCTCTTACATCGTATATTGATTGCTCTGATGCAGGACTCTCCTTGGTTGCAGGAGGGCCACATTAGCAGCTCACTATTCCAAGGTTCCGCTAGTTTAGACGCGACGGAGAAGAAGGGATTAAAGGCGGAGGCATGTATAGAAATTGCCGGAGCCCTAGCAGAGATATTTAAATCATCCTGAGTGAAATGAGGGCTGGGGGATGGCTAATGTTATCTACTGCTCAAGCAAGACTCTAAAAATAAGTACATTTGAAAATGACAGGCCAGCGATCCTGACATCAGTAGTGGGTAAGCTATTGGCAGGTATTCTACGGGACCTGATAAATGAATATTTTGATACACAGGGGCCGATACAGGATAGTCCGCATGGTATCGTGCGTGGTAGGTCTTGTCTGACCAAGCATAAAGAGATTTCAGTAGTTTTCAACAGTTTCAATAGGTACATTTAGTGTCAGCCAAATGTATACAATATACATTCTGAAATTCTTTTTCTTCACAAACATCCACAAAAACAGAGGAGTACCCGAAAGGATGAATGACAGTTCAAGGTTAGAACGCGAAACAACTCTCCCCCCCCAAACAGAAGCATCAGCAAAGCGACGATCCACTACCAATAAAAAAATCATCTGCACTCTCTGCCAAGCACTCAAGTGTGCAGCAAAGCATCAACAAAGATACAGACTTGCAGTACTCCAAGGACTACTCGTTCACCCAGTAATTCGACATACCACAGGCTCTCTCTTTCCCGAATAACGGAAAAAGAGGTGTCCCCGTTCACAGCAAGAGGGGAAACATTACAAAAACAACTCGCCGATTTACAGTGCTAGGAGTCTGTTGCATCGCTTTTTCCGAGATCTGTGCCCAAAGAGCTCTGGAGGTTGGGCACATTACCAGCTGCCAGCTCGCTGCTTTCGATCTTCCATATATTCCCAGGAGACATCAGGCAGCGGTGGCACTGGCGTCCAATGCACCCGTCTCCAGAACCAGGAAAATCCGGCACCCTGAAAGCACGCTAGTCTTTCAGCCCCGTCCTTAGCACAAAATAATCTACAGATGCTGGGGTCAAAGCAACACTCACAAAACGCAGGAGAAACTCTGCAGGTCGGGCAGCATACATGGAAATGAACAGTCCTGACGAAGTGTTCCGGCCCGAAACGTTGACTGTTCATTTCCACGGATGCTGCCCGACCTGCTGAGGTCTTCCAGCGTGTTGTGAGTGTTGCCCCGTCGTTAGCAAATCGAAAAGCGGTCGGTCGTGAAGTCCCGACAGCCTGTCCCATTTCCACAAATAACCGAAGTCAGCCAGTAACTCCTTGTCAGGCCCTTAAAAAGAAAATTGAAAAGGAAAAATAAAAGAAATATTAAAGATAGAAATAGAGCTGTTTCCGAAGCTGCAAGCAAAGGAGTCTCTATTATGCGCCATCATCCTAAGCTCCGTCCTCCGTCCTCAATTTAGATGAAGTTACCGGGAAAGTGGATAAAGGCAAGGCCGTGAATGTAGTCAATGCACTTTAGCAACGTATTTAACAAGGTCCTGAATGGATGCTTGATCAAGAAGGTCAATTCGTTCTGCATTAACGGCGAGGTAGTAAATTAAATTGCATATTGGCTTGGTGGGAGAAGCCAGAGAGTGGTAGGAGATGGTTGCTTCCCAGACCACGGGCCTGTGACTAGTGGAGGTCTGCAGAGATCGGTGCTAGCTCGGCTGTGGTTTCTCGTTGATATCAGTGATTGGAAAATAATGTGGTTAACTGGATCAGCATATTTACGGATGACACGAAGATTGGGGTGTCGTGGACAACGAAGAAGGGTTTTACAGCTTTCAGTAGGATATGGGCCAGCTGGAAAAATGGGCGCTGAAGTATAGCAGATAGAACTTAATGCAGACAAGTGTGAGGTTTTACATTTCGGTCAGACCAACAAGGGTAGGTCTTACACAGGTAACGTTAAGGCACTGAGGTGTGCTGTAAAACAAATCTGATATGAGATCTTGAGGCCTAATATTGACTGACTGTCGCGTCACAGGTAAATGGGGTCGTAAAGAAAGCTTTTGGCGCATTGATCTTCATAAATGAATTTATTGAATACAGGAGATGGGATGTTCTGTTGAAGTTGTTTGCATTAGTGAGGCCTAATTTGGGGTATCGGGGGCATCTTTGCTCACCTATCTACAGACAAGATGTAAGTAAGTATAAGGGGTATCTTCTTTTATGTTATTGGTAAGGCTAATAAAATGGCTTCTCTGTAATGCTAACTGCTGAGACAGTGGTTCTCTAGCAGCTTGTTTGGGTTATATTACTGACAATGAGAATTGTATTCATTTGCTAACCAATTGGGATAGATGTTATTCTTTCGTGTGTGTCTGTAATCTATTGTTTTCGCTGGCTCTGGGGCACAAGACGCGGTGGGGACAGAGAGAGGAGACGGGATGCTATAAACTGGGCGACGGAACGGACCCCGAGCGGGAGTCCGAGGCCCAGGGTTTTTGGGAGGAGGACCGAAGAGGAAGGAAGTGCTGGACGCGCTCTGGTCGACCACCGTGGTTGGTCCCAAACGGTGGGTCGAGAGGGTCGGAGGAGAGCGCATGGTGGAAAGAAGACCCCGTTCATTGAGCTCCAAAGGTTGTGCACGAAGTGGTTGAACTCTGATAAGTTTGGCACCTTTTACTTTCCATAAAAAAAAACAATTACAGCATGGAAACAGGCCACCTCGGCCCTTCTAGTCCGTGCCGAACTCTTACCCGATCCTAGTCCCACCGACCTGCACTCAGCCCATAACCCTCTATTCCTTTCCTGTCTATCCAATTTAACTTTAAACGACAACATAGAACCTGCCTCAACCACTTCTGCTGGAAGCTCGTTCCACACAGCTACCATTATCTGAGTAAAGAAGTTCCCCCTCATGTTACCCCTAAACTTTTGTCCTCTAATTCTCAACCCATGTCCTCCTGTTTGAATCTTCCCCACTCTCAATGGAAAAAGTCTAACCACGTCTACTCTATCAATCTCCCTCATAATTTTAAACATCTCTATCAAGTCCTCTCTGAACCTTCTACGCTCCAAAGAATAAAGACCTAACTTGTTCAACCTTTCTCTGTAACTTAGGAGATGAAACCCAGCCAACATTTTAGTAAACCTCCTCTGCACTCTCTCAATTTTATTGACATCTTTCCTATAATTCAGTGACCAGAACTGTACACAATACTCCAGATTTGGCCTTACAAATGCCTTATGCAAATTCAACATTACGTCCCAACTTCTATACTCAATGCTCTGATTAATAAAGGCCAGCAAACCAAAAGCTTTCTTCACCACCCTATCCCCATGAGATTCCATCTTCAGGGAACTATGCACCATTATTCCTAGATCCCTCTGTTCTAAAGCATTCTTTAATGCCCTACCATTCACCATGTATGTCCTATTTTTATTTGTTCTACCAAAATGTAGCACCTCACATTTTTTAGCATTAAACTCCATCTGCCATCTTTCAGCCCACTCTTCAAACTGTCCTAAATCTCTCTGCAAGTTTTGAAAACCTACCTCATCATCCACAACACCACCTATCTTAGTATCATCTGCATAGTTACTAATCCAATTTACCACCCCATCATCCAGATCAGTAATATATATTACAAACAACATTGGAGTCAGTACAGATCCCTGAGGCACACTGCTACAGACCGTCCTCCAATCTGAGACACAGTTATCCACCACTACTCTCTGGCGTCTCCCATCTATTCACTGCTGAATTCATTTTACTACTTCCATATTAATGCCTAACGATTGAACCTTCCTAACTAACCTTCCGTGTGGAACCTTATCAAAGGCCTTATTGAAGTCCATATAGACAACATCTACCGTTTTACCCTCGTCAACTTTCTTAGTAACCTCTTCAAAAAATTCAATCAGATTTGTCAAACATGACCTTCCACGCACAAATCCATGTTGACTGTTCCTAATCACACCCTGTCTATCCAGAAAATTATATATACCATCTCTACGAATATTTTTCATCAATTTACCCACCACTGACGTCAAACTCACAGGCCGATAATTGTCAGGTTTACTCTTAGAACCCTTTTTAAACAATGGAACCACATGAGCAATACGCCAATCCTCCGGCACCATCACCGTTTCTAATGACATTTGAAATAGTTCTATTTGAGCCCCTGCTGTTTCTACACTAACTTCCCTCAAAGTCCTAGGGAATATCTTGTCCGGACCCGGAGACTTATCCACTTTTATATCCCTTAAAAGCGCCAACACTTCCTCTTCTTTAATTGACTACCCTTCCTGTTTCCTTTACCTTGCACAGTTCAATATCCTTCTCCTTAGTGAATACTGAAAAAAAGAAATAGTTCAAAATCTCCTCCATCTCTTTTGGCTCCGCACATAGCCGTCCACTCTGATTCTCCAAGGGACTAATTTTATCCCTCACTATCCTTTTGCCACTAACGTAACTGTAGAAACCCTTTGGATTTATTTTCACCTTACTTGCCAAAGCAGCCTCGTATCTTCTTTTATCCTTTCTAATTTCTTTTTTAAGATTCTTCTTACATTCTTTATATTCCTCGAGTACCTCATTAACCCCAAGCTGCCTATATTTACTGAAGATCCCTCTCTTTTTCTGAGCCAAGTTTCTAATATTTCTTGAAAACAATGGCTCTCTCGAACTTTTAACCTTTCCTTTCAACCTAACAGGAACATAAAGATTCTGAACCCTCAAAATTTCATCTTTCAATGACCTCCATTTCTCTGTTACATCCTTCTCATAAAACAAATTTTCCCAATCCACTCCTTCTAAATCCTTTCGCATCTCCTCAAAGTTAGCCTTTCTCCAATCAAAAATCTCAATCCTAGGTCCAGTCCTATCCTCCATAATTACACTGAAACTAATGGTATTGTGATCACTGAACCCGAAGTGCTCCCCAACACATACCTCCGTCACGTGCCCTATCTCATTCCCTTACAGAAGATCCAACACTGCCTCTTCTCTAGTCAGTACCCCTATGTATTGCTTCAAAAAACTATCCTGCACACATTTTACAAACTCCAAGCCATTCAGCCCTTTTACAGAATGGGCTTCCCAGTCTATGTGTGGAAAACTAAAATCTCCCACAATCACAACCTTGTGCTTACTACAAATATCTGCTATCTCCTTACAAATTTGCTCCTCCAGTTCTCGGTCCCCATTAGGTGGTCTAAATACACCCCTATAAGCGTCACAACACCTTTCCTACTCCTCAATTCCACCCAATTGGGAGAAATAAGACTGAGATTCGGAGCGGGCGTGTGGAGGATGCCTTTTTTAATTTTTTCTGTTTTTGTCATCGGCGTCGAGAGAGGCAGGATTTGCGCAGGCGTGACCTTTTATATTGTATCTCTATTAATTACATAGTTCCAGTAAGATCTATAAATTGTATTGTGTAAATTGAATAAGGTGTACTGTCTGTTATTGGGCGTGGTGAGGTACATCACACTGAATCTACACAAACTCGATTACAGAGTTTGGCAGCGCCGAAGGCTGCTCCCCCGAGAAGGAAGCGAGCTGAGCGAGCCTGAGGCTTACCAGGGGGCTACATAATTTTAATGGAATACATAGAAAATTTACAAGGATATTGTCGGGACTGGAAGAGCTGAGTCTTAGGGAAGATTCAAGAGGTTAGGACTTGATTCATGGACGAAGAATATTGAGGGGAGATTTTATAGAGGTATACAAAATTATGAGGAGTAGAGCTTGGGTAAATTGAAGAAGTTTTTATTCCCACTCTGGTTGGGTTGGACTACAAATAGTGGTCTTCTGTAAAGGGTGAAAATTGAAAAACTTAAGGGGAACCCGAACTGAAAGATTTTCACTCAGAGGGCCGTGAGAGTGTGGAACGAGATGCATGCAATCTCGATTTCACAGTTTAACAGAAGTTCGCAAAGGTACGTGGATTCTAGGGATATGGAGGGTGTTGGTCCCGACAGTTCGATGGGTGTAGGCACGGACTAGATCGGACGAAAGGCCCTTTTCTGTGTTGTGCTTTATGTGATTTTCAGCCTACATGCTTAAGGGAACGACTTTCCCAAAAGAAACACTGCCCAGTTATGTTACATTTCACTGAACTTCAATGAAACGTGATCGATTAAAAATAAGAGCATAGCTAAAGAGTAGGTAGTTCCGTCCTGGACTGAACGGTTAAGCTATGTTTAAAGCCATGGTGCATACTGAAGATCCTAAATTAATACTTCTCATTGCTATTCATTAAGTAGAAAGAAATTGAGGCAGGTAAATTAAGCCAGCGGTCCCCAACCACCGGGCCGCAGAGCATGCGCTACCGGGCCGCGAGGGAGCGATATGATTTGGCGATATGAGTCAGCTGCACTTTTCCTCATTCCCTGTCACGCCCCCTGTTGAGTCATTACGCATATGAGCTCATTACCCGCGCGTCATCCATTTCAGCGCGGGAAGAAGATCAACTCCTGGAGCTTGCAAATGACGGCGGGCTGAAAAGTATGTTGGACATAACATCTCTGCCGGCATTATGGATCAAAGTCAAGGCTAAATATCCTGAGATAGCCACGAAAGCACTGAAAACTTTGCTTCCATTTCCAACGTATCTCTGCAATGAATGCAACGAAAACTAAATTGCAGAATAGACTGGACATTAGGAACCCCCTTCGAGTATCGCTGTCTCCCATCAGCCTGTGATAGGACCGTCTTGTTGCAGGGAAACAAGCCCAGGGCTCCCACTGATTCAGCGATATTGGTGTGTTGCAATGGTGTGTTATATGTTCATACGGGGAAAATATGTGCTGCGTATTTAATATCCAAACGATACTTAAAATGTTATGATGCTATTGACTTATATAACCATAAAACAATTACAGCACGGAAACAGGCCATCTCTGCCTTTATAGTCCGTGCTGAACGCTACTCTCACCTAGTCCCACCGACCTGCACTCAGCCCATAACCCTCCATTCCTCTCTTGTCCATATACCTATCCAATTTTTCTTTAAATGACAATATCGAACTTGCCCCTACCACTTCCACTGGAAGTTCGTTCAACGTTTACTTCGTTCCCCTGTCCTCCCCTGATAATTGACATCACTATATTCATGCGAGGAAAATATGCGCTGTTTGTTTAATATTAAATTCGTTAGATAAACCCTTTTAGAAACGAAATTGAGTGTATTAGCTAATTATCATCTGTATTCCTGTCGTGATTAACATCCCCCCACCCGCCGGAACAGAATCGCCAAAAACGGTAAGAAAAGAATCGCGCACACATCCGCAAGTTACGCATGCGCACTGGTGACCGCGCAAGGCTTCATGGTCATTGTAGTCTAACTCGGGGAAACCCAGCGTATTTGACTGCTACTCTTGCTCGTTGACAACCCTTACCCCCCCCCCCCCAACCCCGCGCCCCTTTCAGCCGGTCCGCAAGAATATTGACAATATGAAACCGGTCCGCAGTGCGAAAAAGGTTGGGGACCTCTGCTCTAAAAATGTGAATGGGGAGTATAATAAATTAAAAGAGCTGATTTTGCAGGAAGAATTTAAAAGAAGCATTCCTGTTAAAGTGAGTGCATACTTAAATGAACGGGACACTGCTGCATTGCAGGAGATTACTAAAGTGGCTGATAAGTACGTTTTAATTCACAAGAATAAATTTTCTCCAGGTAAAAGTTTTAAAAGAAAAACTAGCACAGAGAGTCAAGGTAAATCAGACATTAAATCTGAAGTTAGTGAGAAAAGTAAGGATGAAGGAAACACATTTTTGGTATTATTTGTAATTCTTGTAAGAAACCTGGACGTGTAATGGCTAATTGCTTCCGACTGAAACGGAAAGAGAAAGAAGTGGTCCCAGATGCTTGTGTGCAGCATATTGGAAAACGTGTAAAACCACAGGGGAATTAGTTACAGGGGTTGTTAAAGTAGGATTACAATCCAGTTTACCTGTGAATAATGTTTCTCTTTTGTTAGGGAATGATTTAGCAGGTGGACAAGTTTTTCCTGAAGTGCATTTGACAATCAATTCAAATTCTGAGGAACCACAGAAGGATTCTAGCACAGATTCTTCCTGTGTTGTAACAAGAGCTATAGCTAAAAAAGACTGATGTAAAGGATGAGGTTTTACCCATGACAATTCAAATCAAGATTCGAATTTTGAGGATGTATCAGAAATTTCCTTACCTACCTTATTTGATTAGGATTTTGATGGTAAGTCTGATCAGGAAGATTTGTCTTTATCTCGGAAGGAGACAATAGCAGAGCAGGGTAGGGATCATGAGATATTTAAATTAAAAGAACAAGCTCTTCCAGATAGTGAAATTGAAAAAAATACCAGTTGGATATTATTTTGAAAGGGGGGTATTAATGAGAAAGTGGAGATCGCCTACAGCTAGTGAGGAATGGGAAAGTTAATCATCAGGTTGTTGTTCCTAAAATTTACCGAAATGAGATTTTGACTATGGCTCATAGTATTCCTTTGCGTGGTCATTTAGGGGTAAAGAAAACTATGAACAAAGTTTCTAAACATTTTTATTGGCCTAGTTGAAGACAAGACGTGACTACATTTTGTAGAACGTGTCATACCTGTCAAATTGTTGGTAAACCTAATCAGGTTACTCCAGTGGCTCCACTGCAACCAATTCCTGTATTTGGTGAGCCATTCTCAAAAATCATTGTAGACTGTGTATGTCCTTTGCCAAAAACTAAAACTGGACATCAATATTTATTAACTATTATGTGCACAGCATCTAGGTTTCCAGAGGCGGTACCTCTTAGGAATATAACACCTAAAACTGTGACAAAGGCTCTTATAAAATTCTTCACTTATTCTGTGCTGCCTAAGGAAATACAATCAGATCAAGGTAGTAATTTTATGTCTGGGTTGTTTCCGCAGATAGTTTATAAGCTGGGAGCAAAGCAGATTATTTGCTCAGCCTATCATCCAGAATCACAAGGAGCCTTGGAGAGCTTTCATTCTACACTAAAATCTATGATTAGGACATACTGTGTAGAAAGTGAAAAGGACTGGGATGAAGGTATACATTTACTACTTTTTGCAGTAAGGGAGGCAGTATAGGAATCATTAGGTTTTAGTCCTTTTGTACTTGTGTTTGGACATAGAGTTCGAGGACCTTTGGCTTTGTTGAAGGAACAGTGGATTAATAAAGAAGTACACACTAGTTTGTTAGATTATGTTTTGAAATTTAAAGAGAGATTGTGCAAAGCTTGTAGTTTGGCTAAGGAAAATTTAAAGTTAGCTCAAGAGAAGATGAAAACGTGGTATGATAAGGAAGTTAGGATGAGGCAATTTAAGTCTGGAGATAAAGTGTTGGTTCTTTTCCGATTGCAAACAAAGCCATTACAAGCCACATTCCATGGTCCCTATGAGATTAAATTGAAGGTAAATGATGTGGATTATGTGGTAAAAACCCCAGATCGGAGAAAGACAACACAGCTGTGTCATATAAATATGATAAAACCGTATTATGAGAAAGAAGTTGCTACTATGACTGTTGCAATCAATAATGACTATGATCTTGATAGGAACTTAATAGAGGATTCATCCGAAACTCATTTTAAGCCCAACATTATTTCAGCTGGGTTACCAAATTCAAAAATTCTGGAAAATATTGATGGAAAATTAGCTCATTTACAGCCGGAGCAGAAAGAGCAGATGAAACAGTTAATTTTTAAGTACAGAGATTTATTTCCAGACGTCCCTAGAAGAACCATTGTAGCTACCCATGATGTAGATGTTGGAGATGCAAAACCCATAAAACAACATCCATAGCGAATGAACAGGGAAAAATGTGAACTTGCTGAGCAAGAAATTAAGTACATGTTAGAGAATGATATTATTAGACATTCTAATTCGAATTGGAGTTCAGCTTGTGTTATGGTGCCTAAACCGGACAATAGCATTAGGTTTCATTTGGAATATAGGAAGGTGAATGCTGTGACAAAAACTGATGCATATCCAATCCCCAGGGTAGATGATTCTGTGGATAAAGTTGGACAGGGCAAATTCCTTACAAAATTTGAATCGTTAAAAGGATATTGGTGTGTTCCATTGACGAATAGAGATAGAGAGATTTCAACATTTGTAAGCCCATCTGGGTTATATAAATATAATATTCTTCCATTGGGATAAAGAATGCACCAAGTACTTTTCAGAGGATGACTAATAGCGTGATTCAGTGATTAAAATGTACAGATGCTTATATTGATGATCCAGTTACTGGAATTAATACGTGGAAGGCACATATTGCGGCGGTGGAGAAATTTTTTGAGAGACTTTCGAAAGCTAACTTAACTATTAACTTAGCTAAGAGTGAATTTGGGCATGCCACAGTGACTTACCTTGGTTATGTTGTGGGTCGGGGGAAATTAGCACCTGTTCAAGCAAAAGTTCAGGCAATTTTAGAAGTACCCACTCCCACTGGTAGAAAAACTCTGAGAAGATTCTTGGGCATGGTAGGATATTACAGAAAATTCTGTAAGGATTTTGCAAACATTGCTCTTCCAATAACTAATCTCTTGAAGAAGTATGAGAAGTTTGTTTGGACAGAGTCTTGTCAGGAGGCATTTGATAAATTGAAAGCTATAATATGTAGTCAACCTGTACTTAAATCTCCTGACTTTGAAGAACCATTTTTGTTAGCTGTAGATGCTAGTGATGAAGCTGCAGGAGCAGTATTACTTCAAAAAGATGATGGTGATGAAGTTCATCGTCCGGTAGCTTATTTTTCTAAGAAATTTAACGCCCATCAAAGAAATTATTCAACAATTGAAAAAGAATTGTTATCTCTTGTTTCAGCTTTGCAACATTTTGAAGTGTATGTTGGTTCGACGCATAAACCACTCACAGTTTACACCGAGCACAATCCATTAGTGTTTTAAGTAAGATGAAAAACAAAAATAGAAGATTATTAAATTGAAGTTTAATGTTACAGGAGTACAATATTTTGATCACTCATATTAAGGGTAAAGACAATGTGATCGCTGATTGTTTGTCTAGATGTTAAATGTACAAGGAAAATTTGGTTTTTTTTGGAGTGATAGTTTTAACATTTGTAACACTCCTACCGTACATTAGTTTGTAAAGGGCTGAGAGATAAGATTGTATTTATTGTGTATTTTGTAAATTTTATACCTTTGTATTTTTTTGTATAAATTGTTAGAATTTTGTTCTTCAAGAGACTATATTTTTTGGAGGGAGGTGTTGCATACTCAAGGAGATCTGTTTTTTTGTGATAATGATGTAATGGTCTTTTGGAGGTCACCTGATGTGATTTTCCCGCCGATGTGAGGTCACGTGATGACATGAACTCCCCCTCCCATGACTATATAAGGGTCGACTCAGGTGACGCAGTAGGATTTTGAGTTTGTAGATTTCCAGGTAGAACGTGCCGTATCTCCGTTTCTGTTGCTTGTTTGTTTTTCTGACGCAGTTTCATTTTTAAAACGATTCTGCGTTCTGTTGAAAGATTCCATATTATTGGACTGCAAATTTGTGGCTGGATGTGCCAATTTGCTCAGTTCCAACAGTTGAAGGGAGAGTGAAGAATCCATCGAAGTGCAGGATCGAGAAGAGTCGGCATCGTTCGGCAGTTTAATAAAGGATTGACCTTATTGAGAGTTCGTTGGGAAGTACCTGCATCGAGATAACTCTTGCCAGAAAGAGCGAAGAGTTCATGCAAAAAGGTTCTCTGTCTCTCTGTCTCTCTGTCTCTCTGTCTCTCTGTCTCTCCGTCTCTCCGTCTCTCCGTCTCTCCGTCTCTCCGTCTCTCCGTCTCTCCGTCTCTCCGTCTCTCCGTCTCTCCGTCTCTCCGTCTCTCCGTCTCTCCGTCTCTCCGTCTCTCCGTCTCTCCGTCTCTCCGTCTCTCCGTCTCTCCGTCTCTCCGTCTCTCCGTCTCTCCGTCTCTCCGTCTCTCCGTCTCTCTGTCTCTCTCTCTCTCTCAAGGAATT
Organism: Mobula birostris; assembly: GCF_030028105.1. Lineage (NCBI taxonomy): Eukaryota > Metazoa > Chordata > Chondrichthyes > Myliobatiformes > Myliobatidae > Mobula > Mobula birostris. The sequence goes on from NC_092379.1 coordinate 44,933,119, forward strand.
TAAGGTCAGTCGATTTAAGCTGTTTATTTTCGGCATCGTGAATCCTGTGGACAGAACCGGCAGTAAAGGTGCGTCTGTGAAGAAATCCTTCTCCAGGGAACTCTCTCCCAATTGAATGTGTAAAACTGCTGGACTTTCGAAGTTATCGTTTTAAGAACTATATTTGAATGCATCGCTTTAAGAACTGTTTTCGCATTTAATGCTTTAAGAACCAGAGCCGAGTGGAGTTGGTGAACGGCTGCATATCAGTTAAATTCCGGTTAAAGTTTTCCTTTGTGTTTTTTTTCCCTTATCGTTTATACGTCTTTAATAAATGTTTGGTTGTTTTTATATAACCTGTCTTAATTAATATTCATTGTTGCCGGTTACGTAACATAATTTGTGGGGCGGGGGGTGGGGCGGTCGGCCAGGATATGTTCCCATTTTGAATTTAAGTGCTGGTAATTGCCATTTTGATTTGGAAAATGGGAATACCCGATTTTTTTTTTTTTTTTTGGTTTGATTGGTGTATGTGTTGTATTCGGCAACAATGGATATTGACGATTTTTTGAAGGCGCCTGACTCGGGATCTTTAGAGAATGCGAGAAAACCTGAGGTATTGGAGATTGCGAAGAAGTTGGATATTAAAGGGATTACGAGAAATTCCACCAAGGCTTTCATACAAAGAAAAATTGCTGAACATTATATTAATTTGGAATTGTTTGATCAAGAGGTGTTAGATAAGTTTGCACTGAGTAATCTGGAAATGCAGTTTCATCTTAACAGTTAAAGTTTGAAACATTTAAAGCAGAAATGTCCAAAAGAGAGGCTAATAAAAAAAAAAGGAATTTGAAGAAAGGGAAGCCCTTAGAAAAAGGCAGTTTGCGGAAAGAGAAGCTGATAACCAGAGGAAATTTGAGTTAGAGATGCAGAAATTAAAGTTCAGGAGTCAGCCTTCTGGTTCTACAAAACAGTTTATTGCTAGTCGTGAGGTTGTGTTGGCTCCTCCATTTAATGAAGCTGACGTGTACGCATATTTCCAGCATTTCGAAACAATTGCTCTGAGTTTAAAGTGGCCGAAAGACCAATGGCCAATGATGTTACAAAGTGTAATTAAAGGCAAGGCACAACAAGTTTATACAGCTTTAAATGCTGAACAAGCACTGTATTATGATATTGTTAAGCAGAATATATTAAAGGCATACGAGATGGTTCCGGAAGCGTATAGAGAAAGATTTAGAAGTTTAAAGAAATCGGTGGAAAAAACATATGTTGAATTTGCTTATGAGAACTCTGTGTGTTTTGAGATTTGGGTTTCCGCTAAAAATGTGAATGGGGAGTATAATAAATTAAAAGAGCTGATATTGCAGGAGAAATTTAAAAGAAGCATTCCTGTTGAAGTGCGAACATACCTAAATGAATGGGACATTGCTACATTGCAGGCGATTGCTAACGTGGCTGATGAGTATGTTTTAATTCACAAGAATAAATTTTCTCCAGGTAAAAGTTTTAAAAGGAAAGCTAGCACAGAGAGTCAAGGTAAATCAGACATTAAATCTTAAGTTAGTGAGAAAAGTAAGGATGAAGGAAAGACATTTTGGTATGATTTGTAATTATTGTAAGAAACCTGGACGTGTAATGGCTAATTGCTTCCGATTGAAACGGAAAGAGAAAGAAGTGGTCCCAGATGCTTGTGTGCAGCATATTGGAAAACCTGTAAAACCACAGGGGTTAGAAAATATTAATGAAGATGTGTCAGAGTCTGACCAAGTTAAGAAGAGATATGAAACTTTTATAACAGAAGGATTTGTATCCTTGAAAGAAGGATCCAATGCAGTACCAATCAGGATACTTAGAGATACCGGAGCTTCGCAATCACTAATATTAGACAGTGTGCTAAGGTTTAGTAATGAGTCTGTCATTGGTGAGGTAAATTATATAAGAGGAGTAGGGAGTGCCCTTATGCCAGTACATTTACATAGAGTAAATTTAAGGTCAGGATTAGTTACAGGGGTTGTTGAAGTAGGATTACAATCCCGTTTACCTGTGAATGATGTCTCTCTTTTGTTAGGGAATGATTTAGCAGGTAGACAAGTTTTTCCTGAAGTGCTTTTGACAATAAATTCCAATTCTGAGGAACCACAGAGAGATTCTAACACAGATTCTTCCTGTGTTGTAACAAGAGCTGTAGCTAAAAAGGCTGATGTAAAGGGTGAGGTTTTACCCATGACAGTCCAAATCAAGATTCGAATTTTGAGGATGTATCAGCAACTTCCTTACCTACCTTATTTGATTAGGATTTTGATGGTAAGTCTGATCAGGAAGATTTGTCTTTATCTCGGAAGGAGATAATAGCAGAGCAGGGTGGGGATCCTGATATAGTTAAATTAAAAGAACAAGCTCTTCCAGATAGTGAAATTGAAAAAATACCAGTTGGATATTATTTTGAAAGGAGGATATTAATGAGAAAGTGGAGATCGCCTACAGCTAGTGAGGAATGGGAAAGTTAATCATCAGGTTGCTGTTCCTAAAATTTACCGAAATGCGATTTTGACTATGGCTCATAGTATTCCTTTGCGTGGTCATTTAGGGGTAAAGAAAACTATGAACAAAGTTTCTAAACATTTTTATTGGCCTAGTTGAAGACAAGACGTGACTACATTTTGTAGAACGTGTCATACCTGTCAAATTGTTGGTAAACCTAATCAGGTTACTCCAGTGGCTCCACTGCAACCAATTCCTGTATTTGGTGAGCCATTCTCAAAAATCATTGTAGACTGTGTATGTCCTTTGCCAAAAACTAAAACTGGACATCAATATTTATTAACTATTATGTGCACAGCATCTAGGTTTCCAGAGGCGGTACCTCTTAGGAATATAACACCTAAAACTGTGACAAAAGCTCTTATAAAATTCTTCACTTATTTTGGGCTGCCTAAGGAAATACAATCAGATGAAACCACTGAGTCCACAGACAGTTTCCATGACCACATTTGCTGTTTTGTCGGTACAATACTTTGACTTCAGCTTCTGGAAACAACTACAAAACGGTCAAAGGTAAAAGCGACGGTTAACCAAACAGAACTGACCCTGGCTGCCTAGGTTATTGCAATAATGGCACTACACACTGGAGTGATGGAGAGGAAACTTCCTGGGAAATAAATGCCACAAATGCGGTTGATAATCACAGCGGTAATAATGAGCATCAAATCCGTTATGCCATGGAGACCAAGTAGCGAGTGATGCAGTTAGAGAGGCCACACTTCCCGCAGGAGAGAATCAGAATCGCCACTAAATTAGCTTGAGGGAGGAGAAAGGAAGACAGAAAGCTTATGAAATAGACTGTCGACAGCAGCAATACATAGACAGGAAATACATATATTTCAGAACTCTGACACGAGGAACGGTCATGATAATATAAAACCACACAAGTTTAAGTGAAATAGGTTAGGTTAGAGAACGCGTATACATAATTCAACGATCTCATTGGAAAAATCATAAGTAATATAAGCCGCTTCAACGCTTGAGTCTTTGCAGTCGAAATCAGAGCTAAATGATCTACCTTTTCGTCATTTTCCTGCTTGCCTCTGTATTATTAATATACAGAAACATATCGATATATGTTTCAGACGATTCAATGACAGAGCCTGCATGTTCAGCGAAGTCAATTCAACATTTTTATTTCCATAGCAGTTATAAATGGCCTCATGATTTTTTGAGACAAGCTCTTTGGTTCGAAACTCCTCGACCTACCCGGCCGAACTCAATAGCATACTACACCTTAAAACCTCAGAGAAGACAGCCTTATTCTATCAGCCTAGGTTTACGCGTTATGCTGCACTTCCTTTTTGGAGCTATTGTTTTATTAGGCAGGGGAGCCAAAACTCTGAACATCACTCTCGTTAAGGTTTCAGGGCGGCCCTGCATAATTTGAACAAAACACCGTTCGCAGTGCACTCAAACCACCTTATAATGTGCGCTAACACATTCCTCGCCTTTCAACCTGATGGGTCGACATGGCATGAATTCTATGATAACAAAGTTCCAATTAACAGTAAAACATGCCAAACCTCGGGACAATAAAACAAACATGCTTTGTTTTTAAAGGTTTTTTTTTGCACCGAAATAGATCTCTCCAAATTTATCTAGATTATATTTTACTTTCTGTTTACCTTTTCAATCAGTCAGAGATGTCATTTACAGACATATAAGTTTATCTTGAAAGCTTTTGAAGAATCGGAGTTAGAACTTGAGCAGTGAAAATTCAATTAGGAAATACACAAATCTGAGATCCTAGTACAGTTTTCCACAGGATTTTACGTCAGTAAAAAAAAAATCCATTTTATTTCATCTGACTGATAGGTATCCTCGCCGTTAGGACAGTTTAATTATCTGTCTATAATTTTTCGTGAAATGTGAAATTCAGAGAGAGCAAGGAAGGCACGCTTACATCGCCCGTTATCCGGTAGTATCATCTGAGCAAGCTGAGACATAGTCTTCATTTTAAAGGTGCGATTTGTTTTAAAACGACGGGCAGTATTTCAGCGCCATATTTCGCCAAATGCAGTTTGGCACTTGTCTTGCTGCCGCTGAAAAGGCGCAGCTCAGTTGAATAGTTGCCGGTTGTAAAAATCTCGTCCTTGTGATGGAAGTGTTAACAAATGATATTTCCTGGAAAGCTTTCACTCATATTCCTTACAGTTAAATTCATATAATATTCCACTAGTTTCCATTCACTTTCCTAAAATCCACTCATTTCTAAGCCGACGAAATCAGGCATCATTCAGAAAGATTTGAGCGGGTTCACCCCCGAGAGCACAAAATTTGAGGTGAACGATGTATTTCAGGTGATGTCTGAGCAAAAGAAATTCGATAACGGATAACATGCAATTAGATAAGAAAATCTACTGGTACAGCGACAACAACAAGGGTGGCGTAGTATATTGAATACACTAGGCCTTGGGGTGGAGAGTGCATTTTGTCCTGAATAGAAGCGCCTTTATTGGTTACCTTACCAGCAGTCTTCACATTTGCATTTTATAGGTGGTACTTTTATCTCCTGATGCTGAAGTATATTTTTAGTTACAGACAAAGAAAAACACATGCTCATTGAAAGCGTCATTTACATTAGTTCCTTTCATTAAACAAACAAGTTAATAAATGTGCTTCACCCTTTTCTTCGTGTGCAGTATGATGGCTGCAAAATAAAGCAGAAAAAAATTCTCCTCAGGGAATGTAAGTCGGTCCGATTTCAGTTTATCTTTTTGTTTGACTGCCCTCATGAGACAATCAAATAAGAACTAATCAAATGCAGTGTAAGGAAAGGATCAAATAAAATATGCAAGTTGATCCATGGAGCTGAACTCTGGACACTAAATCGGGAAAAAGCTGCAGTCTAAAGAAATGCAGAAGCGCCTCCCCAATTATGGAACCATATCACATTTCAATACATTTCATGAATTGGTTGAAATCCATTGGTTAATTTCCGTCCATGTCTCACATTTCATGACTGTTAATGTTCTGTCTGTTTAGCCTCACCATACAGTGAGCACATACACAGTTATTTACTCAGAGCTGCTACTTCCGAAACTCAGATTCATGGCAACCCATAAATCCTCATTGTAAGCAAATTATTTTCTTGTTGCTTGCCATTAAGCACTCTCTGCTCATGCTCCATACTGGTGCAGTATCAGAATTATTAACTCTGGCGTATGTCGTAAAAAGTATTGTTTTGGGGCAGCAGTATATCGACAGAAATAAAAATCACAATAAGTCGCAAAACTAAGTCAATATTTCAAAAAAAAATAACAATGTGGCGCTCGTGGGTCCAAGAACCGTTCATAAATCTCAGTGTGGTGGGGAAAATGTGTTCTTACCATAGCGTCTGGGTCTTCATGCTCCTGCACCTCTCTCCAAGAAGCCTTATCGATAACCAACTGGCTTGTCCCCGATGGTGAGGATACTCAACAGTAGATGCCGGTTCTTGAGGCACTACCTCATGAAGATCTTCTCAATGTGGGGAACGTTATGTCCGAGATGGAATTGCCTGAGTCAAAAAGCTTTGAGCATTTTGCAATCATGTTCACCGGAAGCTCCATACGAGGCAGTGATGCAACTATTTAAAATGCTCTCCACAGTGGAGAGCTGGTAAGAGATTTGTAAGTGTCTTTTTTAACATTCTAAATATCCTAAAATTTCCTCGAAATTCTAACGAAGTCGAGAAATCGTTTATTGGTAGCAGTGGAGAGTCAGAATGCATATAATGTGTTCTCGCTGCCAAATTTCAGAGCAGTCTCTGGTGCACTGAATCCTGAACTAGATAGGCAACTGACGAGTGTACGTGATCCACTTAAAATATCGGTCTGCACAATGTGGCTTAATCGAACCCAGCCTTAATGCCAAACATGGCAAGGGAGAGAACCGCACCGGAGATCTGGATGTCATTTCTCAATTCACAATATTAAAAGTAAAATACACTCTGCCAAGTTTTCCGAAGCACGCTATTATGCAGAAACAAGCCTTTCAGGTCATCTAGTCTGTGCCGAACAATTAATCTGTCTTGGACAATCGATGTGCACCCGATCCATACCTTCCACATACACCTCAGGTCCATGTATCCAAACTTCTCTGCAGTGTGAAAATCAGCTCAGCCACCCATCACGTGAGTAGACAGCTCGATACAAGCTCTCACACCGTCTGACTGAATCCATTCCCCTTCACTTTTCACCCTGAACCCATGAAGCCGGTTTCAGTTTCACCAAACTCAGTGGGAAAAAGACTGCTGACATTTACGCCAACTACACATGTCATACTTTAGTGTCCCTCTACCAAATTTCCCTTCAAGCGTTTACTTTCTAGGGAATAAAAGCTTTACCTATTCAATCTTCACTATAACTCATTTCCTCGGGTTCCAGTAACATCCTTGTAAAATCACGCTGCACTCTCTCAGATGTATTTGCATTTTTCCTGGAAGCAGGTGACCAACACTGGACGAAGTACTCCAAAATAGGTTTCAATAGTTCAATACTCCATTTAGTATCAGAGAAGTATATGCAATATCCTTGTTCTTTGCATACATCCACGAAAACAGAAGAATACCGCAAAAATGAATGATATTGAAAGAGTTCTCCCTACTCTCCCTCCCACGCATAAGCAGCAGCAAAGCAACGACCCTTCCACATCTTCACCCACTTCCGCAAAAAAAACATCAGAAACCTCCATCCACCAAAGCAACAGCAGCACCTCCAAGAAGGACCATGATCTGCAGTACAACAAAAACAAATTGCTCACTCGCTATTTCGACATACCACAGGCTTTTTCTCCCTCAAATAAAGAGACAGAGGTGTCTTCTTTGACAGCAAGACGGGAGGCATGACAAAAAAATCTTGCGGATTTGCAATCAGAAAGCCTCTGTCGTCGCTATTTCCGACTTGTGAATACACAACAAACTCTCCTCCATCAACGAGAGAGACAGAGCAACAGCCCGATTCGCGGATCCGCTGCTCCCGCGACGTTTCAGTTGGTGGCACCGACATAGAATAAGCCGTCCACAGGGCCGGAAAGCCTTCGAACACTGAAAGAGCGCTGGTCTTCTAGGCCACGTCCCTGGGATTTCGTAAAGCTGTGAGACTCTGGGAGTAGTTTCCACCTCCACAAAGAATCAAAGTCGGGGTGTAACTGTAACAGAATCCCAGCTACCCTGAAAAGGTAAAAAAGAGACATCAAAGGCAGATGTTAAGCTGTTTCCGTAAAGGAGCTCGAAGAATTTGCTGTTAAGCGCCATCATAGCTCCGATCCAGAAACAAGGTCATATACAAAGAAACATAGAAAACCTACAGCACAGTACAGGCCCTTCGGCCCACAAAGTTGTGCCGAACATGTCCCTACCTTAGAAATCATTAGACTTCCCCATAGGCCTCTATTTTCTAAGCTCCATGTCCCTATACAAAAGTCTTTTAAAAGACACGATGATATCCGCCTCCACCACCATTGCCAGCAGTCCATTCCACGCTCTCACCACTCTCTGAGTAAAAAATCACCCCTGACATCTCCTCTGTACCTACTTCCCAGCTCCTTAAACCTGTGTCCTCTTTTGGCAACTATTTCAGCCCTGGGAAACAGCCACTGACTATCCACACGATCAAAATCTCTCATCATCTTATACACCTCTATCAGGTTACCTCTCATCCTCCGTTGCTCCAAGGAGAAAAGGCATAGTTCACTCATAGGTTTTCATAAGTTTTCAATAAATTTGTAAATCTCCTCTGCATCCTTTCTACAGCTTCTACATCCTTCCTTTAGTGAGGCGACCAGAACTGAGCACAGTACTCCATGTGGGTTTTAGCCAGGGTCCCGTATAGCTGCAACATTACTTCTCGGTTCCTAAATTCAATTTCACGGTTATTGAAGGCCAATACGACGTATGCCTTCTTAACCACGGTGTCAACCTGCGCAGCTGCTTTAAGCGTCCCATGGGCTCGGACCCCAAGAACCCTGTGATCCTCCACACTTCCAAGAGTCTTACCATTAACATCATATTCTGCCATCATATTTGACCTACCAAGATGAACCACTTCACACCTATCTGGGTTGAACTCCATCTGCCACTTCTCAGCCCAGTTTTGCATCCTATCAATGCCCCACTGTAACCTCTGACAGCCCTCCACACTATCCACCACACCTCCAATCTTTCTGTCATCAGCAAACTTAGTAACCCATCCCTCCACGTCCTCTTACAGGTTATTTATAAAAATCACGAATAGTAAGGGCCCCTAAACAGATCCCTGAGGCACACCACTGATTACTGACCTCCATGCAGAATATGACCCGTCTACAACCTCTCTTTGCCTTCTGTGAGCAAGCCAGTTCTGGGTCCACAAAGCAATGTCACCTTGGATTCCATGCCTCATTACTTTCTCAATAACCCTTGTATGGGGTACCTTATCAAATGCCTTGCTGAAATCCATAAACATTACATCTACTACTCTTCCTTTATCAATGTGTTTAGTGAATCAAGCTCGTAAGGCACAACCTGCCCTCAAAAAATTCAATCAAGCTCGTAAGGCACGACCTGCCCTTGACAAAGCCACGCTGAGTATTCCTAATCATATTGTACCTTTCCAAATGTTCATAAATCCTGCCTCTCAGGATCTTCTCCATCAACATACCAACCACTGAAGTCAGACTCACTGGCCTATAATTTCCTGGGCTATCTCTACTCCCTTTCTTGAATAAAGGAACAACATCCGCAACCCTCCAATCCTCCTGAGCCTCTCCCGTCCCCATTGATGATTCAAGGATCATCGCCAGAGGCTTAGCAATCTCTTCCCTCGCCTCCCACAGTAGACCGGGGTACCTCTCATCCGGTCCCGACGACTTATCTAACTTGATGCTTTCCAAAAGCTCCATCACATCTTCTATCTTAATATCTACATGCTGAATCTCTTCAAGTCTGCACTACAATCACCAAAATCCTATTCCATAATGAATACTGAAGTGAAGTATTCATTAAGTACCCTGCTGTTTCCTCCGATTCCATGCACTCTTCCCCACTGTCACACTTGATAAGTCTTATTCTTTCATGTCTTATCCTCTTGCTCTTCACATACTTGTAGAATGCCTGGTGTTTTCCTTAATCCTGCCCGTCAAGGCCTTCTCATGGCCCCTTCTGGTTCTCCGAATTTCCTTTTTAAGCTCCATCCTGTTAGCCTTATAATCTTCTAGATACCTACATTACCTAACTCTCTGAACCTTATGTAAGGTTTTCTTTTCTTCTTGACTAGGTTTATTACAGCGTTTGTACACCACGGTTCCTGTACCCTGCCATAACTTCCCTGTCTCATTGGAACCTCCCTGTGCAGAACTCAACACAAATATCCCCTGAACAATTGCCACATTTTTGCGTACTTTTCCCTGAGAGCTTCTTTTCCCAATTTAACCTTCCAATTTCCTGCCTGGTAGCCTCATAATTCCCCTTACTCCAATTAAACGCTTTTCTAACTTGTCTGTTTGTATCTCTTTGCAATGCCATTGTAAAGGAGATAGAATTGTGATCATTATCTCCAAAATGCTCTCCCACTGTGTCACCTGACCAGGTTCATTTCCCAATACCAAATCAAGTACAGTCTCTCCTCTTGTAGGCTTATCTATATATTGTGTCAAGAAACCTTCCAGAACATACATAACAAACTCCATGCCATCTAAACCTCTTGCTCTAGGGAGACGCCAATCGATATTTGGGCAATTAAAATCCCCCATCACGACAAATTTGTTATTATTACACCTTTCCAGGATCTGTTTCCCTATTTGCTCCTCGATATCCCTGTTACTATTGGGCGGCCTATGAAAAGAAACCCAGTAACGTTACTGACCTCTTCCTGTTCCTAACCTCCACTCACAGAGACTCAATAGACAATCTCTCCATGACGTCCACCTTTTCAGCAGCCGTGACACTATCTCTGATCAACAGTGCCACGCCTCACCTCTTTTGACTCCCTCCATATCCTTTTTAAAGCATCTAAAACCCGGCGCTTGAAGTAACAATTCCTGTCCCTGAACCATCCAAGTCTCTCAACCACACCATAACACCAAGTACTAATTTACGCTCTAAGCACATCCGCTTTGTTCACAATGCTCCTTGCCTTAAAATAGACCCATATCAAACCGTCCATCTGAGCGCGCCCCTTCTCTATCAACCGCCTATCCTCCATCACACATTGTCTCCAAGCTTTCTCTATATGTGAGCCAACTGCCTCTTCCGCAGTCTCTTCAGTTCGGTTCCCAGCCCCCAACAATTCTAGTTTAAACTCTCCCCAGTAGCCTTAGCAAAGCTCTCCGCCAGGATATTGGTCCCTCCGGGATTCAAGTGCAACCCGTCCTTTTTGTACAGGCCCCAAGGAGGTCCCAATGATCCAGAAATCTGAATCTCTGCCCCCTGCTCCAATCCCTTAGCCACGCATTTATCCTCCACCTCATTCTATTCCTATTCTCACTGTCGCGGTACAGGCAGTAATTCTGATATTACTACTTTTGCGGTTCTGCTTCTCAACTTCCTTCCTAACTCCCTGTAGCCCTTTTTTCAGGACTTCTTCCCTTTTCCTACCTATGTCATTGGTACCAATATGTACCACGACCTCTGGCTCTTCTCCCTCCCACTGCAGGATATCTTGGACGCGATCTGAAACATCCCGGACCCTGGCACCTGGAAGGCAAACTACCACCAGAGTTTCTTTGCTGCGTCCACAGAATTACCTGTCTGACCCTCTAACTATAGAGTTCCCTATCACTACTGCCCTTATCTTGCATTCCCTATCCTTCTGAGCCACAGGGCCGGACTCTCTGCCAGAGGCACGGCCACTGTTGCTTCCCCAGGTAGGCTGCCCCCCCCCCCCAACAGTACTCAAACAGGAGTACTTATTGTTCAGGGGTACAGCCACAGGGGTATTCTCCAGTACCTGACCCTTCACCTTCCCTCTCCTGACTGTGACCCACTTGTATGTTTCCCTTGGCCCAGGTGTGACCACCTGCCTATAACTCCTTTCTATCACCTCCTCATTCTCCCTGACCAGACGAAGGTCATCGAGCTATATTTACAGTTCCCTAACTCGGTCCCTTAGGAGCTTCAGTTCGACGCACCATGTGCAGATATGGCAGTCCAGGAGGCTGGGAGACTCCAGGACCTCCCACATCTGACACTAAGCACATAAAACCGGCCTCACACACATACTGCTTCCTTTCCGCAATTAACACAGGTAGACCTACCTCGTCTCGTTACCGCCTACGCCCGTTGAGCCAAAGCTATGGGCAAAACTAGGGCAACTCCCATACTCGGTACATTGACTTATGAAGGCCAAAGTGCTAAAAACTTTCTTTAGGAGCCAGATCTCTATTCCCAAATCCATCTGTACTACTGCCCCATTCTTATCGCTTTACTGTCCCACTGTTTAGAAGTGTAAGAGCTACGCAAGCTGATTCTCACAGACATCAACGCCTCAGATTTAGGGAGTAATAGAGAATCAGAAAAAAATACAGCACAGCCTCTTAGGCCCATCATGACGGCGCCGAACTAGTTAAACTGTTCCAGTACCATCGACCTGCAACGGAACAACAGCCCTCCATACTCCTACCACCCATGTGCATATCCAAGCCTCGTAAGCATTGAAATCGAGCTCGTAGGCAGCACTTCCACTTTCAGCTCTTCAACTCCTCTACTCAGTAACTTGACTTATGCTGGCATATGTGCCAAAACTTACTTCAAGGCCAATTCTACATTTGATGCCGTACGTGTATTCATTTAATTTCATCTATCATTTGCAGCCCATATTTCCAGCTGATGCAGATCCCACTGCAAACCTTAACTGTCTTCCTGGCTGTCCACGACACTCCCAGTATTAACGTTATTCGCACATTTGCTGCTCCAGATTACCACATTAGCCTGCTGATGCTGTAATGGCATCTTCACAGGCGCAGAGAGGAAGAACAGACTACCAGACTATCATCCAGATCGTTGATATGGATGACGAAAAACAACTGACCCATCACCGATCCCTGTGGCATACCATTATGCAGAGGCCTCCAGTCAGAGAGACAACCGTCTACAGACACTCCGTGGCTTCTCTCGTGAAGGCATTGTCTTATCTTATTTACGACCTGATCTTGAATATCAAGCCAGTGAACACACTTGACTAACCTCCTATGCAGGGCATTGTCAAAGGTTTTGCTGAAGTCCATACGCACAACATCCACCGCCTTCCCATCAGTTGTTCACTATTCCCACTCTGTCCCTGTCCATCTAAATAAGTATACATTTGGCCCCTTAGAATATCTTCAAATAGTTTTTCCACTTTTGATATCAGCCCTACCTGCCTATAGGTCGCCTGTTTCTTATTAGAGATATTTTAAAATAACCAACCACATTAGCTATCCTCCAATCGTCGGGTACCTCACTCGTGGCGAACAACGTTTTAAATATGTCTGCTCGGGCGCCACACTTCTGCACTAGCGTCCCACAAGGGTGGAGAGAACACTTTGTCAGACCTTGGGGATTTTTCCGCTCGAAGTTTCCGCAAAACAGCAAACACGTCTTTTCTGTAATCTATATAGGGTCCATGGCCTCGCTGCTTCTTCGCTTCCTTTCTAAACTCTGTCTCCTTCTTCTGAATAAATATAGATGCTAAAAAAACACAAACATTTAAGATGTCCCCTATCCCTTTCGGATCCAACATACATTACCATTTTAACCTTCCGGATGACTAATTTTGTCCCTTACTATTCTTTTGCCCTTGATATATCTGTCGAAGCTTGTTGGAGAGGATACAGAGAAGATTCACTAGAATGATTCAGTATTGAGAGGGTTAACATATGAGGAACGTTTGTCCGCTCTTGGACTATATTCTTTGGAGTTTAGAAGATTGAGGGGGGACCTCATAGAAACATTTCGAATGTTGAAAGGCATGGACAGAGTGGATGTGGCAAAGTTGTTTCCCATGATGGGGGAGTCTAGTACGAGAGGGTATGACTTAATGATTGAAGGGCACCCATTCAGAACAGAGATGCGAAGAAATCTTTTTTAGCCAGAGGTTTGTGAACCTATGGAACTCGTTGCCACGGGCGGCAGTGGAGGCCAAGTCATTGGGTGTAATTAAGGCAGAGATTGATAGGTAGCCAGGGCATCAAAGGTTATAGTGAGAAGGTGGGGGAGTGGGACTAAATGGGAGAATGGATCAGCTCATGATAAAGTGGCGGAGCAGACTCGATGGGCCGAATGGCCGATTCCTGTCCCTTTGTCTTATGGTCTTATTGATTCTCCTTCCCCTTGATTGCTGAGCAACCTCATGTCTTGTTTTAGCCCTCTTAATTTCATTCTGAACGATTCTAGTGCATTTATTAAACACCTCAAGTACCAAATTTGTTCCTACCTGCCGACAACTACTTTTTCTCATCTAGGGCCTCGATATCTCTCGATATCCAAGATTGCTTAAACCTGTTATCTTTGACTTTTATTTTGATAGGAAAATACAAACTTTACTCTGAAAAATTCAATTTTGAAGGCCTCCCACTTACCACGTTCAACTTTGCCAAAATTAGCACCAGTCTACACTTGTTGAATCATTTGTGATATAATCAAAATTAGCATTTCTCCAATGTAGAATCTCAACCCGACTACCAGTCCTATCCTTTTCCATCAACGCTTTGAAACTAATGACATTGTATCATTAGACGTAGTGCTTCCCACACGATATTCTGTCAGCTGTCCTGTCTTTTCTCTAATAGAGAGGCAAAGATCGCACACTCTCTAAATGGGAATTCTATGTGGAGATTAATCAAACTTTCCTGCACACATTTGATAAAGTGTATCCCATCCACCTTCATTACAGTATGTGAGTCTCGGTTAATATATGGAAAGTTAAGATCACATACTATCGCTGTCGCATGTTTCAGTCAACAATCTGATATCTGTCTATAAATTTACTGCAACTTTCCTTTAGATACCGCATACTGCTGGGAGGTCAAAAATATAATCCCATTAACGTTCTTATACCTTTCTTACTACTGAGTTCGATCCATAAATCCTCAATTGATGAGCTCTCCACTCTGTCCTGACTGAGCAATGACTCCCCTTATGCTACCCCTCCCACTTAAACCCCTCCTACTCTATCACGTTTAAATCAATGGAATCCGGGAACATGCAACTGCCAGTCATCTCCATCCTGCAAGCAATGGTTATAACGTCATGTGTTGATCTTTGCCCTAAGCTCACTCGCTTTTCCTAAGTACTCACTGCCCTACGTGGTATCCTAACTGCTAAAAAATGTGCAATAGGAAAGAAACAAAGAATACATCATGGGCAACAAAAATTAACTTCGGCCTACCCCTCTCCTCGATGAAGCCTCTATGTGCCCAGGACTCATCTCCAGACTGGCCCACGCACATAACGACCGCTCCTCTTAGCATCATTTGTTTTATTGGACATTACCCAGGCGTAATTTTGCGTAATCCTTTCTTCTAGTAAACAGTGGTGCACAAAATGTGCGAACTGTTTTAATTCACTTCTTTAAAATTCAATCTCTGTCTGCGCAATAAAAAGTCTCCTCAGAAAACGTGGCGTGCAAAATGTGCGGACTTGCACGCACGGCTCTTTAACGACCTCTGACACTCGTACAACGTCCCTTATTCATAGGATAGTTCTTCGACAAAATATGACATTGTACACATGTCAATTCCCTACAGAACGCCCGACTGTCCCAGATTTCCGTTATTATCTGATAACCACTTTAGAGTAGAGAAAACAATGGTTCTTCATGGGAACCATTTGCATTTAAAGGCAATGACTGTATGGAGATCATCAACATGGCTTTGTGCTTGCGAATGTCATGTCTCATGAATTTGAAGACGTGTGTCGAAGGACGGAATTTGAGGAAAAAGGTTGACAGGCAAGGGGTGAGAAATGTCTATACAGTATCTAGTCAGACCCTGACAAGTACTGTATGGAAAGCAGGCCCAGAATAATACATAAGTGTGTTGCAGATTAGACATGGCCGATGGAGACAACCTTGATGTTGGAGAATTGTTTCTCTTCAGAAGTCAACGCTGGATCTACTGTGGTTTATGATTTATATAATTGATTTGGGTGAGACTATAGGTGGAATGTTTGTTAATTTACGGATTATACCAAAATGAGTAGACTGGTGGATAATAAAACAGTTGTTTGAAGACAACAGAATCTAGGTCAGCTGAGAAAGGGGATGAACGAATGAACTGTGGAATTCAATTCGGACAAGTGTGAAGTGATCCAGGGCAAGACATCGATAGTTCCTGACAGGAGTCTGTGTAATGTTGTACATCAGATAGAACGAAGATAGAACGAGGACTATACCTTCGCCTCTAGCGAATGCGACATAAAATATAAGCTTACGGCACATATTACACAGAAAACAGAAATCCGCGGGGCCCCTCTCCGACACAATGTGACATTTGCAACGATGAAGGATGCAGGTGTAAGATTTGAGTGGGCAAGATTTGAAGTGAAAAAGGGGCAAAGTTTGGATGGTGAATGGTGAAAAAACGGAACGATTTTCTGGAAGTGGTGGAGGCAGGAGCAATTACAGCGTTTAAAATTCGTTTGCTATCTATCTAAATCTTCACCACTGTTCCCTCCCTCTTTATTCCTCCCCCTCTCTATACACATACATTTAGATAATTAACGAAGAACACTGAGCGTGGAAAACTACATGGAGTATTTTAACGCTCGGTGACCAACGCGTATTTACATCAGCAGAGAAATGAAGTAAGATTCATTTTGTTTTAAACCGGTTTGAAGCTGTTTAAGACGGTCTTTAAGCTCTACGTGCCAAAGTTCATGAATTGCAAATTTCCTACAAATATCAGCTGGTAAGCTGACTTGAGCAACAATAAATTACGTCAGAAATGACAACTACGAGCCATCTATTGCGTTAAGATCAGCAAGTCGGTGATTGTGTCTTTTTCACAGCAAGGCCTTGGATTTGCCTATTTTCATCTCCATTGTCGTCTGTAATTCATACATGTTCTGCACTTGCCTCCCACAGGGTCCACGTGAAGACCTTGTCAACTCCTGTGGATTTATTCACACTAATGTACCTCAAGGCAGCAAATAACTACTCCTCTGTATCAGGATCCATGATCGATGCTGCTTTACATCAACTCTGTATACTCTGGTTTCTCTCCTAAGTAAATTCAGATGTAAGGAACAATCAATTAAGATCTCCCCAACTCTTTTGACACCACACGCGGATTGTCATTCCGATCATCTGGAGGACCATTTTTCCCTTGCCCTAAACCATCTGTTGAATTCCTTAGAATTCTCTTTCGGCTTGTCTGCTACGGCAACCTCACGCTTTCCTTTAGCTCTCCGGATTTTTTCTTAAGTGCTCCCTTGCATTTCCAATACTGTATAAGCACCACATTCCCCCTATTTCCCTCTACCTGTTATGCACCTCTTTTGTTTTCTGGTATCAATATCCATTGTATACCAATGTTCCCAAGACTTGTTGTCTTTGCCTTTCATTCGGACAGGCACTCATGAGTTTTACACTCTCAAAAGGTCAGTTTTGAAGGCCGTACACTTATCATTTACACTTGATAAATAATTACGGAAAACAGCCTGTCCTAATCCACGTTTTCCAGATCCTATCTGATACCATTAAAATTATCATTTTCCAATCCAATTTAGAATCGCAACTCCCGGACCACACCTACTTTTTCCATCTTTACTCTGAAGCTAATGGCATTATAATAATTCAGTCAGAGTTTCCGATTATCTCTCAGTTTTTCTCACACAACTTAGCTCCCCAATCGCTTGAATCGTTCGATTTAAATAAAGTAATCGTAAGAACAGTATCAGTTGCTGTATAAATGCCGACATGTCAGAGAGGACTGGAGAAGTCTTTCGTTCATTATGGCCTCCCGTTCGAATAGATAGCGATAAGTGATGGGATTTGGAGCATAGGCTCATGCATGTGTTGTTGAGCATGCTTGGAGTCGAGAACTCGAGGACGACACCTTTTCACCCTTAGGGTGATCCCTAGCCCGGGACATTTCTAGATATGCTCAGAACATAGAAATATATAGCACGTTACAGGCCTTTCGGCCGACAATGTTGTGCTGACCATGTAACCTGCTCTATAAACTATGGAGAATAAACCCTGGAGATCAGCAAGAAGAGCAAATGGAGTTAGCATGTTGAGCATCTGGTCCACTGCTGTAACTGTACACAGAATTAAATACAGGATATTCGACATATTATTTGACGTTTGGCGTGAAGTAAGGTTGCTTGTCCACCTCTGTTTTCGGACTACTGGGGAAGATTTGCCACAGAAGACCTATCTGAAATGTGTGTCAATGGAGAGTCCTGTGAAACAGTTTGTCTGATCTAAATATGATTTCTACAAAATAGACGAGTTCACACCGGAAAGGCTACTGAGTTCTTGGATAATAGCAGGGAATGAAGCAAAAGGCGTTGTATTTCTATGGAATCAATTGTTTGAGATGGAAAAGGAAAGCTCTGACGAACAAAAGTATTTGTACTTTTGCAAACCTAAACGAAGAGCGGACAATGTATCAGATCGTGCAATCTTCTTGAAGTTGGAGAAAATAATAATTAGCACTCATTGAATGAGGAGGCTACTGTTGTTGAAATACCCAACTGTTGCTCTGGCTGCGTATAGAAGGGATATAAGCGAAAATGTGGGATAAAGGTCATCCATAACTAAACGAGACGTCTGATTATATTACCATCATTTAAAAAGTTGCAGATGGCAGATGTATAATAAAGTTGTTAGAATTAAGTATATAGAGAAAACCGGTTGGATGAAGCATTGTGGAGGGAGCTGCAGACCTATATGCCTCGCTGCTGAGATGGGGTGATAACTTCAATAAGAAGGGATTAGTTATATCATATACATGTGAGACCAGGTTAGAAATTAGATCCAAATCTTCTCATCATTTGTTGCATGAGAATTAACATACATATAAGCATGCCTTAAAAAATAACTAATTAAATTTAGCATCACTTTTTGGCTTTTATTTTTGGGCAAAAGTAACTCCCTAAAAGTTCAAACGTTTCCCCGTTTTGAGAAGTAAATCGACAGTGAAAATATTTTCGTAAGTAGAAATATGAACTAAAGTATGAGTCTATATCCAAATTATAGAAGCTGCGAAACTACTGCATGGATTAAACTATGTACAATCTAAAATCAGATTAATCTTCGAGCACGAGTCTCGCAACAGGTTATGGCTGGCCATAAATATGTTTACATTAAGACTGTCACGTTAGTTCTTTATTCGTAGGTGTTTATGCATTGGATTTTTGTATATCTTGGTTGTTATTTTGAATAAGGAAAATCGTTTAGGCCGACTAATTTCAGGAACATCTTTATTTTCTTTCAAATAAATACGCTAGCCGTTGATTTCTTTGCCATCATATTTGTTCTTGCGTTTACATCTACCATCATCACCTCACTGGTTGGCGTCTGCTACCGAAATTGACACCTGTTACTCTGATAGCTGTAACATTCTGAAAGGAAAAAATGGCATTTCTCAATGGTTTCTCCTATCTTTGTGGAACTCCAAGTGTAAACGATATCCCCATAAAACCAAATGCTATTTTAAGGAATACTGTTTCATTTCTGTTGAAAATATCAACGACATATTTAGAACAATTTCGATGACACATCATAAACACAAGCGACCGCACCTGAGCTGCTAAGTTCCCGCAGCAATTTGTATGCGTTACGTTGAATTGTTGTCTTCGTTGTTTCTCACCTACATTGTCTCCCCATTAGAGAAAAGTCTGCATTTTTCAATCCGCCCCTTCGTATGTAGTCCTCTCGAACGGTGCCATTACGTTTCATCTCTTCTTCGAGCACTTGAGCCAGAGTCGTCTCTATCTAATTCCGTTTATAATGATCAAATTAGAGAGTCAGGCAGGCCCATCGGCAACTTGCACCTGCTCAACAGCATTCCGATTAAATCAAGTACCATTTGACAGCTATTGATCCATATGTAGCATACAACAGGCTCTTCCATCCGCAATATTGAAATAGCAATGTTTAATGAAATTAATCTCTTCTTCCTACATAATGGCTTCATATATAACAACCTGTTAGACATATCACATTTGCCTATTTACCCCTGGCTGCACATTCCAGCCATCCCCTGCGTAAAAATACTATTTTCCCTATATTTCCTTTGGACTAATATATTATTTCCTTATATACAGTAGACATATAGCATTAAACATTTCTATCCAAGAAATATACACCACTGTCTGTTTTATCGATTCCGCAGATAGTCTTATAAATTTCTATCAGTTCTCCCTTCAGCTTCCTGTGCTTCAGCGAAACCGGCGTTACTTTATGCAACCCCACATTATATCCTACACCCTCTAATCCAAGTAGCAACCTAATAACCATGTGATACACTATCATAAAAACTTTCACACCCTTTCACATCCATCATGGAACAACCAGATATGAATGCAATGCTCGAGATGGTATCCAATTAGAGCTTTATTAAGCGTCAACATAATATCCCGGCCCTTGAAGTCAATGCCTGAATTGATAAAAGCAAACGGAAACATGGTATATGCCTTCTTTACCACTCTTTGAAACTGTGCAGTCATATTTCGGTGTGATGCGCCTGGACTCCACTATTCCTCTGAATATCAGCACTGTTAAGGATCTCACCATTAGCGGTACACTGCTCTTTGCCACTTGATCTCTGGAAGTGCTCACATTTAGGCGGATTAACCTCCATCTGCCATTGTTCAGCAACTGATCTATATTTCGCTGTATTCTTTGTAAATTTGCACAATCAACAAAACCATAATTCTGTGTATCTGCTGAGACCTTATGTACCAATCTATCGACATTTTAAGACAGTGGTGTACTGTTAAGGGCGATGAAGTTACAGTATAGATCAGTACATGAAGCTATGATGCTGTGCCCAATATAGGGACTTGTTTCAGTCGGACATTATAGCATGCTTACTGTTGCATGGTTTATATTTTTAGGCAAGATAGAGAAAGTGATAACGGGAAGGCTGGGGTGTTAATTCAGGGAAAATACGCAGCTGTACTCTGCGAGGAAACAATAGAGGATTCATCCACTCAGGCTACAAGGCTGGAAATCAACATTAACCAAGTTGCAAACACCCTGATGACTGTGTACTACACGCACCCTGATAGTGAACTAGATTTTGAGGAAATAGATGCTGAGAAATGTGAAGGTAAACCAAGGAAAGGTCTAACAACAACAGGGTTGTTGTTGTGAGTGGCTTCAGCTACCCCAATATAGACTGAGACATCTTGAGTGCAAGGCGGTCACAAGTGGCAGAATTTATTAAGTACATCCATTAGCGTTTTTTATATCAACATGCCGATATTCCAACGAAGCACTGGAGGGGGCAACAACTGGAGCTGCTGTAGAGAAATGAACTAGAACAGATGACTGAAAATTCAATGGGAGTACTTATAGGGATCGCGGAACTCCTTAGTTAAAGCAACACACACATATATAACTCCAGAGAAACTGACAGCTGAGGAAGCATTAAAAGTTGAAAATGTACAATCGATGCTTAGGACTGGGATGAAACTGAACTGTCAGTGTCCAGGTCTAAGCGGGCCTAGAACCGATCAATAGGGAGTTCCATTATTCATGGACCACCAGTCCAAAATGTAAACCCAAACTTAAACACCATCGTCCTCACCCATCAGTCTAATTCTCAATCCAGCTAGCTAAGCTCTTCCTGGAAGTCGTTCAGTCTAATTTTCCATAACAGCTTTCAGGGCTTCACCACATCAAAGGCAGCAATGAAGTTAATTTACCCATAGATCAACTCGCATCAACAACTCAAATCCCTGCCCAAAAACGTAAGTGGATTGCACAGATAGTGACATGTTTCACTAACATACACAATTAGAGTTACTCAATCTGTTTTGAAAGCCGATTTGTATAATCGACCGTTTTGTTGCCATGCCCAAAGTGATTAGTCATACTTCTAAATGTTAGTGGTCTGTTAATAACGGGACTGTCTCGATGTTCTTATCTTAGTTACGGCTCCCAACGAATGGACAATTGGGGAAGAATTTGAATTGAATTGACTTTACCACTTATATCCTTCATGTTGTCACGTGGCCAAGTGGTTAAGGCGTTTGTCTAGTGATCTGAAGCTCGCTAGTTCGAGCCTCAGCTGTGGTAGCGTGCGTGTGTCCTTGAGCAAGGCACTTAACCACACATTGCTCTAGTGTCCGTGCGAGGAGTGGCGTCCCACACAGATTTCCAATCTGCACTTTGTAAGTCATGAAAATGCCCGATGCTGGCCTCTCATGGTCTGAGTCGACGTTCCCTACCCTGCCTCCCTTCATGTACATGAGAAGTGAAAATCTTTACGTTACGTCTCAGTCTAAATTTCTCTTTCTTCCAACGAGGATATATAAGGATATTTTATGATGGAAGAGGTAGTAATAGCAATTGCAAGCAGGACTGCGTGATACACTTGTACCGATTTGTAAGGAGCTGGGAAACGCGGACAAAGATGAATAGTTGCAGTGAGTTACTCCAGCTATTTCTTATCCCACAAAAAACGTTGACCACATGCTTTATGGCATTTACTGCCTTTTTATTCACTTCGCAGCTCCCTCCAGCCTTGAACTATCATTCACAGCTTCTGTGGTACGAAAGAGGTCATCTATTAGTAAAAGGTAATATTCGTCCGACATATGTAGGGAAATTTCCTGTTATTACATTGCTACATTTTGAAAGCCAACAGAGGTATATCCAACCTGCCCATTTCACGACAATTCTGTTTTAATATTTTTGTTGTCCCTGTATTTGCAGAACTGGTTTTGTCATCGAGGATAAATGTTTCTGGTTCACATTTAACACAAGACGAATTCTATTTAAAACAATGTTGCATATTCATGGTTCAATTTGCTCCATCCATTATTTCATACATTTCGCTATTAAGTTTACTGGATATTGTGCTGTGCTTCTTAACTGCTCCCTGAATTTGCTCTGAGTGACTTCATAGATAAATGCGTTTGTGCAGCAACTTAACAGTTGGAGCATGTTGGCCGTTTCGATAAAAATAAACTTTGGATCACTGTAACCGTTGACTTTATAGTCATTAGAAATTCTCTCATATAAGAACTGTAAAAGATACGTCATCCAGAACAGTATAAAACTGCCTGAGACGGCGAAGAGTAAAATGATAGATTTCCTCCTGTTCTCCGTCTCAGCGTCACTCTGATTGTTTCCACTTTTCTGGACCAGGAGTCTCTTCCGGGCTCTGCTAGCTTCTAAAATATGTCTGACGGTGAGAACGTTGAGCAGAAGAATTAAAAGGAATGGGAAGCAAGGGGTTAAAAGGTGGTCGAACCAATCATAAGCACCCCACAATGGAGAAGTAAAACGGATATCCTTCAGTTTGCAATACAATGGTACATTGTTAATTATATAGCTGGGTTCATGAATGAAGTACCATGGAATATTAATAAAACAACTGAGTCCACAGACAGTTCCTATGACCACAGATGCTGTTTTGTTGGTACAATACTTCGCCTTCAGCTTCTGGCAACAAATAACTACGAAACGGTCAAAGGTGAAAGCGACAGTTAACCAAACAGAACTGACCCTGGCTGCATAGGTTAGTGCGACGATGACACTGCACACTGGGGTGATGGAGAGGAAACTTCCTGGGAAATAAATGCCACAAGTGCGGTTGATAATCACAGCGGTAATAATGAGGAGCAAATCCGTCACTGCCATGGAAACCAAGTAGCGAGTGATGCATTTAGAAATCTCACACTTCCCGCGGGACAGGATCACAATCGCCACTAAATTAGCTTTAGGGAAGAGAAAGGGAGACAGAAAGTTTATGAAAAAGACTGTCTACGTCAGCAGTATATAGACAAAAAATACGTATGTTTTAGAACTCTAACAGGTGAAACGCTCGTGTTAATATGAAAACGCACAAAATTAAGTGAAATAGGTTAGATAGAGAACACGTATGTCTAAACCAACGATCTCATAGGGAACTTCATATCTAACATGAGCCGCTTCAACCCTTGAGCCTACTCTGGTCTCTGTA
The DNA here is from genome assembly GCF_030028105.1 of Mobula birostris. Classification (NCBI taxonomy): domain Eukaryota; kingdom Metazoa; phylum Chordata; class Chondrichthyes; order Myliobatiformes; family Myliobatidae; genus Mobula; species Mobula birostris. The sequence continues at coordinate 44,956,723 of NC_092379.1, forward strand.
TTCTTAATATACAGAAATACATCGATATATGTTTCATACGATTCAAAACGATGAACGACACTCCAGTTTAGGTCCTAAGGAAGTCCCGCATAATTTGAACAAGGTACCGTTAGTCCTGCACTCAAACCTCCTCCTAATGTATGCTAACACAATCGTCACCTTTCCTTTTAATTGTGGGCTTGTAGTCCAGGCAAATGAGGTTTCAGTTAACGGGGAAAATTGCCCTATCTTTGGGATAATAAATCAAACATCCTTTGTTTTTACGTTAATTTCATCGAATTAGATCACTTCAAATGATCTAGATTATATTTGATTTGCTATTTAATTTTTGAATCAGTCAGAGGTCTAATTTACCAACATATATTCGAGAGTTTATCTTGAAAGCTTTCGAAGAATCGGAGGTAGAGGCTGAGCAGTGAAGAATTCAATTAGGAATTGTACAAATCTGATATCTTACTATATATAGTTTTCTACTGAATGTTTACGCTATTAAAAAAACAGATCCCGTTTTATAAGATTTGATTGATGGACATGCTCGTCACTAGAACAATGTAATAATATCTTTCATTTTTCATGCTCTATGAAATTCCGAGACAGCCAGGGGGGCAGGCTTACATCGCCCATTTTCTGGTATCATCATCTAAGCAGGCTGAAGAATAGTCTTTAAATTAACAGTGCGATTTGTTTTAAACTGATGGGCAGTATATCAGCGCCATATTTTGCCGAATGCAGCTTTGTGCTTGTCTTGCTGCCGCTGAGAAGGCAGAGATCATTGGAGTAATTGCCGGTTGTAAAAATCTCGGCCCTGTGATGGAAGTGGGAAGAAATGATATTTCTTGGAGCCGTCTTATACACGTTCTTCACTGCTAAGTTCCTTTAATGTTCCACCAACTTCGAGACACTTTCCTAAAACCTCTTCATGACGTAACCAACAAAATCAGGCATAATTCGGAAATATTTGTGCGGCATCACCCCCCAAAGCACTAAATTTGAGGTAAACGAAGTATTTCGACTGATGGCTGAGCTAAAGAAATTAGATGAAGGTTAACATGCAATTGGATCAGAAAACTGACGACTATACCTGGTACAGCGACAACAGCAAGGGTAGTGTAGTATATTGAATACACTAGGCCTTGAGGTGGAGAGTGCATTTTCTCCTGAATAGAAGCGCAGATATTGGTTATCCTACCAGCAATCTAGATATTTGCGTCTTATAGATGTCAGTTTTATCCCCTGAGGCAGAAGTATATTTTTAGTTACAGGCAACGAAAAACACATGCTCATTGAAAGCGCCATTTACATAAGTTCGTGTCATTAAACAAACAAGTTAACAAATGTGCTCTCCTTATTCTTCGTGTGTAGTGTGACTATTGCAAAATGAAGCAGAAAAAAAATCTCTGCTCAGGGAATGGAAGCCTGTCCGATTAAAGATCATCTTTTGGTTTGACCGCTTCGTGAAACAATCAAATACGAATTCATTACATTCAGCAAGAAGAAAGCGCCAAATAAATAATGCAAGATAATCCATAGAGCTAAACCGAAACAACTGCAGTCTAAAGAAATCCAGAAGCGCCTCCCCAAGTATGGAAACATGTCACATTTCAATATATCTCATAAATTGTTTGACATCCGACTTTCCTAACCTAAGCACTTCCGTCTATGTCTAACATTTCACTATTATTAATGTTCTGTTTGTTTTGCCTCATCATACAGTGAGAATATATACAGTTATTTACTCAGCACTCTCGATCGGAAACTCAGATTCATGTCAACTCATAAATCTTCATTGTATGCAAATAATATTGTTGTTGATTGCCACTAAACACTGTCTCATGCATGCTTCGTCCTAGTGTAGTATCGAAGTCACTATGGGGATTATTATCACTGACGTAGTCGTAAAATACGAACGGGTTGTAGGGCATTTGAGTCCTGAACCATATAGGCAAACGGCGGGTGTACCAAATCTAGTGAAACCTAGGTCTGTACAACCAGGTTTACACGAAACCCGGCCTTCACGGCAAACATGGTAAGTGAGAAAACTGCCCTAATGGCACGGATGCCGGTTCTCAAGTATAAATCACAAGATTCGAAATAAAATAATTTTACTGTCTTATCTGAAGTACAAATTTAAGAAGTCGTATTTTCCAATTGCTTGCTTTCGTCCACGTGCCTTTTCCATTATGTACTTGTTTAAATGATTGTAAACCTCCTAGCTGCACCCACCCTGGAGCTTCCGCTGACATCGTATTCCATGGAACCACCGTGATTTGTGTCAAAATTTGTCCCTATGTTGATTTTAAATCATGTAATTTCATGTATATAAAAATACGGAACCAATTGACCAAATATCTAGCTTACCAAATATTTCCCGCACTTTAATTAATGCCCTTTCGTCTTATTCTCTCCTAAATTGGAGAACAATGAGGATTACCAATGCTCTTCATGATATTGCAATAATCTGCAAGTACAATATTCGGTGTCCTAAACTCGAGGATTAAATTAAAGTTATGAAATCAATTTAGAGTCGCTTTTAAAAACTTACTTTATTAAAGGTAACAATGGCACAAAAATATCTTTTGTAACTAACTAGTCTGCGGCTTCTGATTTCCTGATTTAAAATATTCATGACTTAAGTACTTACAACTGACGTCCAATTTCATAAAGTCAAAAATTTGTCTTCAAACTTGATCTGTTGCCTCCCTTAGTGTATTATGAGGTCTTAATTCTAAAAGCATTAATATTATTACCCTTTTTGCTTTAACTTGGACCAAAATATTCACAATTATCCCCTCTCTTGTTTGTCATTATTCCTTTGACCAATATTGCATCAGCCCATAAAGTTAACTTACTTTCCCCTTTCTTACCTTAGTGTTATGTTAACACTTTATGCTGCTCTTTAACTAATTTCGGATTTTTTTATAAAGGAGAGGTGGGAAACAAAAGCAATATGAAGGATGTTTTGTTACAATGAGCATTATTCAGTTAAAAGAGGTCGATGAAGCAGAAAAAAAATCTTATGTCATAAATCCAGACAGAATTTATAATATGGAAGAGTAAGGTGTATGAGCAAATGGCATTTAACCCATATGTGGAGGTGGTGGTATGGAGAGTGTTCTGAATAAATACCATGGAGTCTTCATGATAGAGCGGGGCATATTGATGCTGTAGTTAAAGAGACAGATATTGGGTTTTGGCTGTATCAATCTCAATAAATGCATTTAGCAGTTCAGCAATTTCTAGAAATAGGTCACTGAGGAAATCTTAAAGAAATATACATGATTCATAGAGTTGCAGCGTCATAGAGTCATACAGATATTCTCGTATTGAAGAAAATTTAGTCAGCCTGGTGCATCTTGCACATTTTACACGCTGATCCATGTTGAATGCATCCTGCACGTTTGCAAGGGCACTTTAACATAAACTTTCAATTTAGAATCTGCAGTCCAGCCATAGTTATAAATGAAACTATTATTTGTGAATGGATTCTACTGCTGTAATCTGACTTAACGACTGGTCCGTTGTCTATTTGATAAAAATCAACTTCCCCATTGGGACTGGCAGTTGCACCGATCAGAGACAACATCTCCTTCTGAATGTTAATTAACAAATGTGAAACTTCTGGATATGTATTAACCTACTGTTGGACTCACCACACACATGATTGTATAGCTAAAGTTCAGACGACATTTATACATTCGCACTTATGCGTAGACTTGTGTCTGAAACCTCAGTTACAGTCAATGAGGAACACAGAAATTAAGTTACAGCTCATTAAGTTATGTCACAACGTCATCCTGAATGACAAAATCAGCAAAAGCTACGAACTGATTGAGGATGCCAGGAAGGGGAAGAGAGGCGAACACGCAACAGTCCCCATTGAGGTGTCAGCAGCAGAAATTGTAGGCTCAAACTCCTGGAAGTCAACATCTCAGAGGTTCTAACCTCGGTCCAACATATTGATGAACTCACGAACAACGCACGAGAGCGGATCTGATTTGTTAGGAATTTAAAAAGATATGGTATGTCATCAGAGGCTTTTTTTAAAAAAAATTGTTAATCGACGGAGCAAATTCTGGTTGCTCCATACCCTGGTATGGAGTATCCAATGCAATGGATTACAGTCTGCATCATGGACATAACCCTCGACATCATTTAGGATGTCTTCAGGAGGTGGTGAGTAAGAAGGCGTCATTCATGATTAAAACTCATCACTATCCAGCTCACTGGCATTTCTCGTAACTGCCATCAAGGGTGGGGTGGTGGTACTGGAGCCTGAACAAACACAGACAATAACTCGGCCTCTTTCCCTCCACTATCAGATTTCTGCGTGGTCCATAATCCTATGAATTTCTTTGTTGATCTATTTTTTTAATTTGTTATTTATATATACTAATGATTTGTCTTTGTTGCCTATGAATAATTTTGGCATATGTGTTCCATCTATGTTGTTGTTACAAACAGTGCCTTGTGTGACGATTTTGTTACCGTTCATGATTCATCTCTGCCATCGCATTTATTCATCAGAGAAATCCTAGGATCTTCTACTCATAACTTGTAATGTTTTGTATTCCTGAATCGAGGAAAGTGCGGTCTGTGCTCACTGGCTACATAGGTGCTAATATCTCAGTCATTTAGCGGGATGTAATCTTGCCTACTCTCTTTACATTTCCTCTCCTCATTTCTCGATCGTCCGAAACAGTTGTTTGGAGACTTATATCTCGTTTCTAATTCGGAAGACCATAATTTATATTAATGACCAATAAGACAAGGTGAGCTGTCTCGGCTATTTCCGACGGGTAGCCATAATATACACCGAAACGCAGTGCCTCAAGATGTTGATGGTGTCCAAAAGTAATATCAGCCTGACAAGGACATTACAAGGACAGTTCCCCTATCGTCGCAATGGGTGTACAGTAGAAAGAATCTCACCGGCTATCCAATTGGCTGTGGAGGCTGGAGACAACAGTAATCCATAGGCAACACGTTTTAATTCCACGTACCATTCCCATTCTGACATGTCTATCCACGGACTCCTCTACTGTAAAGATGAAGGCACACTCAGGTTGGAGGAACAACACTTTATATTTTTCTGGTTAGCCTCCAACCTGATGGCATGAACATTGACTTCTCTAACTTCCGTTAATGCCCCACCTCCCTCTCGGACCCCATCCGTTATTGTCCATCCTCTGGGCTTCCCCCCTCCCCCTTTCTTTCTCCCTAGGCCTCCCGTACCATGATCTTCTCATATCCCTTTTGCCAATCAACTGTCCAGCTCTTGGATCCATCACCCCACCCCCCGTCTTCTCCTATCATTTTGGATCTCCCCCTCCCCCTCCCACTTTCTAATCTCTTACTAGCTCTTCTTTCAGTTAGTCCTGACGAAGGGTCTCGGCCCGAAACGTCGACTGGAGCTCTTCCTATAGATGCTGCCTGGCCTACTGCGTTCACCAGGAACTTTTATGTGTGTTGCTAGCAATCCATAGGCCTGACTTTTCTTCCCTATCAGGGATTGGCATTGTAATCTCGGACCTCTGTACCTCCAACTGCAACCGCATGCTCGACTTCTTCATCGGGAGACCACAGCCTGTACGGATGAGTGACCATATATTCTACTCTCTGACAACCATGCAGCACTTCGTCATGACATTACCGCTGTTTGTAAATCTCATATGGCGAAGAGGAGCCCTACGGGATCAAGACGAATCGCTAGATGGGTGGTGTCACAATAGGAACTTTGTACTCAGTGTTGAACGATCAAGGAATTGATTGTAGATTTAGGGAAGAGAAAGCCGGCAGAACAAACAGCAGTCCATTTTGAGAGGTCAGCAGTGGAAAGGACGAACAGTTCCTGGATGCCAACCTTTCAGGGGCTACACCATGGGATCAAAAGATTGGTGCAATGATGAAAAAGGCACTCCAGCAGACATACTTCATTATGAAACGGTGGCCATTTGCTATGTCGGGAAGACCCGTACGAATTTTACAGAAAGAAATTCTGTAGATTTGTGGAGATCATTCTGACTGGCTGCGTCACAGCGTCACAAGATCGCAAGAAAAGCAGACGTTTGTAGACTCAACCATACTCCACTACAGGCACAAACATCCCTGCCATCGAGGGCATCTTAAGCGGCGGTGTCTAATGAAGGCTGTATTCATCGGTAAGGGCCGTCAACAGACAGTCTACATACGGGACATTTTCTCCTCTCTTTGCCACCTTCAAAGGAGTGGGGCGGGGTGGAAGAGGCAGAAGAATGCGCAAACCAAACCGCAACGATTTAAAAGCATAATGTCCGCTCCATTATCAGATTTTTGAGCTATATATAATCCGATTAATCCCGCCTCTTTGCTTGTTCGTTTGGTTTTTTTTTTTGCCCTGTTGATATACAGAGTAATTTCTAAAAACGTTATGCAGCTATAATATACTATTGTAAGTCAACAAATTAGTCATCATATTCGACAGAATAAACTGATTCTGAGGTCTAAACAAAATGTTACATACTTGTTTCTGTATCGGGAGCCCCAACTCAGCTTTAAAAAAAACATATGAAGGACTTAGAACCCTTAGTTAAAAGATGTAGCGAGAACAGCATCCCCCGAATATTAGTGCAAAATAGACCGTGTCCTTAACTTCCGAAGGGGTGGGTGCGTCATGGTTTGCGGTCTACCTGTCCCTGCCTGCATCAACAGTGTTGAAAATAAGAGGCTTCAAGTTCCTAAGGTGAACCTCACCTGTGCTGGACCGGCAACACAGAGGTGGAGGTGAAGAAAGCTCATAACCCCTCCGCTTCCTCAGGAGGCTAAACAAATGTGGAATGTTCCCTTCGATTTCAACCATTTGTTTTATCAATATCCCGATGTGAATGCACCATGTGATATGGCTACGCTCTACGTATGATCACAAGAAAATGCAGTAGGATGCAAGCACAGCCAGGCACATGGCGGAAATCAGCCTCTCCCCTCTCCAGTCTGTGTATACCTTTCGCTGATTTGATCTGTATGAAGATCATTAAAACCATTCTTTTAACTGTATTCTTTTACATGTGACAATAATAAAGTATTTCCAATATACAAAACCTTATAGTTTTTCCTTTCATGGCGTCAGTTCTGACTGATAAATCTGCAACTAATTAATTATTAATTTGCAGTTCTACAAATATTAACGAATAAAGTGCGACCCGACATTTACCTCTCATCAAACTCCTCAAAATTAGTTGAAACAGTAACTTAGAGCCTAAGACCACGCTTTTCGATCGTGAGTCCATGGCAGATCTAGATTTCCAATATTCTTCCGTACCCACTGATCCCAAAACTGTCATCATATAATATCAGCAGCATTTTAGTTTCTGCCTTGGCACCATCAGTTGTAGCCGCAAAATATCAAAATATATTATTCCAAGCAAAACATAACGTGTGATGCTTATGATGCCCAGGGTTGAAAGCTCTCAAGTTTGCAACATCGACGCCCAAGCTCTTACTATATATTTTTGTAACGTTGCACATTCTCCACACTACGTACGAGATCACCAACGTCTGTCTTCCCCTAAGCGTTTGCTATATAGCTCTTGTATCATCATCAGATTCACGAATAGATGAAAAAGAATTGAATATAATTTAATCGAATTGAGTTTATTTCTGACATCCTTCACGTAATTGAGGAGTAAAAATCTTTACGTTACATCTCCATCTAAATGTGCAATGTACAATCACAGTAATTTATAATAATTTAAAATAAATAGGGCAGTCAATGTAATGTGTAGTACACTCAAGTCATCGTAAGTTCATCAGTCTGGTGGCCTGGTGGAAGGAGCTGTCCCGGAGACTGTTGGCCCTGGCTTTTATGCTGCGATGCGGCTTTCCAGAAGATGATATCGGCTGGAATAGATTATGGTTGCGATGGCTTGGGTCCCCAGTGATCCTACGGGCACGTTTCATACACACTTGTCCTTGTAAATGTCCTGAACTACAGATGCGCTGGGCTGTCCGCAACACTCTGCAGAGTCCTGGGAGGTACACTTCCCATGCCAGGCAGTGATACAGCCAGTCAGGATGCTCTCAGTTGTGCCCCTGTAGAATGTTCTTAGGATATGGCGGCCTATACCAAACTTCTTCAACTGCCTGAGGTGAAAGAGTCGCTGTTGTGTCTTTTTCACCTTAGAGCTGGTGTGCACAGACGATTTGAGATCCTCGGTGATGTGAATGCCGAGGAACTTGAAGCTATTTACCCGTTTATTCCATCTCCATTCCTCCTGTAATCCAAAACCAGGTCCCTTGTCTTTGCGACATGGATAGAGACGTTGTTTTCTTGACAGTACTGTGTCAGAAAGATGTCTTCTTCCCTGTAGGCCATCTCGTTATTGTTTGAGATAATGGCAATCAATGCAGTGTCGTCGGCAAATGTAATTAGCAGATTGGAGCTGTGGGTGGTGATACAGTCATGGTATACAGGGTGCAAAGGAGGGTAATCAATACGCAGGCCTGAGGGGCTCCTGTATTGAGAGTCACAGGCTTGGAGGTGAGGGAGCTCACTCTAGCAACCTGCTGGCTATCTGACAGGAATTCGAGGATCCAGCTGCACAAGGCAGGGTCAAGGACGAGGTCTCTGAGCTTCTTGTCCCGCCTGGATAGAACCATGGTGTCGAATGCTGAACTGTAGTCCAAGAACAGCGTTCTCCCTTAAGGCATCCTACTTCTCCAGATGTTTAAGGAAGGTATGCAACGCAGTGGCTATTGCGTCGTCTGTAGATCGGTTGTGTCGGTAGGCAATTAGTAGGGGTTCCAGTTTGGGTGGTAGCAAGCTGCAGATATAATCCTTGACCAGCTTCTCAAAGCATTTGATTTTTATTGAGGGGAGTGCTAAAAGACGCCAGTCGTTCAGGCACGTTACCTAGGACTTTTTGGTACAGGGACAATGGTGGATAATTTCAAGCGGAGTGCACTCTATACCGGGACAGGCAGAGATTAAAAATGTCTGTAAACACAACAGCCAGTTGTGCTGCGCACATCCTAAGTACTCGATGGCGCCAATCTGCATTCTCCATTGCGGTTCAGTGTTAGTTTGTTTCTGTATTTCATTTAGGAACGCAGAGATAGCTATAGGGACAGATAAGGGAGTAAGGTGTCAGGTTAGTTCTGAGAGACGCGGATGTGGGATTTTAGAGTACACACTGGTCTCTAAATCTCAGCTCCATGTTCAGAGGCCAGAGCCGTGAGCTAACTGGTGGTCGGTGTGTTTGCTTTGTGGATCCCCTCAACTTCCATTCCTGCGCTCATGTGCCGATTTGGGCCCTGGGCTCCGAGTCCTGGGTTCGTACCGAAGATCGCAGCACGAAGGTCGGTCTGATCAAAGGCCGAAGGGCGATGAATACTCCGGACGAGAGCCGATGGTTGAAGTCTGAATCTGAGAAGCTCTGCGAGTCCGCGAGGGTAGTTGAGGCCTAGTACTTGCTTCTTATTCCGGAACTGAGGACTGTGTACTTGCGTTCGTAAGTGGGAGGGAGGAATGAGGCTTGTTTGCTTTCGCTGCTTTGTTGCTTGTATGTCCTGTTATGTTGTTCTGCTCAGCATTATCAGCATGATATGTTGGCTCAGGAAAGTGTGTTGTCATTTGCAAGCTGCCTCAAGAACATTTTTGGGTGGGTTGGTTATTAAGGCAAATGACGCATTGCCTGCTTATTTCGATGAGCATTTAATAAATATTTCAAACTCCGAATAAACCCGAATATGATCAAATATATTTGGAAGCCCAGTGTGAGGCCTTGCGGGGAATCATTACATCATTTTTTCCGAAGACATGGAATCATTGCACACTACAACACAGAACCAAGCCCTGCAGCTCTTCTAGTCCGCGCTGAACAATTAATCTGCCTAGACCTATCGATGTGCACCCGGACCGTACCTTCCACATACACCTCACATCCTTCTATCCATCCACATTTCTCTGAAATGTAAAAATCAAACACACAGCCATCACGCGTGCAGGCAGCTCGTTCGAAACTTTCACTATCCTCTGAGTAATGCAATTCTGCATCATGCTCCCCTTAAACATTCACCTTTGACCCTTAACCATTCAAATCTAGTTCTAGTTTCACCAACCTCAGTGGGAAAAGGGCTGCTTACATTTCTACGTTCTAGGGAGTAATAGCCTTACCTATTCGATCTTCCCCTATACTGTAACTCATTTCCTCAATCTCAGCAACATTCTTGTAATATCTCATTGCACCCTCTCAAACGTATTTACATCTTTGCTGTAGGCTAGTGACCGAAACTGGACAAAGTACTCCAAATTAGATCTCAATAGTTCAATACTTCCACTAAATATTGGAAAAGTGAATACAATATACATCCTGAAATGTTTGTTCTTTGCGGACATCCACAAAAACACAAGAGTGTCCCAAAGTATGAATGATATTAGAAGCGTTATAAATCCAAGGTCTTCCATACTCCCCCGCCCAGGCACAAGCAGCAGAAAAGCAACGACCCTCCCCCACCCCCACTAACTTCCGCAAAAAAGCATCAGCACCCTCCACCCATGAAGCAATAGTGAATCCCCCGAGAAGGAAAGTGATAATTCGACATGCCCGGCTGTCTCTCTCCCTAATAAAGGGACAGAGTGGTTCCTCCTTTGACAGCGAGAGGGGAGACATAAAAGAAAACTCCCTGATTGGCGATGAAAAATCTTTCGTGTCGCTCCCCTCGAGTCGTCGAACTCGGGAATTGGCAACAAAATTTCCTGCGCCCCACTGGGGGTGGGAGGGGGGAGAGAGAGAGAACGAGCGAGCTATTCGCGGATCCGCTGTTCCCGATGTTCTGTTTACTCCGGCGACGCTTCAGTTGCCGGCACCAGCACAGAATCAGCCCGTCCACAGGGCCGCAACGTCTCGGAACGCTGAAGGCGCACACGTCTTCTCGGCCACCTCATTGGGGTTTCGGAAAGCGGCCGATCGTGAGCCTCCAAGAGCGATTCCCGCCCCAACAAAGAACCTAAGTCTGAGTGTAACTTCTACAGAATCCCATCCAACCTGAAAAAGTAAAAGGGAGACTTCAAAGGTAGAAATTAGGCTGTTTCTGCAGATGAGCTTGAAGGAGTCGCTGTTAAGTGCCATCGTAGATCGAGCCCAGAAACAACGCTATATACAATTTCAACAGAACATCCCAACTCCTGTACCTAATACATTGATTGACGAAGACCAATATGCTAAAAGCTTTCTTTGGGAGCCGTATCTGTATCCCCAAGTCCCTCTGTTCTACTGCACTCCTTACTGCCTCACTACGTTCAAGTATAAGACCTACGCGGCTGATTGTCCCAGACAGCAGCACTTCAGATTTAGAGAGTAATAGAGAATCCCAAGAAAGTGCAGCACAGGTCCTTAGGCCCATCAGGACGGCGCTGCAACATTTGAAGTCTCGACTACCATCGACTTGCACCAGGACCACAACACTCTACATCCCATGTACATAAACAAATAGCTTAAACATTGAGATCGAACTCGTATGCAGCATTTCCACTGGCAACTCCTCATCTCCTATACTTAGTACTTTGACTTAAGATGTCCGATACGCCGAAACATTGAACATCTATGCGTTAGAATATCTTCAAATAACTTTCCTCTACTGACATCAGCCTACATGCCTATAATTTCCCGGGTTCTTCTTAGAGACATTTTTAAACAACATACCACTTTACCTATTCTAAAATCGACCGGTACCTCACCTGTGCCGAAGGGTGTTTCAAATATGCCCGGTCGGGCCCCTGCAATCTCTGCGCTAGCTTCACACACATTCGGAGAAAACACTTTGTCAGGCTTTGGGGATTTATGTACCTGACGTTTCCTCCAAACAACAAATACATACTCCTCTGTAATCTATATAGAGTTCATGATATCGTTGCTTCTTTGCCTCATTTCTATACTCTGCCCGACTCCTGAGTAAATATAGATGCAAAAACAAAAAATCATTTAAGTTCTCCCCCATCTCTTTCGGTTCCACGCATAGATTACCATTCTTACCTTCCAGATGACTAATTTAGTCCCTTGCTATTCCTTTGCTCTTAATATACCTGTAGAAGCTCTTTGGGTTCTACTTCACCAAGACTGTTGAGCAATCTCATTTTTTTCTTTTAGCTCTCCGGATTTCATTCTTCAGTCTTCTCTTGCATTTCTCATACGCCTCAAATCCTACCTGCCATGCACCTCCTTCTTTTACTTAACCAGACTCTCAATATCACTCGATATCCAATGTTCCTTAAACCTATTATCCTTAACTTTTATACTGACTGGAACATACAAGCACTGTACTCCGAACTTTGACTTTTGAAGGCATCCCACTTACCACGTAAAACTCTGCCAGAAATTCTTCCACTCCACACTTGCTGGATCATTTCTAATACGGTCAAAGTTGGTATTTCTCCTGTTTAGAATCTAAACTGAAGAACCAGTCCTATGCTTTTCCATAACAGCCTTGAAACTAATGGCATTGTATCATCAGATGCAGAGTGTTCCCCATACGGTATTCTGTCACTTGCCTTGACTTTACTCTAATAGAAGGGTTAATACCGCACTGACTCTAAATGGGCATTTATATAGAGGTTAAAGAAACTTGCCTGCACCTATTGGAGAAGTGTTTCCCATCCATCCGTATTACAGTATGGGAGATCCAATCACTATGTGGAAAGTTAAATGTTATGGACCAGCAAAAATAGATGTAGAATGGAGTCGGGGAATTGTTGCAAAACAACTAAATTTATTCACATTTACGGAGAAATATAGAAAATTAAACAAACAACTAACTTAAACAAAAGTTAACGGCGTTATGCGTCTATAGCTCTCAAACAGTCAAACTTAGAAACAGTTCTTAACAACATCTTACTCAAGCACAGTCTTAGGGCGATATTTTAGGAAGTACAGGTGATTCATGAAATAAGTGAGACGGGAGACTTATATATTCACGGTACGACGACGAGACGATCTTGGAGATTCAGAATACGGTGGAGAGGCGATTTTAAAGAAACAGTTACCGGACTTTGCAGCCGTGGAATACCTTTTTTGAAGAGTCCATGAAGAGGGTGATTTCACAGAGTAACTGACAAGGACTGTCCCTTTCGCCGAAATGGTCACCACACAACACCCGAGACCATGCAGGGGTTAACCAAAAGTGTGTGCCACAATCCACGTAGGGATTATAAGAAATGTCAGTCACTTTCCTAACCCGGCGAACCCAATCCGTTGGGTTCGTTCGAAGCCTGCAGTCTTCACTCTCACTCTCTTCCCGTCGATTTCTTAACGACTCTTTACCGAGCGACTCCGTAATGAGCGACTACCTACTGAACGACTGTGACTCTTTTCATAAAGCTGGGAATATGACATTACGTGACTCTCACAGAAACAAAGCCATGGATTCCCAGTAAACAACGTGACGTCCCTAGGAGTGGAAACTACAAGCTTACAGCAAAACAGGACTGTAGATACAGTGGCATGCAAAGGTTTGGGCACCCCTGTTCAAAATTTCTGTTACTGTGAATAGTTAAGTGAGCAGAAGATGAACTGTTCTCCAGTAGTCAAAATGTTAAAGAAGAAATACTCTTTTATAGATTTTAAGCAAGATTACTGTATTATTTTTGTTTTGTGTAATTTTAGAGTGAAAAAAAGGAAAGGAGCAACATGCAAACATTTGGGCACCCCAAGAGATTTGAGCTCTCAGACAACTTTTGTCAAGGTCTCAGACCTTAATTAGCTTGTTAGAGCTATGGCTTGCGCACAGTCATCGTTAGGAAAGGCCAGGTGATGCAAATTTCAAATCTTTATAAATACTTTGACTCCTTAAACTTTATCCCAACAATCAGCAGCCATGGGTACCTACCTAGCACTCTAAAGATTAAAATAAATGATGCCCAGCGTTTTCAGGTAGCCGTTTCCTCAGTTTGTAATGTAATTAAGAAATGGCAGTTAACAGGAACGGTGGAGGTCAAGTTGAGTCTAAAAGACCAAGAAAACTTTCCGAGAGAACTGCTCGTAGGATTGCTTGAAAGGTAAATCAAAACCCCCGCTTGACTGCAAAAGACCTTCAGAAAGATTTAGCAGACTCTGGAGTGGTGGTGCACTGTTCTACTGTGCAGCAACACCTGCACAAATAGGACCTTCATGGAAGAGTCATCAGAAGAAAACCTTTCCTGCGTCATCACCACAAAATTCAGCATCATAAGTTTGCAAAGGAACATCTAAACAAGCCTGATGCATTTTTGGAAACAAATCCTGTGGACTGATGAAGTTAAAATAGAACTTTTGGCCCTAATGAGCAAAGGTATGTTTGGAGGGGGAAAAGTGTGCAGAATTTCATGAAAAGAACACCTCTCCAACTGTTAAGCACGGGGGTAGATCGATCATGCTTTGGGCTTGTATTGCAGCCAGTGGCACGGGGAACATTTCACTGGTAGAGGGAAGAATGAATTCAGTTAAATACCAGCAAATTCTGGACGCAAGTATCATACCGTCTGTAAAAAAGCTGAAGATGAAAAGAGGATGGCTTCTGCAACACGATAATGATCCTGAACACACCTCAAAATCCACAATGAACTTTGGAATCTGAGGGTTTTGCCATGGCCCTCACAGTCCCCCGACCTAAACATCATTGAAAATCTGTGGATAGACCTCAAAAGAGCAGTGCATGCAAGACAGCCCAAGAATCGCACAGAACTAGAAGCCCTTTTCAAGTAAGAATGGGCGAAAATCCACCAAACAAGAATTGAAAGACTCTTAAACACGAGGAATTCTGCAGATGCTGGAAATTCAAGCAACACACATCAAAGTTGCTGGTGAACGCAGCAGCCAGGCAGCATCTCTAGGAACAGGTACAGTAGGCGTTTCTGGCCGAAACGTCGACTGTACCTCTTCCTTGAACGACTCTTAGCTGGCTACAGAGAGCATTCAAAAGTGTCATGGTCCGGATCGGGGCCACTTTAAATTTACTTTATTTATGTTACGATCCGAACCGTTGACTCCCTGTTTCCCTTAGGTTCCCTGTTTTCCCGTGTCCCTCGGGCTTGGTGATTGGAGGCAATTTACTCTCGGCTGTACCGGCAGTTTGTAAGTCTCTGGCTTTCAGCCGTTGGGTGCGAGAGCGTTTGCAAAGTCACAAAAGGTACTGCGAACCAATGACATCTGGCCGGAGCAAGCCGCTGTCTACTGTTCCCGGGCCGAGTCTAGAGCTCGTCATTACCCGGAGGCTCCAAATACCACGTCCTGGCCCTGGCGGCATCCAAGTACCAAGTCAGGTCCTGTCCCTGGCAGACCGTGATTCCGAGTCCAAGCCCAGACCCTTAGTCCCAGCCTAGTCCTAGGCCTGAGTCCTTGTCCAATACGATATTCCTACTTTGCTCTCCTTGTATCGTGCAATAAACTCAATTAAGGTAAGCTCACAAGATGTGTCTTGCACTTGGGTCCACCCTTGCTCTCAACGCCCACTCCCCACAATGTGACAAAAAGCTGTGGTACTTGCCAAAGGGGGTATTACTAAGTACTGACCATGCAGGGTGCCCAAACTTTTGCTTCGGGCCCTTCTACTTTTATGTTATTTTGAAACTGTAAAAGATGGAAATAAAAAAGTAATCTTGCTTAAAATATCAAAGAAATGTGTCATCTTTAAGTTTATGCCTTTTGGAAATCAGGTCATCTTTTACTCGCTTAGCTATTCACAGTAACAGAAATTTAGACCAGGGGTGCCCAGTCTTTGGCATGCCACTGTATATCACACAAAGTAAATGAAACTAATATCACGTGACATCCACAGGAATATAAACTGTGGACCCATAACATAAAATTACATAATATCGACGCCAACAGTTTTGTGTTACAATCTGAAATCTGTCAACAGGTTTGCTCCTTTAGATGCCAAGGGCTGTTGGGGGAGTCAAAAATATAATCCCATTAACGTGTTCATGCCTTTCTATTTCCTCACTTCGATGCTAAATCCTCACTTGATGAGCTATCCTCTTTTTCGTGACTTAGCACTGATCCCCCTATGCCACTCCTGCCATTTTAATCCCTACCATTCTATCACCTCTAAATCAATGGAATTCCGGAACATTCTGTTGCCAATCCTGTCCGTACTGCAGTCAGTGGCTATAATGTCATAGGTCCACGTGCTCATCCCTGTGCTAGCTCATCCGCCTTTCCTAAATACTCATTGTATTGAAGTATAGACAGATCAGAAATTTTGTTACTCCATGCTGAATATTTTGATTCCTGACTTTTTATGTAGGCTTACAACATCTTTCTCTCCAGTCACATTACTACCAGTTCTGGCGCTCTGGTATCCATTGCACTAGCGACTCTAGTTTAAACACTCCCCCTTGCAAACCGTCCCGCTAGAATACTAATCACCCTCTAGTTCAGGTGGAGACCTTTCCTTCACTGGAACAGAGCCCGTTGTTAAAGAAACCCGATGCCCTCCCTTCTGCAACAACTCACTGGCCACGTAATAGGCTGTCTAGTACGTGGCACAGGTAGCAATCCTGCGATCAGAACCCTTGAGGTCTTGGCCATTTCACCTAACTCTCTGTAGGCACTTTGCAGGAAGACGTCCACCTAACCATCTCATTGGTACGACGTGGACCACTACCTGCTCATCCTCTCACTTAAGAATGCTATGGACTTCATCCGAGTCGTCCGCGATCCTGACACTCGGGTGACAACATGCCGTTCGGAAATATCCTTCTATCCACAGAACATCATTCTATTTCTCTAACCATCTGATCCCCGATAACTACAAATCGCCTCTTCTTCCCCATTCCTTTCTGCATCAGAGCAAAACCTAACTGCTGAGACTTTCTTCTGCTAAGTCAGACCACACCACTCCCCCTCCCAACAATATCCGAAGCGTTATTCCTGTTGTCCTGGGGATCGGCCACAAAAGTATTCTTCATAGGATACCTATCCAGATCCCTGTGGAAAACCATTTGCCACAGGTGGCCAACCAGAAAAGGTTCCCTTTCATCTCTTTGCTTCCTGCCAATAAGTCAACGCTTTATCCATGTTGTCTTTCCTGTAATACCATGAGTCTTAATTTGTTAAGCAGCCTCGTGTGTGGCACCTTGTCATAGGCCTTCCGAAAATTCAAGTGGACGATATCAACCGATTCTTCTTGTCTGTTCCATTTGTTATTCTTTCAAGGAATTCCAACATATTTGTCAGGTACGATTTCCCTTTGAGGAAAGCATGCTGAATACAGCCTATTTATTATGTGCCCACAAGGACCCTGAGAGAACGTTGTTAACAATTCACTCCAACATCTTCCAACCACGAAATTGACACCTATTGGCGTATAATTCTCTTTTCTGCCCCTCTCTCTACTTGAAGAGTGGAACTACATATGCAGTTTTCCAGTATGCTGCGCCCTTTGGTCCATGTGACGTATTTAACTTCAGAGTGTTCATTTTCCCAAGAACACTCCTCCGAGTAAAGACAAATTCGTACACTGCTGCACCATTCCACTCTCGAGCTACCACTTAAGCAGTAGGAAGGGTCTCGGCCTGAAACGTCGACTGGACCTCTTCCTAGAGATGCTGCCTGACCTGCTGCTTTCACCAGCAACTTTGATGCGTGTTACTTAAGCAGTAGAGTTTTTTTTTTCAACCATCAAACTGCCAGTGTCTTCCACGGTGAATACTGCTGCAAAATATTGTTTAGTTCGTTCCTTGTTTCCTTATCCCCCATTCCGACCTCCCTAGTATCATTTTTCGGCCGTCCGTTATCCCCTCTCACCTCTGTTTTACAATTTACGTACCTGAACAAAACCTTTTGGTATGCCTTTGAATGTTAGTGGCCAACTTACTTTACCTTTTAGTCGCCCTCCGTTGGTTTTTAAAAGCCTCACAATCCTCTGACTTCCCACTAATTTGTGATCTTTTATATGGTCCCCCTTTGATCGGTATGTTAGCGTTGACTTCTCTTGTTTGAAAGATTGTGTCATCTTGCCTTTGGAACACTTCTTCCTGTTTTTTATGTATCTATCCTGCACCTTCTCAAGTGCTTCTAGAAAATCCAGCTATTGTCGCTCGACCGTCATCCCTGCCAGTGTCCTTTTCCCATCAATTTTAGCCAGCACATTTTCATGTCTCCCTATTTCTACCCGTCACTCAGCCATACATTCACCTGAAAATTCAGGTGTGGCACAGGCCTGTTTCTTGCCTTTCTACCTTACTTCCTAAATATCTCTTCAGGCCTGTACGCCTTTTCTACCCTTGTCATTTCTGCCTATATGTACAAGATTTCTGGCTGCTCACCATATCCTTTGAGGATGCCATGGACCCTATTCAAGATATCCTTGACCATGGTAGCAATAATTCTTTGAATTGTTACATTAACTTCACCCTGCTTATGACATAACCACCTCTAGTTTTCTCCGAAGGCTTAGTTATATAGTAGCCATGGCGTGATCAGTTTTAGTAATGGTATGAAGTACTTGACAGCCGAAAGTTGATCTGGGCAGAACGATAGGACTATAATATATAGGAGAAATCATTATATCAGAGAATTTGTCGTTATCCTCTGTCCCTCATAGAGTATCATTTCTCTTCGTGCATTTGTGTATTCATCCAATGTATAGCACATGCACAGATGTTATTTGTCATATCTATTCCGGCTTGCCCTGCACTTTCTTCACCACCCTCTCTCTCTCTGCATTACAGGGAGAAGTGTGGAGCACTAGATAGACCATTCGCCCGACGATGCTGTGCCTGAGTTCAGTTGCAGTATGTTCTTTATACGACGTTGAGTGAGACTGGCAGGATTAGGTGAGCTTGGTCAACGACTCATATTGAAGCTCTGGTCAAATAAAGCTAACTTAGTAACAACTGAGATCCTGTCCAGATGAAGTTGCGGTGTCTACAAACTTATCACTCGGCACCTGTTGTCCATGGAAGTGACGGATCTACTAGCCCAAATCTTACGAACTTTCTACAGGGGCACAATTGACTGACTGCATCACTACCTGGTATGGGAACTGTACCTCCCTTAATCACAGGATTCTGCACGTGGCGATGCGGACAGATGGTGTTGTGAACTTCCTATGATTCAGGACATGAAAAAAGGGGCCCAAAAGGGGCACACAGTTTGCGTGTAAGACCTATTTAGATTACGCTCAATTTCCGGACGGAATCCTCTTCGTTAACTTCAAAACTTTCGATTTAGAATCGAACTTCCCTTAATTATCCCATTCCCAATTGTCGTGATTAATCTTTGAATTTCTAAGTGACACACTTCAGAATGGACTCGAGTAAATACACCAAGCCAAAGCTAAGCTGTTATAAAATGTTTTCTGATGCTTGGAAAGCACTGAAAACGCCGTGAAGTTATGTTCCCGATGCTGGGGGAGTCCAGACCCAGAGGCCATAGTTTGAGAATAAAGGGTAGGCCGTTTAGAACGGAGTTGAGGAAAAGCTTTTTCACCCAGCGAGTTGTGGAACTGTGGAATGCTCTGCCTCAGAAGGCAGTGGAGGACCATTCGCTGGATGCTTTCAAGAAACGGTTAGATTGAGCTCTTAATGATAGCGCAGTCAAGGGATATGGGGAGAAGGCACAAACGGGGTACTGATTGTGGATGATCAGTCATGGTCACAGTGAATGGCAGTGCTGGCACGAAGGGCCGATTGGCCTACTCCTGCACCTATTGTCTATTGTCTATTGTTATAATTCGTGTGTATGTGTGCGAAGGGTTAAGGTTTCAAGTCGGTATTTCTTTTGTCAGGTCTATTATCCTCTCCTATCTTTAGAAACAACGCTCTAGTTTCAGTAGACTTCAAACATTTGCCATTCGTTTTACAGATAAGAAGGATTCTTATGGAAGTCTTTAATATTCCCCCACCCCTTCCCCTTACTGCTTTTGGCAGCCTCGGGTATATGTCACCAAGCCAGTGTTATTGTTATAAAAAAAACTAACCATTTTACCTCGATTTACCATTACGAACACGTCTTCCTTGTCCACCCTAACCACACCATTGGTATTGCTCCCGTTTTTCGTGAAGGGAGTCGCAATATGATCATTCATAACCTTGCTCAAGTTCTCTGTTCCAAGACGCAAATGACGACTTTATTCCTTAATAAATGCAGAGCTTCCTTTCATATTATTCTTGGAATTACATTTAAAAGTGACTTTTACTTTGACCTTTGTTGGCGTTTCTTTATGCCTACATTTTTGAAGTCTGACCCAAAATTCGTGCACTTTGTCATGCAAAGAACTGTGCGTTTGACAGTTTCACAAATGTCCGGCAAAACCGTTGAATCTAACGCCTGAAGACCTCCCGTCAGTTACCTCTAGACAGCTGATTACAGACGACTTTGTTAAATCTTCACTCAACTTCTATGTTTATTTGTCCTGTGAAACATTGAAAGTAGAACATAGAATAGTACAGCACCGGAACAGACCATTCGGCCCAAAATATTGTGCTGAACCAGCTAAAAAGCAAACCAAACCAAATTACACTGCCAGCGAACCGGATTCGCATCCATCGCTGATCGTACATTATTCTTGTGATATGTGTTTTTCTTTGAGTTACTGGGTTTCCGTCCACATTCCAAAGCTATACAGGTCATATTTAGTACATTCTGGGATGTTGTATTGGCGCTGAAAGCACGGGGGCATCTGCTTGCTGCCCCAGCGCATCCTCGGACTTTGTTGCTCATTGCTGTAAACAGCGCATTTCACTGTATGTTCTGATATTTCGAAGTACATGTGACAAATAGTAAACATAATCTTTAAATATAAAGCCCAACAGTATCGACAGAAAAATTGTAGACAAAGATTTTTCAATGGGAAATTTCCACTTCCCAATGATATGCATAGGATCATACTCACTGGTGATACAATAGCTACACATGTCCAGTCATTTGCTGATCAGGTTCAGTAACAGCCACACAAAGGAGAAGCCCATAAATTTGCAGCGAATTTGGAACCTTAATAATTCCATGATAACTGAAAATCACCTAGATGGTCCTAAAATCCCGAACAATTTCGGGAATACTCAGTTTATTCTAGACATTGCCAAAAGAAAATCTTTCACCTTTGCTCAGTGTGACACATATATTAGGGCACTGTTACCACGATGAGTCTTGAGGCTCAGTTTGGGAAAAAATACTTATGGAAGAATAAATAGAAATGATATTAACATTCAACGACTGAATGGAAAAGAAATCTCAGTTCTTGATTTTCAGTTGCTTTTAAACTGGTTTGCCAAAACACTGTGGGGCGAATTGCCTGTTCTGTGGCAGTACTTTTCGATGTTCTATAATAATTATTGTGTCTGTGTTCTCCGGTCGCAGGGTCGGTGCTACCTGACAGGAATTGTAGCAATTTGTGCTTCACGTTCTTGTATGTAACACTGATTCATGAACTGATTCAATATGCCTGTCTCTTCTGCAGCAAAGATCGTAGTAATTTTGGTCCTGGTACTAGAAAGATGCGGGCTGTCGAAATGTATCACATTCTAGTCATAGTCATAGTCATACTTTATTGATCCCGGGGGAAATTGGTTTTCGTTACAGTTGCACCATAAATAATAAATCTTGTTGTTCGTCCATCGTTGACGTCGATGAGGACCTCGACACCAATGATGGTGTCGAGACTGGCGCGTGATTTGGATTTAAGTGAGGGAGAGTTGTGCAGCGTCAACCTCACTCTCTCTTCCCAATTCCCATCTGGGTCCAGTGGCAAGTCAGAGTCTAGACGGCTGAAGATGGGACTAGGCGCAGTGGATGACCAGGACATCTTCTGTGTCTTGTCCTGTTCTACACGTTCCACGACGCTTGCAGAGACCGCCTTCTTGACCGTTGAACCTTCCATTGGTCTCTTCCGCTCAATCCGCCGGAGTCTGTCTTCACATGCTGGAATAGACAACTCCTTATCTCACCGAGGGTTTGAGACCCGTCAGCTACCCTCACCTGGTTTAGCCGGCCTGTCGAAGCCGTTGCCCGGGGTGTGGCCGCTGTCGCATGCAAACAGCTACGGGGAGCCACAGTTGAGAGCTGAGTGCCAGATGGGGACCAAAGGTGGACTAACCGCCCTGAAAAGGACGCGACATGTTCCCCCACCAGAGGTGCTACCCCTCCCTGACACCCCAAATACCTCAAATAATAAATAGTAATAAAACCATAAACAGATAAATAGTAATATGTAAATTGTGCCAGGAAATAAGTCCAGGTCCAGCCTATTGGCTCAGGATGTCTGACCCTCCAAAGGAGGAGTTGTAAAGTTTGATGGCCACAGGCAGGAATGACTTCCTATGACGCTCAGAGTTGCATCTCGGTGGAATGAGTCTCTGGCTGAATGTACTCCTGTGCCCAACGAGTCCATTATGTAGTGGATGGGAGACATTGTCCAAGATGGCATGCAACTTGCACAGCATCATCTTATCAGACACCAACATCAGAGAGTCCAGTTCCATCCGCACAACATCACTGACTTTACGAATGAGTGTGTTGATTCTGTTGGTGTCTGCTACCCTCAGCCTGCTGCCCCAACACACAACAGCAAACATGATAGCACTGGCCACCACAGACTCGTAGAACATCCTCAGCATCGTCCGACAGATGTTAAAGGACCTCAGTCTCCTCAGGAAATAGAGACGGCTCTGACCCTTCTTGTAGACAGTCTCAGTGTTCTTTGACCAGTCCAGTTTATTGTCAATTCGTATCTCCAGGTATCTGTAATCCTCCACCATGTCCACGCTGACCCCCTGGATGGAAACAAGGGTCACCGGTACCTTAGCTCTCCTCAGGTCTACCACCAGCTCCTTAGTCTTATTCACATTAAGCTGCAGATCATTCTGCTCAGACCATGCGCCGAAGTTTCCTACCGTAGCCCTGTACTCAGCCTCAGCTCCCTTGCTGATGCATCCAACTATGGCAGAGTCATCAGAAAACTTCTGAAGATGACAAGACTCTGTGCAGTAGTTGAAGTCCGAGGTGTAAATGGTGAAGAGAAAGGGAGACAAGACAGTCCCCTGTGGAGCCCGAGTGCTGCTGATCACTCTGTCGTACACACAGTGTTGCAAGCACACGTACTGTGGTCTGCCAGTCAGGTAATCAAGAATCCATGACACCAGGAAAACATCCACCTGCATCGCTGTCAGCTTCTCCCCCAGCAGAGCAGGGCGGATGGTGTTGAATGCACTGGAGAAGTCAAAAAACATGACCATCACAGTGCTCGCTGGCTTGTCCAGGTGGGCGTAGACACGGTTCACTAGGTATACGACGGCATCCTCAACACCTAGTCGGGGCTTGTAGGCGAACTGGAGGGGATCTAAGTGTGGCCTGACCATAGGCCGGAGCAGCTCCAGAACAAGTCTCTCCAGGGTCTTCATGATGTGGGAGGTCAATGCCACGGGTCTGTAGTCATTGAGGCCGCTGGGGCGCGGCGTCTTCGGCACAGGGACGAGGCAGGCCGTCTTCCACAGCACAGGGACCCTCAGGAGCCTCAGGCTCAGGTTGAATACATGGCGAAGTACTCCACATAGCTGAGGGGCACAGGCTTTGAGAACCCTGGTACTGACACCCTCCGGTCCTGCAGCCTTGCTTGAGTTGAGACGTTTCAGCTATCTTCTCACCTGTTTTACTGTGAAGCCCACCGTGGTGGTTTCGTGTGGGGAAGGGGTATAGTCATGAGGGCAGGGTGGGGGACTGTGAGGAGGGGTAGGAGGAGAGAGTGGAATATGTGTTGGTTGGGGGCCGACAACAGATGACTCATCTGGGGGATGGGCAGGGGCCACAATGTCAAATCTGTTAAAGAACAGGTTAAGTTCGTTGGTCCTTTCCACACTGCCTTCAGCTCCTCTGTTGCTAGTTTGCCGGAACCCAGTGATGGTCCTCATCCCACTCCAAACCTCCCTCATGTTGTTCTGCTTGAGTTTCCACTCAAGCTTCCTCCTGTACTTGTATTTAGCCTCCCTGATCCTGGCTTTCAGGTCCCTCTGTATTGCCCTCAGCTGCTCCCTATTTCCGTCTCTAAACGCCCTCTTTTTAGCGTTCAGGATGTCCTTAATATCCTTTGCTAACCATGGCTTGTTATTTGAATAACAAAGGACATTTCTTGTCGGAACATTGCAGTCCACACAGAAGTTGATGTAATCAGTAATGCACTCTGTGAGCCCATCAATATCCGCTCCATGTGGCTCACAGAGTGCCTGCCAGTCTGTCACCTCGAAACAACCCTGGAGCGCCTCACAAATCTCCTCCGACCATTTTCTCACTGTCCTCGAGGTTGCAAGTTTACTCTTCACCAAAGGCATGTAGCAGGGTTTTAAATGCACCAGGTTGTGATCTGAACTTCTCAGTGGGGGGAGGGGAGAGGAGCTGTATGCATCCTTAACGTTAGCGTATATCAAATCCAGAGTCCTCTCCCCTCTGGTTGTACAGCTCACATACTGCGTGAAGTTGGGCAGTGTTCTAGCCATGGTAACATGGTTGAAGTCACCCGAGATGGTAATGAGGGCACTCGGGCACTGGGTTTGTAATCTGGCTATGACGGTGTAAATGATGTTACACGCCGACGTCGGGTTGACAGAGGGAGGGATCTACACAACAACCACAATTGCATGCGACATTTCCCTTGGCAAATAATATGGTTGGATTGCAACAGCAAAAAGTTCAATATCCGGGCTCCAAACACGCTCCTTGATCGTAATATGCCCAGGATTGCACCATCTGTTGTTTACCAGAACCGCAAGCCCCCCTCCTTTACACTTACCGCTCTCAGTGCAATTCCGGTTAGCTCGCACGGTGTGAAAGCCCTCTATGAAAACACTTTGATCGGGTATGTCCTCGAGCAGCCACGTTTCAGTAAAACACATGACACTGCTCTCCCGAAATGTTCTCTGACTCCTGACAAGCGCGGTCAATTCGTCCATTTTATTCCCCAACGATCTCACATTTCCCATGATGAGAGAGGGGACACACGGCTTATAACTTCTCTTCTCCATAAGCCTCTGTTGTCTCGACCCGGTCCTCTTCCCTCGCCTTTTTGATCCCCCTCTGCATCCTCTGTGTGTTTTCCTCCAGATTTCAGCCGGGATGTCCGCTGCTCTGTTCGCTAAACCGGCCGGCATCAGCGCAATCAGTTGGTCCCTGGAAAAAACAATGCGGCCTTCCTGCTGCCACGCTAACGAGACGTGTCCGAATGTAACTATTTCCAGCACTAAAAAAACAAGTAGAACTCTCTCCAACAACATGGTAGAGAGGGTGCAGCTTCAACGTGCTCCCGTGAGAAAAAAATACAACAAATAACCTAAGTTAAAAGGTCTACCTGGTGGCTATGGTTGTGACGGATCTTTTCGTTCTCATCGTAGCTGTGATGTTAAGCAGCATTATGAGTATTTATCATCCATGCAGCTTCCTTTCACTCACGCATGTCTACAGCCTTAATTGAGCACTTATTAATGGAATCCGATATTGTTCTGTTTGGATAACAGTTGCGTTCACGTTTAATCGCCATGTGGCTTTTTGCTTCCAAAAGCTGAAACCAAAATATTGCACCAAGAAAACAGCGCTCGTAGTTGTCGGAATGATTTGTGCACTGAGTTGTGTAACGCATGTTCCTTATTACTTTATATATGAAACAATATTTATAATCCACAACGTTCTGGGCTTTGCAATATAAAATCAACTTTTATACCTCTCTGGCAAGGTTGCATTTGACTACATTCGTCGATGTTTAACCCGTGCCTTCCAGTTATTCGTAGATTTCTGTTCTACGCTCTCACCATTCTGACACCGACATTACTATGAATGTCTGAAGAAAACTCTTGTTCGACAAATATTAAAGAATCAGACAGACGCAGAGATGGAGACCCGGAGAAAATCTATTGCTTTGCTGTTCGGTATTTCTGGTGGTTTTATCCTATTATAGCTTTTGTTTCTTACCCAACTCCTTAACGTCCGAATTGTGAAACATATTTATTATTCTCGTTCTAATTTCAGTGATTCCATTTTCTGTTGTGTGGGGGAATATGCATTTATGCTTCAACTTCTGAGTTTTTGTATTAACCTATTTATTTAGGCAGTAACTCGAAACCAATTCAGAGAGAATTGGGTGAACTAACCTCGGAAGCTAATGTTTGGATTACTCAATCTATAATATTTTATTGTTTTATATTCATAATCCTCTGACGATAGTGTCTTGCGGAGTCATATAGAACCATCCATCCTCGAAGGAAATTGATGCACGTTAAATTCAACAACCGATGTGAATATACCAGCGAAAGAAACAAACATAGAGTGAACCCTTGCGTTCACTTACTTTCGTCCATCGTTTTTGATTCCGTTAATACCGAGGAATGGAAGAAAATGCTCCTTTGTCAAGTTTGCCCTAGTTTATAAATATAGTTTTTTTTTCCATTCAGGATTCTTTGTTTAACAGAACTCGGTGTACATGCTCGATACCTCATTCAAAAATCACTGTACAAATTGACAAATTCGTTCATTTTTATTATAATCAGCCAACCCGAGGTACTGTGAATCCCCTTGTTTGGCACACCATTCGTGCTGATGATTTTCATCACATCACTGCATTGTTGTAGCACAAGTTGAAACAATGATAGAATGATAGAATGTTAGAATAGCTGCTGTCCCACAGAAACGCAGTTCAGGCAGACAGTGTGAAAGGACAAGTCAGTGTAGACTGTAAGGTCATGAATCTGCCCCTCTCATGGTTGGGCTGGTATGCACTAGCTCAATAGTCTTATAACAGAGGGATAGAAACTCTCTTTGTGTTTGAAGGTTTTTCTAGCGTCTGTTCGTTGGTGGAGAGGGGAGAAGAAAGGATCTCCGGGATATCCGGGTATTTGATTGCCTGGATTACTTTACTGAGGTAGCCAGTAGAGCAGTTTGAGTCCATGGGGAGGTACCTGATTCATTCCTGATATGCTAAGCTGTGTCCACAGCTATTTGCACTTTCTTACGATTCCGCATAGAACAGTTGCCACAACAAGCCATGGTGCTTTCTATCGATAACATATGGAAATTGGTAATGGTCTGAAAGGGACAGGTAAAATTCTCTTAGCTTTCTGCAGAAGTAGAGGCTCTTTTGCTCTTTCTGAGCCATTGGCATCCACATGAAAGGTGCAGGACCGGCTATTTCAGCTCTCTTGAGTTCAGTGTCGTTGAGGTAAGCAGGGAGTATGCAACACTCACTTCTTGTTGTCAATGGCCTGCGGTTTTACTTTTCTGACAATGGCAGAGGAGGCTTTAGTGATGACACTGTGCTATTAGGGTCTCTGTTTCATTCCTCTATTTTGATTCTTCGTGATTTCAGATTCACGAGTTAGCCCACGGATTGGATCTCATCTACAGACTTAGAGATGGTGTTCTAGCAGCACTCTCGGAGTATGTTCCTACAACCACTGGATTGTTTCAAGGATTCTTCATCTTAAGCTTTTGATAGTTATTGTTTACTTATTTATTGTTATTGTTGTATGCTTTCTCAGCTCAAGCTGGCAAAATGTAAGGTATGGAAATAGCCAAGCACGCTCTTTTCTAAATCGCTAGGAACTTTCGGGCTATTCTACTGGCTTTCAGACTATGCTATTGTAGCTTTCTTTAGATTTATATACCTTTGTAGATATTGCTGTGTATCCCTAATTATTTCATGCTACTTGGAATGATATTTCTGGTGCTTCTCACTTATTGAATTGTCTAATGTTGAAATGACTAAGTTTGAAATGTCCTATCTGTAAATAATGGATTGGCCGTAATATAACTTGTAGAACTTTAATTCTAAAACTGGATCAGGCTTCGTAAGCTATGGCCTGGTGTCTTTCTTGAGTTCATATTTCAAAGAAAATTTTGGTATATGATGTTTGCGAGTTGATCATGCCTCTGTAAGTAATCAGACGGAGTTAAATTAATCGCAAGCACGAGGAATTCAGAAGATGCTGGAAATTCAAGCAACACACATCAAAGTTGCTGGTGAACGCAGCAGGCCAGCCCAGGCAGCATCTCCAGGAAGAGGTACAGTTGACGTTTCAGGCCAAGACCCTTTGTCAGGACTAACTGAAAGAAGAGATAGTAAGAGATTTAAAAGTGGGAGGTGGAGGGGGAGATCCGAAATGATAGAAGAATACAGGAGGGGGATGGATGGAGCCAAGAACTGGACAGGTGATTGGCAAAAGGGATACGAGAAGATCATGGGACAGGAGGCCCAGGGAGAAAGAAAAGGTGGGGGGCACGGAGGAAACCCAGAGGATGGGCAAGGGGTATAGTCAGAGGGACAGAGGGAGGAAAAAGGGAGTGAGAGATAGAATGTGTGTATATAAATAACGGATGGGGTACGAGGGGGAGGTGGGGCATTAGCAGAAGTTGGAGAAGTCAATATTCATGCCATCAGGTTAGAGGCTACCCAGACGGAATATAAGGTGTTGTTCCTCCAATCTGAGTGTGGCTTCATCTTTACAGTACAGGAGGCCGTGGATAGACATGTCAGAATACGGTAGAGGAGATCGTTTTGCTGAATACCTACGCTCTGTCCGCCAGAGGAAGCAGGATCTCCCAGTGGCCACACATTTTAATTCCACATCCCATTCCCATTCTGATATGTCTATCCATGGCCTCCTCTACTGTACACACATTTTAATTCCACATCCCATTCCCATTCTGACATGTCTATCCACGGCCTCCTCTACTGTAAAGATGAAGCCACACTCAAGTTGGCCATATCCCTTTTGCCAATCAGCTGTCCAGCTCTTGGATCCATCCCTCCCCTCCTGTTTTCTCCTATCATTTTGGATCTCCCCCTCCCCCACCCACCTTCAAATCTCTTACTAGCTCTTCTTTCAGTTAGTCCTGACGAAGGGCCTCGGTCTGAAACCTCGACTATACCTCTTCCTAGAGATGCTGCCTGGCCTGCTGCATTCACCAGCAACTTTGATGTGTGTTGCGTGAGTTAAATTAATGGCTGAATTATATTATTATTAGTAGTAGTAGCAGTAGTAGTACTGCTAAAAACTGTTACTTTCTCGCTATTGTATTTTTAAGACTAAAATTGAACAGTACAGTACAATGTCGTGCCGAACCAGCTAAAAGGAATCTTAAAAACATCCAAATACTAATCTCTCCAATCTACATAATGACCATAACCCTCCACCTTCTTTACATCTATGCGCATATCTAAACATCTTTTAAAAACCTGTAATATACCTTCTACTGCCACCATACCAGGAAGCGCATTCCAAGCATCCATCACTCTCTGAGTAAAATGCTTACCACTCACATCAACTTTAAACTTGCCCCCTCTCACTTTCAATGCATGTCCTCCAGCATTAGATATTCCAACCCTGGGAAACAGATAGAACCTTTCCAATCTAGACTATGCGTCTCGGAATCTTATAGACCTCATTCAAATCTCCTGTCATCTTCGGCCGCTCCTGTGAAAACAAGCCAACTTTATACAGACTCTCATGTAGCACATGCCTTCGAAACCAGGCAGCATCCCAGTAAACATCTGCTGCGCCCTCTCAACCCTCATTATCCTTCTCATAGTGAGACAAACAGAATTATATGCAATATTCCAGCCTAACCAGAATTTTGTAACGATGCAGCATAACCTCTTGACTTTTGAACTGAACTCAGTGCCTCGACTGATAAAAGCAAGCATTCCATAAACCTACTTAAATTATGTAGCCACATACAAGGGGCTGTGAACTTGTATCCCAAGATCTGTCTGCTCAGCAACACCGTTAATGATCTCGTCGTTAACAGTGTACTGTCAACTTGCATGTGTCTAACAAAGTGCATCAGCTCACGTTAATCTGGTTTAAATTCCATCTGCCGTTTCTCTGCCCATATCTGCAACTTATAGGTATCGTGCCAGTCTTCAGCACTATCCATACATCCACCAGTTTTGGATTCATCTGCAAACTTACTAACACACCCATCTACATTTTGATTCAGGTCACTTATATGGACCACAAACAACAGAGGTCCGATCACAGATCCCTGTGGAATACTACTAATTATACTCCTCCAGTTCGACAAAGTCCTTTCAACCACAACCGTCTGTCTTCTAAGTGTATGGCAGCTCTGAATCCAAACAGCCAAATCGCCCCGGACCCCATGCTTCTTAATTTTCTCGATTAGCCCCCATGAAAGGCTTTGTCAAACTCCTTATAAACTCCATGTATACAATATCCACTGTTCTATCCTCATCAATCCCTCTCGTCATCTTTCCGAATGCTTATCTATCCTATTCCAACATATTCTCTCCAAGAATTTCCCTCCAACCCACGTCCGACTCACCGGGCTATTATTCTTAGGATTTTCCCCTGTTCCTATCTTAAATAGAGGTACAACATTAGCCACTCACCAATGTTCCGGGATCTTGCCTATGACTCTGAGCACACAATGATACTGGTCATGGCCCCAGAAATAGCGCCTCTTGCGTTGTTCCATAGCCTGGGGAGTTATCCACATTAATACTTATTAGGAGGCCCAATACTTCCTCCTCCTTGACCATTAAATGCTCTAACATATTTATACATTCAGAACTAATCTCCTGATCCTTCATATCCATTTCCTTTGTAAGTACTGAAGCGGAGTACTCATTAAGTGCCTCGCTGACATTCTCCGCATCTGAGCAAATGCCCTCCACCCTTATACTTGAGTGCTTCCAACGTTTCCTCTTTATCCTCTTTCTCTTGATGTATACATAAAATGCCTTGGGTTTCACCTTAATCCTACTTGCCACGGACCTTTCATGGCCCCACCTGGCTTTCCTCAGTCCCTTTTTTTTTACTACCTTTTTGGGTTCATTATACTCATTGTCTGCTTCGTTTGATCCTGACATTCTTTCCCTTTCCCTTCCTGAAAGAATTCATCAATTTTTGCACGGTGGTTGTTTGTCCATCCTGTTGGGTCGGGTCTTTCAATGATTCTATTCTATTTCTTCTACATATTACTGTGATTTCCGTTAAGAACACGAATCACGTGATTGTGTATGCTGGGCTATGTACTTTTATTATAAAGTTACTTTGAACTTTGGAACTTTGGAAAACTGGAGATCGGATCGTTGGTGTATATAGTGAAATGTAGGGACTGAGGAAAGTCATTTTTCAGAACACCGATGCTGAGGAAAATCATGACAGAAGATCTGCTGCCTACCATTACTAAATGTGATTTTCCAGCCAGGAAGCCCAAGTACAGTTGAGTCCCAGTTTTAGGAGTATGAAGATGAGTTTTTTTGGAATTACTGTATTGAAGACGGAGTTGTAGTCAATAAGTTTCTTTCCTGTACAGATATTCCAGAGATGACTGTCGGCTCTGGAAAATACTATTGTCATAGGCCTTTTGCGGCGACTGGCAAATTACAGGCAGTCGAGATTGTTTCCGCGGCTGGAGATGATGTGTGCCACGGCCAGCATTTCACGATGTTGTACAATAGACCAATCGCGCTGTAATCAATAAGTCAGGTTGCTTAATTTTCTTCAATTCAATGGTAATCATGGCCTCCTTAAATAAGGTAGAGAGATGCTTTAAAATAATAGATTAAAAATATCTGCAAACACTTCTGTCATCAATCCTCCCAACACACGTTATCCTGTCCACCTAGTTTTATTCGTTTGCCTCCCCGCACTACTTTCTTCCATCCATCGATAATTCACTCCATATGTCTTTCAGATATCACCTAGCAGTTCCTTTCCTAACTCACTGCCGAAAAGATCCTATCTATTCTCCATCCGAGCACCATCTAGTTCGATCTTTGAACTACTTGTGCCTATCCTAGTGTCCTGTTTAGTGCTATCATGTCATTTTTTTCATATACCTCTGGTCTCTGATCCAAAATGTTGACACACGTTTCCTGCCTGCACAAAAGATGCTTGAGTTTCTCCCAGTGTCTCGCCTTTAATCTTACACAGCTCTGTACTTTCAAGTGGATGTCTTTTACACTCTTCTGTAATCAGTTCCAGTTCTGAGCCAGGACATAAGTTATTTGCCCTGTGAAGATATCTCCGCAATTTGTTAGCAAATTGCGAGGTGGTATAGCAAAACTTCATTTTACCAGACCAATCACTAATGAGCTGATTGACGGCTATTGTTAATAGTCCCCCCCCCCACCACAGCATAATTTATTCCGATAAAGCTATACACTCGAGTCAATTATTAATATTAGAAACAATAATACCCATAAAATATTACTCATTAGAACCCATTATTCGAACGCAATGGTCACGTGTAATTTATTTGCGCTGAAGGTATTTTGTGATGGAAACTTTACACTTGGACAAAATGTTTCCAGTCGATGGATTTTTGCGTCTGCAGTCTTGCCGCGAAATCTTGGTGAAACAAAGCAAAACAAGAAAATAAAAGCATACTTCGCAAATTGTACTTCTGGATTAATCTTCATTGTAAAAGTAACTAACTTCTCAAACAGCAGGACTTTTAAAGAATAACTGTTTTTATTAGATTTCGTGGTCTCCTGGACGTTGGTGCTGTGAATAATGTAGACGACTACCAAAAGATATATCAGCAAGTAGATCTGTCGCAGATATTGGCTGAAAAATGACAGATAATGTTTTCTCGGATCA
This sequence comes from Mobula birostris, assembly GCF_030028105.1. Classification (NCBI taxonomy): domain Eukaryota; kingdom Metazoa; phylum Chordata; class Chondrichthyes; order Myliobatiformes; family Myliobatidae; genus Mobula; species Mobula birostris. The sequence goes on from NC_092379.1 coordinate 44,989,277, forward strand.
AGGGTGGGATGAAATGTAAAAGTACCATGTACTATCAATAGGAACACACTCAGCACTATCGGTGCACAACTGGATGTTGTCCTCCAAGTGTACACTCGCTGAAAGTGGCTGCACGGTTGGATAAGTTGGTAAATAACGTGTACAGCATGCTTGTCTTTATGATTCGAGACACTGAATTCCAATGTCGGGAAGTTGTTTACCGGCTTTATAAATCTCTAGTTATGCTCCATCTGGAGTACCGCGTTCAGTTCTGGTCATCACAGAATGTCGAAAGGCCTCATAACTTCTTATACTGTGCCTCCATAAGTCTATTACCTCGTCTCATGCCCTGTATGGTATAAGATTCAAGCCCATATTCTCATCCTTACAAGTATTTTATCTGGAAATTCCGAATACAACTGTATTTACCCAGACTGATCGCAAGAGCAACATAACGTTAGAAATCTGCTTGTCACTGGTTTTATGAGAACTATTCGAATATATCCTTTTCTTTAAAAAAGACTTAAAACCAAACTGGTTTCAGATTGAGGAGGCTGCAAACATTATAAAAGATCAATTATCAAGAATTAAGGATCAACTTTATTCGCAATAAACAGTATACATTGTTATGCATTAGTAACTTTCAGTGGTATATTGGATCGACGTGGAACACAAAAAAAAAACAATATTCACCAATTCTAATGATTAATGAATTGGGCAAAAATAAGTTAGAGGTTAAAATACGCAAGTGAAATAAAATGTGCACAAATACCAGTATCCATTTTGGATGTAAATTACATTTTTTAAACAACTGGTTCAAGTATTTAAATTGCACTGACGGACGGAGATCCAGAGCGGTCTGAAGAGGCTAACTAGAATTATTGATCCGGTTAACTTCCTGGGAGAGAAACTTTCACAGGGGGTGAAGATTCTGTTTTCATAACGCTATAACAGTGCGGGTAGTATCCGTAAAAAAACTTTGCCTGCTTCTTTGTGCTGGACACAAACGACTTGCCGAGTGCAGCTACTGCCTTCTTCTGCTGAACTGACTATTGGCTATAGTTTATTTCAGGCATATTATATATTGTTGATTTAGTCCGACATATTTTGAAACTAATTGTGCAGATCTGCACAGCTTCATGTTGAAAATAAACTCATCGATCTGCACTTCTGAAACTGTTTGTCCTCATCATCTGGAACACGTGCGCTGTATTAAATCGATAAAACTGACGTTTTCTTTTCAGAAAACAAGAGGTACAATGTTTGTGCAAACCACACGTCCAACAGTAAATGAGGACGGGCAGGATTTAAAATAGAAAAAGGTCGAATTAGTGGCAACATGCAATTTCACGTGGCTTAGTTCTAACTAAAATTATTCATTTAGCATTTTCATAATTGCAACCACTTTCAGTTGATTGACAAAGATTACTTTTTTCGTCCTTCGGAATATTAATTGAGAGAGATTCCAAAGTCACTGAAAGGAATCCATGTTCAAGGTAAACGCGTTCCCCTGAGAAGCTGTGAGGTGCTGTAAAAGGTTAAGTTGATGGAAGCATAATATGTTGCTCCATTTGCAATACCCAGGAGACTGCAGTAGCTATAAATGTGAAAATCATTGCATGATTACAGAGAGTGATTTAACCTACTTTCCGAAATGCATGGAATTCCAAAAGGGCTGTCGTTTGCTATTTATTATCCTGTTATTGCAGCGATCGGCATTCCGGGTAAGTGACTTCAGTTCATACTTAGTCACAAAAATACTGTGGTGTTGCCTCAACGTCCTTGTTCTGAAATTCTAAATGCTACTGCGTGTGAATGGTTTCCGAGGAATGGGGATGAATATTTCAGGGGAATATGTTATTAATGCAATGTCTACATGAATAGTGTTGGATTATTTAGAGACCGGCCTTCAGCCCATCAGCTCCATGCTTTTTGTTTCATCTATACTAATCTGATTTTCCTGCATTAGGACTATTTACGTGGCTTGCTTATTTAACATCCTGCCTAAAAGTCTCCTTATATTAGTGATTTTATCAGAATCCACATTCTCCCTTGGCAGTATATTCGAGAGATCAACTATTCTCTGTGTGTAGAAGGAACCAAATGGATCCCCTTAAAATGTATTTCTTTAATTATACACATCTGTCAAAATGTTTATGATACTAGATCAGCAAATTTGTGGATGTCACTAAGATTGGGGGTGTAGTGGACAGTAAAAAGAGCTATCATGGCTTGTCCAGGGGTTTGCTTCCGTTGGGAAAATGCTCTGAAAATGGCACATGGAACTTTAAGCAGACAAGAACATTATTTTGTACGTCGTTAAGACTAATCAGGGTAGGTCTTACACAGTGAACGGCAGAGCACTGCGGAGTGTGGTGGAATCATGGGATATGGGAATACAGGCCATAATTCGTGGAAAGCGGCGTCACAGATCGATAGGGTCGTAAAGAAAGGTTTTGGAACTTTGGCCTTTATAAATCAATATATTGAGTTCAGGATATTGGTTGTTATGTTGAAGTTGTATTAAATGTGTGGTGAGCCCTAATTCGGAGTATACTGTGCAATTTTTGTCACCTACCATTAGGAAAGATGTAAGCAAGTTTGAAAAACTACGGGGAAAAATTACAAGAATGTTGCCGGATCCAGATGACCTGAGATACAAAAGGAGTGAATGGGCTTTGGCTGTATTCGTTAGAACGTAGAAGATTCAGAACAGATTTGACAGAGGTATACAAAATTATGAGCGGTATGCATAGGGTTAATGCAAGCAGGCTTTTTTCCACTGAGCTTGCGTGGGACTACAACCAGAGGGCTTGAGTTAAGGGTGAAAGCTGAAAATTTTAAGGGGAAACCTTTTCACTGAGAGGGGCGTGAGAGAATGGAATGAACTGATAACACAAGTGGAGCATGTAAACTGGAATTCAACGTTCAAGCGATGGGGGTCGGGGGTGGGTGAGGAATGGAGGTCTATGGTTTCTGTGCAGGTCGATTGGACTAGGTAGTTTCAATGGTGTTCGGCCTGGAGTAAATAGGCCGAAGGGCCTGTTTCTGCTCTGTAGTTCTCTATAACTGTATGAATGTATAATTGGGTAAATCTAGTAAACTGTTTATGCTGAGGTAGAGTGAAAAAGTTTCCTTACCGTTCATACAGATCAGTTCTTTTCCCTTGCGCATTGAGGCAACACAAAGTAAAACGACAACAGACCGCAGACCAGAATGTTGCACTTTAACATTTGCAGTTAATATTCTGAATTTCTGGTCTATTTCTTCCTTTCACAATTTTATACACTTCTATCAGATCACATACTGGTCTCCTCAGGTCCTCGTAAAGCAAACACAGCCTACCCAACCTTTCCCCATAACTGAGATGCTCTGACAGAGTAATATCCTAGTGGATCTGCTCCGCACTCACCACAGCACAAACGCACTTTTCCAATACGAACCAAAGAAGGCCACATGCCTGATTCATCAATTCACTAACCTATGTTGCTACTTTTAGGGCCACAGAAGTCTCTCTGATCTTCATCACAATCACTTAATGAAAACATCCTACGTCTGTTGACTTCAGATTCTGATTAAATTCCATCGTCCAATACGCTGCTGGGATATCGAGCCCATATCTTCATATAGAATTAGGCAACCTTCCTCGCTATCCACAATCATCGCCAACGCCAAGCACATCTAATCATTAAACCATGACCCCTTCACGTAAGTTCAAACCACCTACTTAGAGACCTAATATACCTTACCCTTCGACTCGGTAAAATTCTGATAAGAACTCAGCTGAAGTACTGCGTGCAGTTTTGGTCACAAAGCTATAGGAAGAATACAGTTGTGCAAGCGATCATGTGGAGGAGATTTTTCGGGATGCTGCCTGGGATGGAATAGTGCCATTATGTGCAGACAATAAGATGCTAGGCAAAGCCTGTCCGCATGGAAACCCTGTGTTCGAAGACAATTCCAATCAATACTAGAAATATATAAAATACTTAACCACTGGGACGTGATTGCTTTTACACCTTTCTGATAGTGTCTTACATACTTGTACAGTTCACTTTCACTGACAATTTTGAGGCCATCCAGAATAACTCAGACAAGGGATCGTCCATCCGTTATTGTAATTTCCACCTATCTAGCCTCCATGGACGTTCCATCCTTGATTCCATCAAGTTCTAATCATGCTGTGAGATATTTTCCTAATCATAGTGTGACTGCCCCTCCTCATTTGCATCTCTCACTGTCATGTTCGAAATGTCTATATACCGGAATACTCAGCTGATAGAAGTGTTCTTTACTCAACCAAGTTTCTGATTGCAACACTATCGCAATTTTAGCTAGTGATCCATGTTCACATGATGTACATTGAATTAAAGCAAATGCAGTGGAAACCTCCAGCGAAACATTTGTTCCATAATATCTCCCTTCCTGCTCTGTCTTTTGAAATATCTTGGTTCATGTACTTTTGGGCCAATCCCCCCACCTGCCATAGTACAGGTAAGTTTCCCACTGTCTTCCAAAATATATTAAATTCACCCGACTAGTGTTAGTAATCGTAGCCGCTTTCAGTTATATTGGACACCTTTCAGTTTAGATGTAAACGCTACTCCTTATGAGCTCCCACATGCCCCAGAAGAGATCCCAATGATCAATGTACTCAATACTCTCCTTCCAGACGAGGTCCTCAGCCATGCACTCTCCTTTGCACGCACTTAGCACATACAATAATGCAAAATTACTATCAAGAGATCTTACTTTATAGCCTTCTGCCAAACCTCCAAAATTTATTATGAAGAGTCTCAGACTTCTTTCTTTCTACTTCATTAGAACCAGTGTACACTATGAATGGAGACCTGTGACAAACGGCTACCTGCATACACGATGCCGTATTTGCGATTCTTTGCCATAAATATTGATGATCTGAATATACTCAAAGGTTTCCCGGTGGAAGACTCTAGTAGTATGTTAGAAGTTCCAAGTGTTAAGAGCCATGAAGTGTGTGAAGTTACCATAACTAGAGAAAAGGTTCTTGGGAAACTGAAAGGTCTGAATGTAAATAGGTCACATGGACCAGAAGGTGTACGTCCCAGAGTTCTTAAAGAGGTGGCTGAGGAGATCGTGAAGGGATTAGTAGATTCTGGAATGGTTTTTGAAGATTGGAAAATTGCAAATGTCGCTCCACTCTTCATGAAGGAAGAGGCCAGTCAATCTGACCTCAGTGGTTGGGAAGATGTTGGAGTCGATTACTTAGGATGAGGTCTCAGTGTACTTGGTGGCACATGATAACATAGGCCGTAGTCAGCATGGTTTCTCCAAGGGAAAATTTTACCTGACAAATCTATCAGAATTTTTTGAAGAAATATCAAACAAGATAGACGAAGGGGACTCACTTTATCCTGAGTACTTGGATTTTCAGAAGGCTCTTTATAAGGTGCCATACATGAGACTGATTATCAAGCCCGTGGTATTACAGGACAGACTCTAGAATGGAGAAAGCAGTTGCTGGTCGACTGGAGTCAAAGAGTGGGAATAAAAGGAGCTATTTCTGGCTTGCTGCCAGTGATAAGTGGTCTTCTGCAGAGATCGCTGCTGGGAACGATTCTTTTTGGGTTATGTGTCAATGATCTGCATAATGGAATTGATAGCTTTGTTGCAAAGTTTGCGGACGGTATGAAAATAAGTGGAGGGGCGGGTATTTCTGAGGAGGTGGAGAGGCTACAGAAGGATTTAGACGGATCTGTTGACAGTGCAAATAAATGGCAGTTGGATTACTGACGGTTAGTGTATGGTCGTGCACTTTGGTAGAAGAAATAAAAGGGTTAACTGCAAAGGGACTTGGGTGTCCTTGTGCAGGATTCACTCAAGGTTAATTTTCAGTTTGAGTCTGTGTTGAGGAAGACAAATGCAATGTTAGTATTCGTTTCAAGAGGACTAAATATAAAAGCAAGGAAGTAATGTTGAGACATTAAAAAGCATTGGTGAGATCGCACTTGGAGCATTGTGGTTACGTTTTGGCCCATCGTTGAAAGGATGTGCTAAAACTGGACAGGGTCCAAAGGAGGTTCACGAAAATTTTTGAATGACTTGTCATATGAAGAGCGCTTGATGCCTCAGGGCCTATATTCACCAGAATTCAGAAGAATGGGGTGTGACCTCATTGAATACTATAGAATGGTGAAAGGCCTTGATAGAGTGGATGTGGCGAGGATGTTTCCTGTGGTGGGAGAGTCTAAGACCAGAAGACACAGCCTGAGAATGGAAGAGCATTCTTTTACAAGGGAGATGAGGAGGAATTTATTTACCCAGAGAGTGATGAATCTGTATAATTCATTGCCACAAGCAGTTGTGGAGACCACGTCTTCATGTATATTTAAGGCAGATGTTGATAGATTCTGGATTGCCAAGGGTATGAAGGGATACGGGGAGAAAGCAGGAGACTGGGACTGACAAGAAAATTGGATCAGCCATCAACTAATGGCGGAGCAGTCTCGATGGGACAAATGGCCTAATTCTGCTCCTATATCTTATGGTCTTATAGTGTTACGGTTTCATGTTAGCTATTTTGCAGATGGCACCAAAATTAGTGGGGTAGATGTCAGATGGTAGTTGTGAACAGAATAGTGACCATCTACATATCTATCTACAATTAATCTATCTGTTTATCTGAATAAATAAATTAATTGAATAAAAATCTGAGAAAAGTGGACAAACCATTGGCAGGTAGAATTCACTTCAGACCAATGTGAAATTATGTATTTTGGAAACAATTCGACAGGATATACAGAGTCAATGACTGGATCATGTAGAGTGTTGCAGAGCCTAGGAATCTGGGTATACAAGGGCATAGTTCCTTGAAAGCAGCAGCACATGTAGACAGTGTGGAGAAAAATAGAGATGGTAGGTTCATCTTGAGAGGATGGGGAATTCACTGCAATATTGGCACGACATGTACAATATTGGCGAGACCCCCGCCCAAATCCCATAACCCCGTCACCACACCAATGCGGTTCATGGATGACTTTATTAAATGTTATAAAATAATAAAGAACTTCGATTGTCACTGTGTTTATCCCAGAGCGGAGAAATCTATTACGAAAAGATATAGATTTTAGGAACTTCCAGAAAACGCTAAGGGTCTCATCAGGTCGGGAAGCATCTATTGAGGAATATGTTCATGAACAGACGACATTTCGGGTGGAGAACCGTCAGCAGGACTAGAAAGAAACGGGCAGAATCGAGTTTTCAAACCAGAGGCTACATTTTATGGGGAACCTGAGAGGCAAGTTTTCAAATAGAGAGTTATCAGTGTATGGAACAGCAGAGACGAGTACAATTAAATAAGTGTAAATTACAATTTCAATGGGCATATGGAAGGAAAATGCATGGAAACATATGATTCAACGTAAGAAAATGGGATTACGTCACGAATGCACCTTGATAGGCATGAAAGATTTGGATCAAAGGGCTTGTTTCTGTGCATATAAATCAATGACAAGCTCAGCGTTTTGTTCTTTTCCTTATTTTATGAGTCGGGATATATAGTACCCCGAGGTGATTACAGAAGTTTTAAACAAAACAGTAGCTCTTCAAGTCTTCCTTTGTTATCTGAGTTTACACTTTCTAATATTTCAGATTTGTCTACCTTAAGCATACCGGTCGAGATTGCCTCCTTGTTTTGCGACGGAAGTCGTAAAACAGTCATTAAATTTACCGATATGTCATACCACAACGCACAGTAACCCCTTCGAACCTAAGTAGGGCTTGATCTTCCTTCCATTTCACTAATGAATATTTCCTTTCTCCCAAGATTACTTGCATGACTTCTCATTTATTTTCATGCCTGCAATTTGCGTTCTAATCTGTTTACTATATTCTGCCTACTCTATTTTGTTTTCAGTGTCGTACGTGATTATTGTTAAAGTCGTATTGCAATCTCCGATAAGAAGCTCTACATGTGGCACTCCTATAGTTCTTTTTCTGAGAACATCTATACTTTGAAAGTCTTGAATCTTCGCCCTAAAAGCCGCCTTTGTTTCCATGATGATTAACTTCTCGTAATTGCTCCAAGAGCACTTTGTTGCATCACTTAAGAGCCCAGCAAAATGAGCCACTCTAACTGACAATCGGTATACCTATTTTATTTTTGTTCTTTGCATAACTGCACTTCGCCTAAATATTATGATAAGTTCTTCAGAACTACTCCCCACCAATATTTCGTGTGGATAATTCTATACCAAAACTACAGCAGATAAAATATAACTTAGTTTTAAGAGGTTTCAAGAAAATTCGTTTCTTTTGTGTCGATCTCGCTTCTTAACTGACTCAAGCGTTTCTCTTTTTCTCTCTCTCACTCTCTCATAGCGAATCTGGCAGTGATGTTGGTCCTGGTACGAGGAAGATGCGGTCTGTCCAGATGTATAACTTTCTACCTGGTAGCTATGGCAGTGACCGATCTCTTTGTTCTTATTACTGCTGTGGTATTTAACCGCGTTTTAGGTATTTATCATCCATTCAGTTTCATTTCAATCACACCGGTGTGCAGCCTTAATTTAGCTTTTATTGTTGCATGCCGAGATGGCTCCGTCTGGTTAACCGTGATGTTCACATTTGATCGAACTGTGGCTATTTGCTGCCAAAGGTTGAAAACAAAATACTGCACCGAGAATGTAGCTGCTGTGATAATCGGAACGATTTGTATTGTCAGCTCTCTAACACATGTTCCCTATTACTTTGTATATGAACCAATATTCATAGTTAACGGTGTCCCTTGGATTTGCAGTATAAAGCCAACGTTTTATACTTCGGAAGCATGGGTTGCATTTGAAACCTTTCATCGCGTTTTCACACCGTGTCTTGCATTTATTCTTATATTACTGTTCAATGTACTCACTGTCAGACATATCATCGCAACTATTCGGGTCCGAAGAAGACTCTTGGTTAACAAAATTTCGGAGAAGGAAACAGACGCAGCGATGGAGAACCGGAAGAAATCTATTGTTTTGCTTTTCTGCATTTCCGGTGGTTTCATTGTATTGTGGTTTTTGTTTCTCGTTAGATTTCTCTACGTCCGAATTGCAAAACTTGCTTATTTTTCGACTACCAGTACCAATTTTTCAAAGTTTATACTAGAGGAAAGTGCATTTATGATGCAACTTTTAAGTTTTTGTATTAACCCATTTATTTATGTAGGGACTCAGAGTCAGTTCAGAGAGGAGCTTAAGAATTTGGTGAAATATCCCCTGAATCTAATCGTTCCATTACGAAACATAATATTCCATTGAGGTTTTTTTTAAATTTACTATCCTTTGGTGTCTAATTCTTACGGACTTAGATACGAACATTCCACTTACATATACAATAACATGACAATCCCTGACAATATTAATAAAAGAAACAAACGCAAGAGTGGCCCACTTTTTCGGCTTCCTACAGCAGCCTCATACTTACTGAATCCTTTGTACCTCAAGTTGTTGAAAATGTTCAAATATCGTTTTTAATGGATCCATTGCTACTCATTTGATATAATTAGTGGCACTTGGTTGTAAGACCAGGAATAAATCGAACGTAATATTGTTTATTTGCTCAGAAAAATGTTGTGTTTAACCCTTTACACAGAGAAGTAATTAACAAAAAAGGTGCACATAGTCTCTACTGAAACAGTCCGAGACAAATTACTTCGGCTTAGCGGCTGACAGAATCTTTTCTTCTGGTGGATTCCTGTTTCTGGCAACTTCTCCGCCCCCCCCCCCCCCCCAAGATAACGAACACCAACTTTCGCTCAAACAACATCACCATCGGAGCTTTCTCTATGACTGCATTTTTCCATATTCTGAGCTACCTTATGGTGTATTTGTCTTTGTCGATTTGTTAGCAATTGCATCTCTTACTTCTCAACTTTATTTACGTTCTCGGAGGCTCAGCTACATTTTCTGTGACATAGCTACCCTCTAGGTCAGTAGTACGACCATCTGAAAAGTCAGCACCCGCTTTTATCTGTCCAGCCTTTAATCAGTTCACTATTTCATATTTATTTTTAGTACAACACCTCGCTAGTTTTCCCTTGATAAATATACTCGGCACACATAGTATATTTTTTCGTGCTTTTTGCTAGATATTTGAGCTTGATCTGTGCCAAAATATATGTCTCCTGCAGACGTGCTAAATTAATTCTCCTAACTGCAGAGTAAATATAATGCAACCATCAGTGTGTTTAAGGATAGCCTTTGCAGGTCACATTGTTAGTAGACTTAATTGACCATTAAGCTTTCTTTGCTGACCTTCGACTAGACTCTGTAGCAATCCAGAGATCGTCACTGCTCTTATCTCGTTTCTATAGATCCTGTTTCTATCTGCTGATCAAATACAGATGCAAAATAATTAATTTAAGATTTCCGCCATCACTTTCACCACGTTGCAGAGATAATCACGTTGATATTCAACAGGACCAATTTTATCCGTTAATGTCCTTTTGCTTTTAATATAGAAACACTGGGGATTCTGTTCACTCTGTCTGCCAGAGCAACCTCAAGGTCTATGCTAGCTCTGATGATTTCTATATGAAGTCTCTTGCATATCATATATTCAAAGGCTTATTTAAACACTTATTTTTCAGTCTGAAAATCAACAACCGTATTACTTTCCATTCACCTCTCTCAAAACTATAATTGGCCCATGGTTTCCTTCTTGAATTTACACTGCGTTGTACATTATTAATTCAAGATGTATTTGTTCGGATTTTAACTTAAGCAAATGTATTAACATGCTAAAACCATGAGGGGATTTTACAATTTAATGGAATCTCTACTTGCTTAAGCTATCCCTGGCAAGACGCTCTCCAGTTTCACTACTGCCTAGGTGATGTAAATTTCTCTCATTTCAGCGCTGAATGGCCGACTAAAGCCCTGCTGAAATTCCAAGTATACCACGTCAGTTGATTTCATGTGTTCTCTTCAGCTTTTATTTTACAAAAAAAAATGATATATTATACTTTCCATCTCCCTCTGCTTCCCATAAATGGAAGGATTAAATTTGCTGTTTTCTCATAGGTGCAAGTCAATCCTCTGTCTTTATCACATTTTCTATCACAATTGCTATGGAGCAAGAGCAGTGACAGAGAAATTAGGTTGAATGTGTCCTTTGCATACGTCATTAACGTGATGTCTTCAAGAATATTATAATAACGTCATTTCTGTGTACATGACAGAAACTGACCACGCGGCCCACCATTTCGATGCTGAAATGCACTAATCTACTTCCTGCATTCTGGTGGTGTAATTTATGGCATATTAAAGAACTGTTCTACATGCCATCTGAAATGAGTGTTTCGACCTGATTCCACTACATCCATTGGTCGTGGACTCCAGATGTTCAACATCCTCTACTTAATAGGGTTTACCACTTGGATCCTACTTGAACTGTTCCTCGCACCGACGCCCTCTTGCTGTTGACACCCTAGCATGGAACAACAGACTCTATCTATTCTCTTAGGTTACCTGTCAGCTTTTTTTTTCATAGAAAACAGGCACAGCCTTGCAGGGCATCAAAATCCGTTGTAAATCTCATCGGCGTTCTCACCATTTGATCAAATTCTTCCCCACAATCCCGACTATTCCATATGCCGTCTTTATTTTTGTTTAGATTATGAGGACACTCAGTCCTCGTTTATTGTCATTTAGTAATGCATGTATTAAGAAGGATACAATGTTCCTCCGGTATGATATCACAGAAACACAAGACAGACCAAGACTAAAACTGACAAAAACCACATAACTATAACATATAGTTACAACATAGCAAAGCAATACCGTAATCTGATCAGAGCAGACCATGGGCACGGTAAAAAAAAGTCTCAAAGTCCCGATAGCCCCAACGTCTCACGCAGACAGCAGAAGGGAGAGACTCTCCCTACCATGAGCTTCCAGCCCCACTACTTGCCGATGCAGCATCCTGGAAGCACTCAACCACCGTCCAACTCTGAGTTCGTCCGAAAACTTCGAGCCTCCGACCAGCCCTCCGACACCGACCACCGAGCACCATCTCTGCCGAGCGCTTTGACCCCTTCGACCCCTTCGCCAGCCGCCAAGCAACAGGCAAAGTCGAGGATTCGGGACCTTCCCCTCCGGAGATTTCGGATCACACAGTAACAGCGGCAGCGAAACAGGCATTTCAGAAGTTTCACCAGATGTTCCTCCGTGCTCTCACGTCTGCCTCCATCAAATCAGAATTGTGCACGACATCCTACTTGACAGATTACAGATATTCATCACCGGAGAGGCCGCCATCTCCGTCGCATCTGCGTCGCACCGCCATCTTCTCAAGAAGCTATGGACTTAAACCTGTAATATTTTCTGTTCATTGATATATCGTACTGGAGTCATAAGATTCATAGAACGTACAGCACAGAAACTGGCCATAGTCCATGCCGAACCATTTAAACTGCCTAATTCCATCGATCAGCACATGGACCATAGCCCTCCATACTCTGCCATTCCATACACTTTTCAAAACATATCCTGAATGTTCAAACAGAACCTGCATATGCCACTTCCACCCTCAGAATCCTCTGAGTTAAGACGTTTCTCCTTATATTCCCCTTAAACGTTTTAGTTTTCACACTTAACAATTCCTAATTGTAGCCCCACCCAACCTTATCTATCTACCACTTAATTTTTTCATACCTCTATCAAAACTTTACCTCAATCCTTCATTTTCCAAGGAACAAAGTCCTAACCTCTTCAATCTTTCCATATAACTCAGGTTCTCTACTCCCGACAGCATCCTTGTAAATTTTCTCTGTACTTGTTCAAACTTATTTACGTCTTTACTGTAGGTAAGTGATCGAAACTGCTTACAATACTCAGGTGTAGGCCTCGCTAATATCCTACACAACTTCAACATAACATCCCATCTCCTGTACACAGTGCTTTTATTTATGAAGGCCAATGAGCCAAAGGATTTCTTTATGACCCATCTACCTGTACCGCCATTTTCAACGAATTATGAAACTGTACTCCAAGATTTCCTTGTTTTACCGCACCCTGCAATACCCCACCTTTGACTGTGTAAGGCGTACATTATTTGGTACTACCGAAGTGCAACACCTGTCTGCATTGTTTTCTATTCGTCATTTTTTGCTCATTTTATTCACAGCTAGTCCAGATCCCACTGCAAGCTCTGATAGTCTCCTTCACTATCCATTACATCCACAATCTTGGTGTCATCCGCAAATTTGCTGATTTAGTTAACCACATTATCGTCCAGATCATTAATATATATGACCACAGACCATTTCTAATATTTGGCTTACCAGCCTATAATTTCCTGGTTTAGTTTAGAGCCTTTCTTAAAGAGCGGAACAAAATTAGCTAATCTCCAATCCTCTTTTACCTTGCTTGCCAATAGTTTTGGAAGATAGCCGCTGCCTATTTGATTTACCAAATTACATCAGTTTGCATTTCCGATTACCTTGTATCTGCCGATCCACGGTCAAATTTGTTAACCGATCTATATCCTATGTTACTTAGTCAATCTCCTGAGAGTCAATATTGTGGGAATCATATATAGGTCTCCAAATAGTACTCAAGAAGTGGGGTTGAGATTACAAAGGTAGCTGGAAAAAGCATGTAATAAGGGTAATGCCACAACTGTAATGGGGAACAATATGTAAGTAGATTGGAAAAGTCAGTTTGGTGTCTAATCGCAAGACAATTTGTTGAATGCCGACGAGATAGCTTTTTAGAAAGCTTGTGCTTGAACCTACTAGAGGAAAGGCTATGTTAGATTGGGTATTATGCAATAACCCAGATATTATTTGGGGGCTTAAAGGAACCCTTAGGAGGCAGTTATAATGATGAGATTGAATTCATACAGCAATTGGAGAGCAAGAAGCAAAGGTCACATGTGCCAATGTTGCAATGGAATAAAGGGGATTACAGAAGCATGAGAGAGGAGTTTGCCCAGGTGGATTGGAGGAGAATACTGGCTGTGATGACGGCAAAGCAGAGGTGGCTAATGCTTCTGGGAATCGTTCAGAAGACACACGATAGATACGTCCTACGGAATAGGATGTTCTCAATTGGCAGGAGTCGGCAACCGTGGCTGACAAGGAAAGTTAAGGGCTGCATAAAATCCAACGGAATATAAGACAGGAACAGTGAGTGAGAAGTTGGGTAATTGGGAAGTTTAAAAATCCAACTAAAGGCAAGTGAAATACTATAAGAAGGGAAGAAGTGAAATAAGAGGGCAAACGAGCTAATAATATAAAACAGGACACTAAAAGGATTTTTTTTCAGTTATATAGAGAAAATAAGGGAGGTGCCATCGGCCTTCCCCGCCTGAAAGTGACCTCCCTCTTCGAGGTGTTTCTGACGATCACTGTCACCCTGTTTACCTGTACAACCGACGGCTTCTGTAGTTCGGGCTTAACCAATACCCCAGCAGGTCAGGGGAATTTCTCTTAGAGGACGTCCGGAGAATCCACAAAGAGGGCCTTTAGCATCTGGCATTCCGGGAAATTTGGGGTTGGGTTTCCCGCAACTCTAGCTACTTCCCCAGGCCGTAACACGACGGGTTTGTACTGGGTATAACTCAAAGTTCCTCGTTTGTACTCATCATGCATCCTAGGACAGGCGCACACTTCCTCAAAAGCGGTTCTGAACATAGGGAAAATGAAAAAGATTTTCAGAAAGCTCTCTGCAGCTTTCCCCTTGCAGCCTCCCACCAGCGCCTTCACAATAGAAGTATTTGTTCCCACAATAGGAGTATTTGTTCTCACAATAGCAGTATTCGTCCCCACAAGAATTGAAGCCTCACCATTCTCGACCATCTCCGAACAAAGCCACACTAACATAGCCAGGAACTCAGCTACTCCCACATCTGCCTCCGAAATTTTCCGCTTCAACATCTTTAATCATCATGCGGATAGCCATTAGTACTGAGACACAGAGCTCGAGGACACTGAGTGGCGTCAATGGTAAATGAGTCAAATACCGGGTGTAAAAGGGTCTGTACAGCAAAGTAAACTGAAAACTTGTGTCAGCTGTGCCTCTAGTATAAATCCTGTCGATCCTTAAGGATACACTGGAACTTGGCCCCAATAACCCTTCAGGAATAGGGTTTTTCACTTTAGTGTTTTCCTTGACACCTTGATTGGAATGTGTTCCCCCCGAGACGCCAAGCCATTCCCTCACTGGGTCTCTCCTAGGTTTCCCGACTACCTTTTCTGTTTAAGTAACTGTGGGCTCACTTTCTGAAGGTTTTCCCGTCCTTCACACTCCCGCCTGAAGTGTCCCTCCTCACCGCAGTTGTAACAGACAATACCGGCCTCTCCCTTTTTCAACGGACACTGTTCAATTGCAGCTCTCTGCTTAGTACGTCCCATCACTGGGTCCGGTGACCTAAAGGCTTTATCAAGCTTGGTGGCAGCACGCGTCGATAACAACCGAGATACCTCTGCTCTAAAATCTGCCACGAATTCCTGTAATACCCCATTTGTGAGACATCATTGTTCGCTTCAGCAACAGAGCCTACTACCGAAAACAGTACCCTGCTGACCAAATCCTGCTGATCCTCCATCACATTTTCCTCTTTCTTACTTCGCTGATCAGCTCGACAAACAAGGGAGGGGTACGCGTATTACGAGACATTCGGAAGATGAAAGCGATCGTGTTTTGCGACCGTGCGCCCTTCGCCACTTGGTTCATCCTTAATTGATTTACCTCAGCCACTTGGATGGCCCCTTTACGCCGCAAGCAACGCAGTTGTCTCTCTCTAGCCGAAAAATGTAGGCAGAACGTTTCGCCCGCTTCTCCTGAAACATGATCCTAAACCTCATCGAAATCTCTACTGGATTTCCTGCCGTACCAAAAGCGTTTTCTAACGCCTTCATGTAGCCTGCGGAAGTAGCTGGGATTATAATTGTGTCCAGGAGTACATGTGCGTCTCCTATCGTGGTGGTGACGAAGAAGAATGGGAAGGCACGAATGCGTGTTGACTATTGAATTGTGAACGGACGCACAGCCGTCGACCAATATACTGTTCCGACGATCCAGGACGCACTGGCTTGCCTAGATGAAGCGAAGTGTATTAGTCTACTGAACCTAACGAGTGGCTGTTATCAGATACCCATGAGTGAGGACGACAAGGAGAAGACCGAATTCAGATGTCCACTTGCATTCTTTCAGTTGAAAGGATGTCTCAGAGCATATCAGGCCTTCGGCTACTTTCCAGCGTGTTGGGGCTATAACTAGCCTGAGTTGCCGGTGTACCTAAATGATCTCACAGTGTTCGGGTCTACCCTATAAGAACACAAGGCTATTCTGCTGATATGATAGGCCGCATGAAAACCGAAAACTGAGGTATCTCGGTCGTTATAGACACGTGCTGCTACCAAGCTTGATAAAACTGCCACTGGACAAGAGAGAGGGGGTAAGAGAGAGGGGGGCGGGGGGGGGGAGAGAGAGAGAAGAGAGAGAGAGAGAGAGAGAGAGAGAAAGAGAGAGAGAGGGAGAGACAGAGAGAGACAGACAGACAGACAGACAGACAGAGTCTCATCGTCTTCACATCTACCCTAACTAGACCTTTCAACATTCCGTAGGTTTCAATGAGATCCCCATGCATTCTTCTAGATTCCAATGGGTACAGGACCAAAGCTGTCAAATGATATGTTAACCCTTTCAATTTCCGGAATCATACCCGTGATCCTCCTCTTAACTCTCTCTAATGAGAACACATCCTTCCTGAGAATGAAACCCAAAGCTGTTGACAATACTCCGAACTGCGACCTGACCAGTGCCTTATAAGGGCTCAGCATTATTTCCTTGTTTTTATATTCTAATCCCCTTGCAGCACATGCCAACATTACATTTGCCTTTGTTAGCACAGACTCAACACGTAAATTAACCATCTGGGAGTCTTGCACGAGGACTCCCAAGTTCCTCTGCACTTGTGATGTTTGAACGTTCTTCCTATTTAAATAGTAATCCGCACTATTGTTCCTTTCACCAAAATGCATTACCATACACTTCCCAGAGAGAGATAGAGAGAGAGAGAGAGAGAGAGAGAGAGAGAGAGAGAGAGATACTGGAGCGAGTCAATAGTTCACAGACTTTAATGCGAGCAGGGTTAGAGGGAAAGGAAGAAGATACACGCTTGTCCAAACAGGGACGTTTAATATTACTCTCAAATAATAAACGAAGTCAACGCTGCTTTGTTTAAGTCTTGGCAAGCGCTACGTCGAAAAGAACGGAATTAAATATCATCATAATGAAGTCACTACTGACACATGCATATTCGCGAGCGCAATTGCCCGTCTGCTGTGCTGCCGAATCCGTGGTTGTGACACATAGTCGAACGGCATGAAATAGCTTCGAATCCGTCAAAGGCAGAGGCAGTGTCTGTCTGTATCTTGATTTACGGCGGTTGGCATCCAGCTTAATGGTGCATTGCCGCCACCCTCTGCTCCAGAATGTGCACTAGACATACATTCTAAATCCCTTCACCCAATCACACACACACACGCACATACAAACCTACACTTCACCCTCCCATCTTTGACCATCCTAGTATCCTATTCCTGTTTATTCGTCATATTCTATAAAAAACCCCTGTACCCCTTAAAAACGCTAAAAATACCCGGACTTGTGCTCTCTCACCCATGCCCAGCAACCCTTTTAATGTGAATTCCTGCATCCCCAACTCCCTTAATTTATTTCTCATCATCTCTCTCTGTATCCCATACTTCCTGCAACACAAAACTACATGTTCTACTGACTCCTCTTCCTGACATTCCTCACACAATCCTGTCTGGTGTTTCCCTATCATTTTCAATGTTTTGTTTAATGCACAATGCCCCAGCCTTAACCCAGTCCACACAATTTCCTCTCTTCTGTTTCCATTACCTACCCGAGTAACTGCAACACTCTTTTGTATTTGATATAGATGCTTCCCTTTCCCCTCCCTGTCCCATCCTTCTTGCCACATTCAGTTGACTTTTTCCCAGATTACACACTTAACCTCTGCTTTACTGATACTAATGTGCATTTCCATATTTTCTTTCTTTAACGCCCTCTTTGCCAACTCATCCACCCTCTCATTCCCCTTCACCCCTACATGTGCTGGAACCCATAGAAATTTTACCTGACCTCCCTGATTTGCAATTCTTGTAACTAACTGAAGGACTTCATAAAGTACATCTTGCTGACTGTTTGTGTGAAAAGACCTTAAACTTGCTAGAACTGAGGAAGAATCTGAACATATCAATGCTTTGGCTTGTCTGGCTTTCTGCACCCATTGCAACGCAACCAACACTGCCAGCATCTCCACTGTAAACACCCCTAACTTATTAAATATTCTTCTGCTGATTCCAATTTCTTTTGCTGGTATTACCACCCCAAACCCTATCACTCCTGTTTCAGGTTCCTTCGCACCATCCGTATAAATGTGAGTATAATCACTACACTTTTCCATCACATGACAGTTAAATGCATTTACCAAATCTGTTTTATATCTTTCTTTCCTTTTTACCTCTAACAAATGCCAGTCTATGTCAGGCTATACAAGCTTCCATGGAGCTACAACCGGATAAACTACTGAAGGACTTATCCTCAGATCTAATACTCCACATTCTTTCGTGATATCATTCCCTACCAGACTAAAGGTATCCCTCTGAAACCTCCCATTTTCCCAGCACTCCTGCAACACTCCTTTAGTAGGGTGAGAATCATTGTGCCCCTGCAAGTTAGCCCAGTAGTTTGCCATCAGTTGCATCCTTCTTAGTTCCAAAGGCATTATTCCCCTTTCTACCTGTAGGGCTGACACTGGTGACGTTTTAAAAGCCCCACTGCACACTCTCAAGGCCTGAGCCTGAATCACATCCAGTTTCCTTATAAGAGACCTAGCTGCTGATCCATATACTATATTTCCATAATCCAATACAGATCTTACTAAAGCCACATACATTCTCTTCAAAGCTGAACAACTTGCTCCCCATTCCCTACCAGTCAAACAACTCATCACATTTATTACTTTTTTACATTTCTCCTCAACTTTCCTGATATGGTCTGCCCATGTTAATCGTGAATCAAATATAACTCCCAGAAATTTAAATGATGCAACCATTTCTAATTCAACCCCATACATCCTTAACTTCTTCCATACCTCAACCCTTTTCCTGGTAAAAAAAATACAGTTTGAGTTTTATCTACTGAAAATCTACATCCCCAATCATAACCCCACTCCATCACTTCATCAATTGCTTCTTGTAGTTTCCTGATTATATGGTCCATGTTCCTGCCTCTTTTCCACAAGGCCCCATCATCCGCAAACAGTGACCTACCTATATCCACTGGTACCTTTGTGAAGACATCATTGATCATAATGATGAAAAGTAACGGGCTAATCACACTACCTTGAGGTGTGCCATTTTCCACTATGTACTGTTTTGATAATTCTAATCGAATCCGAACTTGAATTTTTCAACCAAACAAAAAATCTTTAATCCAATTAAAAACTCTCCCACCAACCCCCATCTTGTGCAGTTTAATTAATAATCCTTCCTTCCACATCATATTATAGGCTTTTTCAATGTCAAAGAACAGTGCCACTACTGACTCTCTATTTGCCTGGGCCTTCCTTATTTCAGTCTCTAACATAATCACTGAGTCCATGGAATTCCTTCCCTTTCTAAAACCAATCTGATAACTTGCCAGCATTCCCCTTTTCTCAAGCTCATATGATAACCTTTCTGTTATCATCCTTTCCATTACCTTACATATACTTGATGTTAATGCAATTGGTCTGTAGCTAGTGGGTTTTGACAGACCCTTGCCAGGCTTCCTTATTGGAATTACTACTGCTTCTTTCCATGCACTTGATAATCTTCCCTCCTCCCACACTCTGTTGTAAAAATGCAGCAACTTCAAGAGCGCTCCTTCTCCTAGATTTTTTAACATCACAGAGCATATTAGATCTTTCCCTGGGGAGGTTGGTCTCGATCACTTTATTGCTCTCACTATTTCGGCTAATGTAAATGGATCATCAATTATATCATCTGTTTCTTCCCTCCTGCTTAACACACCTGGGTGTTGGCTCATTATTCTTTCCCTTCTTCTACTCCCTTCTTCAGACAAATTTTCTGAACTGTGTATGTACAAATGACTTGGCCATGACCTCAGCCTTATCCCTACTGGAGACTGCAGTTTCCTCCTCAGATATCATTACTGGATATTCCCGTTCCCTTCTATCTCCTCCCATCCTCGTAATCATTCCCCATATCTCTCCCACAGGTGTTGTTCTTCCTACCTTGTCGCAAAAACTCCTCCAACTTGCCCTTTTAGCTTGATGTATAGTTCTTCTCACCACTGCCTGTGCTTTCTTATATTGAACCAAATGCTGCAGATTATGGGTTCCTTTAACTAGCCTGAATGCTCTATTTCTGTTTTTTACAACCTGACAACATTCCTCTGTCCACCATGGTACCAGTTTTCTATTCATCCTATTTTTACTCCTAGGTATAGATCCTTCTGCTGCCATGATAATTGCTGAAGTCACCTGACTGTTTAATTCACCTACGTTTCCAGAAATATCAATCTTTGTCAACCCTTCTTCACTCAACTTCTGGAACTTACCCCAATCAGCTTTTTCAAACACCCACTTTGGGGTTCCGCCACCAGGTCTTACTTCAACTCTTTCACCCACTGAACACAAAACTGGGTAGTGATCACTGCCTACTGTTGAAGCAGTCCAAACTCCCCAGTTACTAATGCCAGCCAAGGTATTAGACACTAATGTAATATCTAACACTGACTCAGTTCCTGTTGTTATATCTATCCTTGTACCGCTACCATCACTCATACACACCAAATCCCTTTCTTCCATCAAATCTTCAATTACCTTTCCATTTGGATCTGTAATCTGATCCCCCCATATTGTGCTATGAGCATTGAAATCTGCACACCACACTACTTTATGTCTGTTTTGTCCTTGTATCTTTAATAGGCTGTCCAAATCCAACCTTTTACATGGATTGTAGTAGTTAATTATAACCACTCCCTCCCTTCTCTCCCACACTTCCACCACTATGTATTCCTGTTCATCTCCTTTTTCCAGTACCCCTATGGTATACCTTGCTTGATTAACATAGCACAACCCCCTCCTCCCCGTAGATTTCTATATTTCCTTATCATTGTATACCCATATACCACAAGGTCTAAAGTTGGTTTCAACCAATTTTCCTGAATACACACTACATCCGGTTTTACAACCATTTCTTTAATAAAGTGCTTGAATTCCTGGCTATTGGCCAGTAAGCTCCTTGCATCCCATTGTAAAAGAATCACCATAATTAGTATTAACCAACACATGACACTTCCTGGCTTGACTGATTACTGAGGTTCTCCCTCACTTCCTCCCATGTCAGTCCTACTAACCCTAAATGGTTTACTGCTGCTTTTACCACCAGCTGAATTTTGTCACTTTTTGACTTTACCTCAGCCGTACTATTAATCACTACTGCAATGAATGTTACTAGAGCCTTTTTGTCTACATAAATCCTGTCATTTGTTCTTTGTTGCATCTCTCGTATCCCTATTGCTCCCTGTTCATTAGGAGCATTATACTATTCTCCTGACATTCTTACAGCTTCTGCATAAGTGATCTTTCTTTTCACTCTTATTTCTTGAATTTTAGTCTCCCGTCTGACAACCTCACACCCACTATATGCAACATTATGAGCTCCTCCACAATTGCAGCATTTTGGTTGAACTCCTGTTACGCACTTTCCATATTCATGATCACCCCCACATCTAGCACATCTCCTCTACCTTTTACAGTTTTTAGCCACGTGTCCAAACCGTTGACAATTATAGCACCTCAGTGGCTTTGGCACATACACCCTTACTGGGTAACTCATGAAACCCAGGAACACCTTCCTTGGCACTCTTTCTTCTTCAAATTCAATCAATACTGTTTCACTTTCCTTTTTCACTCCCTCCTTTGTTGTTTTCAGTCTTTGAACATTCATTACTTTCCCTCCTTTGATATTCCTCTTTATCTCCTCCATATTTATACTCATTGGTATCCCCGTAATCACTCCTTTACAGCCACTGTTTTGTGCTCCCACCCTCCCAGTGTATTCCACCTTGCATTTTCCTATCTCTTTTCGCTTGAGTTCTTTCTCAAGTTGTTCCTCCTTCGCACATCTTACCAATAAGTTGCCATCATTAAGGACTTTTGCAAATACTATTTCCCCTATCTTATTTGTCAGAATTGTTGTTAGCACAAACGGGTTAATTTTCTTCATATGTCCCTGAGCCTTCTCATTAAACCTAATTCTGACAACACCTCCTTTCTGAGTTTGTTCATCTTCCTCACTTTCAGAGCTTTGCCCACTATCATTTCTTATTCTTTTATTCCCTTTGTCTTGGTTTTTATTCATCCGACCCCTCACTACCTCCTCATTCCCTTTATTTCTCCCTTCACAATAATCCACCTCTCCCCAGCTGCCTACCTCTGGTCCCAAGTCTCTATCCCTCTCCTTCTCCACTTTCTTTCCCTCCACCCCGCCTCTTTTCTTGTCCACCATTACCGGACCCACACGACCCCCTCCCAGCAATTTCCGTTCCTTCCCCACTCTCTTTCCCTCAACAGGTTCCAAACCACATTAGCGCATCAAGCAAAATACAGCCAGCTTCCAGTCGAGCCAACTCAGCAGCCGCTCGTCGCTCCTCGAATCGTAGAGGCAGTGACTACGTGGCCATCGGCGAAACAATGTGAACGCCCTGCGCTCGTTCCTTGGATTCTGTGTGCACTATCGGAAGTTCGCGAAGGACTGCTCTAAAGTAAGTTACCCTTTAAATCAGCTTCTTCCTTGGGGCAGAATGGGAGGAGAACGAAAGGAGAAAATGGCAAAGATTATCTTAGTCCTTCGGAGCATTTTCGAGCAAGATGGAAAGCAAAATGTGAAGAGGTCTTTCAGTTGCTGAAGGCTAAAGGAGCTGCTGATGGAAGCGCTTGTGTTGCCTTTTTCAAACCCACAAAAGCCGAGAGGGCTTCAGGGACGTTCTGTCTCAGAATCAGGGTGCAGCCTTGAGGCCTGTCGCTTTTGACAGCTGGAGTCTATCGCCCTACGAGGAGAACTACCCCACGCAAAACTGGAGTTTCTGGCATTGAAATGACCTCGATAGGTTAAGTGATTATCTATATAGTGTCAAGTTCGAGGAGTGGGCGGACAACGATCCATTGGCTCATATCATGACCTCGGCGAAATTGGATGCAATAGGCCAGCGTTAGTTGGCGGCGTTGTCTGTCTGTGACTTCAGCATGAAGTATCGGATGGGAAGCCGGAACATTGATGCAGATGTATTGTCCCGACGTGCGCATGAAGGACTGGAAATGGACAGAGAGTGGAAGAGCGTACCTGCATCTGGATTTAAAGCAATATGCCAGTTTTCCGACACGGGGAAGTCAGAGGCAAGGCAAGGGCAGACGACAGCAGTGGATCATTTGGAAGCTTCGTATTGTGCTATTCCACAAGCTTACTGCAACATGACCGCTATGAACACAAAGCAGTTGCCTGAATTGAGTCCAGGAGAAGTGGCTGCCGCTCAGCGAGATGACCCTTGTTTAGGTACCGTTTGATCAGCTGTTACGGAAGGGAATATGGCCCAAGCTGAAAAGATGAAACATCCTGCCGCATCTCTACTGCTGAGAGAACGGAACAAACTGGAGTGGAGTGACCAGATTCTACACCGGGTAACATCTCTTCTGGACAGTCCTTCTGGTTCTCAGTTGGTTTTGTCAGAGAAGTATGGGAGGATTGTTTTGAAGTCACTTCCTGATGATTCAGGACATTTTATGTTTGACAAGACCTACTGAGCTGTCAGAGATCAGTTCTATTGGCCCCGAATTGTCACAACCACGGATTCGGCAACTCAGCATATTCGGCTATTGTGCTCATAAATATGCACGTGTCAGCTGGTTGTGATGGCTTTTAACTCCGTTCAATCCGTCGTAGTATTCGTCGAGACTTGAACATAACTATTCTTCGCTGTCTGCATTCTGTCTTGCCTGAGAAATTGGACTGTCGAGTCAACTGACTCTGAAGACGAGTGGTATTAGTTTTATTCTTAATTGTACTTTTCAGCAGCAGTGTAGGCTTTGTTTACCATTTGAGTGTTTTAGTTAAAGGTCCTGTTTGGCTTAGCGTTTATTGTTTTTTTCTTTTGACCTTTAACATTGTTCGCATTAAAGTCTGTGAACTATCGACCTGCTTCAGTGTCTCTCACTCCGCACTTGGGCCATATCCGAATCCGGTAACACGAATGACGCCTAGGGTCTAAGAGTTCTCGACGTCAAGCTTTCGATGTATTCCGAGGAAGACAGTAAAGACGAAGGGCACTCCTTTGTCCTATTTGCAGAGTGCGGAGCCACCTAATCTGGTATGTATGGACTTCCATAGAGCCTGATTCCAGCAACAGAACGAAGGTCTTAATTATTACTGATAGTTACACTACATGTGCTCAAGCCTTCCCTACAAATGATCTGAGATTCCACCATGGTCAAAGTTTTATGGGAGAAGTATTTCGTTCATTATGGCCTTTCCAGACAAATACATAGAGATCAGGGAAGGGATTTTGAGAGTAGGGTCACGCATGAGTTATTGAACATGCATGAAGTCGAGATGTCGAGGACTTCGCCTTCTCACCCTAAAGCTGATCCCCAGAGGTTCAACCGGACATTCCAAGACATGTTCGAAACATAAAAATCTACAGCACATTACAGGCCTTTCGGCCCACAATTCTGAACCTACTCTAGAAGCTGCCTAGGATAAAGTCTGGAGATCAACAAGAAGGACAAATGAAGTCAGCATATTGAGCATCTGGTCCACTGTTACACCTGCACACAGAATTAAGCTACTGGAGACTCGCCATATTATTTGATGTGTGGGCGCGAAGCATGGCTGCCTGTTGACCTCTAGTTTGGGACTGCTGGGGGAGATTTGCCACAGAAGACCTATCTGAAATATGTGTCTGATAGCAGGAGGGAATTGCCAAAGGACTATGAACTAGTAAAGGTATCTTCTATCAAGAAAATGAGGTGATACGATCAAAGATTAGGTTCCCCACCGATGCCTGGAGGCAGCTTTCTCATAAAGAATTTGAGTCTACCAGGGTACCATAACAGGCTGACCGCCGGGTGGCCACGATCTACAGTCACATGTCAAACCTACCACTTTTCTGGATAAAACCAGAGGATAGATATGGACCTGTCAAATTTCTCCATCGGAACCACCTTCTACCTCGGGAACGAAAGGTACCTGTTGACCTAGAGACTAATGTACACCCTCCAGCTAGTAAGAAGACTCTGCGGTGACGTGGGTGAACAGAAGGACAAGCAGAAGGTACTTAACCACTGAATGTGGTAAGGACTCAGTGGATGGGGAAATGGGAACATGGTATATGCTAGCTACCCAACGCAAACTCCCCAGTAATTGACGAAGAGATTCCCAAATCTCCTCACGCTGAGGCGGATGAAACGGGGGAGGGGGATAGAAGTGGATAGGTAGACTTGCGGGTGGACAACGAAGGGAGATTAGACTTGAAAGTAACTGGGAATGAAGCTCTACTCAGCAAAGGGGGCCTTAGTTGCCGGAAGGCACGAGGAATGGACAGACAGAGGTCTTTCCATATAGACAGGAGAGGTCCCAGACTGTCTCCGAAATTGAAGAAGTAGATGATCGGATAAGGAGGTCTCAAAGAGTCAGTAAATCACATGTAGGCAGGCTGGGGGAACAGAATGTTCCTATTCCACTCACGAAATATGTCATTACTATTTACAAATTCATCGGAGGTTCTGACATCACGAAATCTATTTGGATACTTAGTTATTAATGAGAGGATGATGAATTATTTCAAGTCCTGAGGACATAGCTATTTTGGTGTGGGAGAGTGTAACGCCCTGGTAAGGTTTTACTACTAATATCATAGGGTTGTTCCATGTAAAGGGCTTTCTGTAGAAGCAGTGTTTGGGGTACTGTTAGATATAAGTGTCATGGTCCGGTCCATAAAGTCCGCATTCCGGTTCACAGCCCGGTCAATCGATCCATATTCCAGGTTTTCCGGTTTTCCCTTGTACTGTTGTGTGCCTTAATTGAAGCACATGATTCTCATTTTGGGCTGGCTACATAAATAGCTCCTGGGTTCAGCTTCAGTTGCTGGACAGCTCCCTTCCCTTCCCTTCCCCTTCCTTCTGTAATCCTTGGCTGCAGCCTCGCCTGCTACAATCCGCCTGAAGCCACGCCTGCTACAATTCGCCTGAAGCCACGTCTGCTACCTTTCGACTGAATCATCGCCTGCATCCTCGCTTAATCTTGCCATCAAGTTCTACCGCCAGAGCAAGACCGGAACCTTGCTGTGTCTAGATAAGGAACTGTCTTTCGTTGTTTGGAACTGTCTCTGTGTCCACGCCTTCGCTAGGTAAGTCCGGCAGTTTGCTGCTACCTTGAGTTGGAACGGTCCCTGTGTCCAAGCCTTCGCTAGGTAGGTCCAGCCGTTTGCCGCTACCTTGTACTGAGAACCGTCTCGTTGTGTTTAGCATTCTGTGTATGAGTCCCGGCCCTACGTCCGATTCCCAAGGGGGGTCCCAGGTCTGTGTTCTGTGTATGAGTCCCGGCCCTACATCCTGTTCCAAAGTGGGGTAGAGGGGGGCGGTCCCGGGTCTATGTTCTGCGTTCCTGTCTCCCAAGATTACCAAGGCTCTTCCTTCTGCGTTCCTGTCTCCTAAGTCCAAGCCTTAGCTTCGTGTCCTCATCCAGTTCTGGTCCCGCGTCCTGCCCAGGAATTCCGAGTCCTGCCGCCACGTCCAGTCCTGTTGCCTTGCCACGTCTTGTCCTCGCCTGGATCCGGAGTCCTAGCCCCAGTCAAGACCCAGGCTCCAGATCCCTGTCCAGTCTCTGGCTCGGAGTCTTTATCCAGGTTCCAAGTTCCTTGTTCCTCCTCCAGGTCCCGCTTTCCTAGTCTAGTCCTAGTCCAGGTCCTGTATCCTAGCCTCGTCCAGAGCCTGTGTTTTGTCCAGCGTCGTTTTTTCCCCTGTTCACTTGCTTGCTTGACACACCTAGTCCTGTTCCTAGTATTCCGTGTCTGTGTCTTGCATTTAGGTCCGCAGCCAGCGCCCCGTTATGACCACAAGGGATGTTCAGGAACATGGGCCATCCAATCAGGACCCTGAAACGGGAAGAAGGTTTAGAAAAGGCTGGAAGAGCGGCTTTGTGACTGACACCAGTCGTGGGTCTTCGTCTTTGTTCGGCGGGAAGTGAAGAGAGAAGGCGCTGGAGAGAACCAGTCGTAGAATTCTATCTGATGGGGAAACGCGATTCTATAGAGCCAAGGCGCGGAGATCTACAGAGAATTAATGAATATAGCTTTAGGAGCAGTTAAGTTCTAACCTGTCCACATTTTATTGTTTAAGTATAATGGTCCTTTTTGATTTTTTCCCTTTCTTTTCATCTTTTAATCCTTTGGTTAAGTTAACGTTCACAAATATTCTTTATAATTATCTGGAAATGTGTGATCTATTATTTCATGCCGACGGGCTATTGCGGGGCAGTAAATCACACAGCATTCACACAAACCAGGGTTTTGGGGTTTTGTCACATCCCAATCTCACAGATTTGGCGGGACGAATGTCGTACACAACCTAGACTCACGAAGCCGGCGTAAGGTGTGTTTATCGCTGCAGAATCCAGTGGCTGTTAACGAGGAGCTAACGAGCAGCACTTCCAGAGACGCCCAGAAAAAGGGGGTTTTATATGACAATGCATTTTGGTAAAAGAGGCAATAGTACAAACTATTATGGATATGGGCAGAAATTTCAGACATCAGAGGCGCAAAGGGAGTAGGAGTCCTCGTGCAAGACTTGCAAAAGGTTAATCTACAGGCTAGAGAAGGTGCAATTGTGGCATTTATTTCAAGGAAATAGAATATAAAAACAACGAGATAATGACAAGTGTTTATGGACACCCGTCAGGGCGCACTTAGAGTTTTGTCAACGGTTTTGGGCCCCATATCTCAGAAAGCATGTGTTTTCAAAGGTAAGTCTAAAGGATGTTCACGAAAATTATTCCGGGATATGAGTAGAGTTTGGCAGCTTTGAGCCTGTACTCACTGGAACTTAGAATACAGCCCGGGGATCATATTGAATCCTACGGAATGCTGAAAGCACTAGATAAGATGCATGTGGAGAAGATGTTTCCTTTGCTGGGGTATCCAGAACTGGAGGAAACAGCCTCAAAACTGTGGTGAGACCTGTTAAAAACAGAGGTAAAATTGATTTTTTTTTTGTTTTAGCCAGAGTTCGGGGAATCTGCGGAATGTTCTGCCACAGTCTGCAATGGAGCCCAAAGTCTATGGTAATATTTAAGGCAGAAGTTGATTGTTTCCTGATCGGCCAGTGCATCAAACAATACGGCAAGAAGGTAGGTGTATGGGGCTCGGTGGGATCCTGGATCAAACATGATGGAATGGCGGAGCACACTCGAAGGGCTGAATGGCCTTATTCTCCATCCTATACCTTATGGTCTTATAGTTTAACCTTCTTCGGTACACACAGCATCAGCAATGTACGTGTCACCTGCAACAAACAACATTTATATTTGTATCGTTAAAATAATTTAGAATCTCCAAGCGTCCGGCACGGATGCTACAATACGCCATTAATAGACGTCTAATCAGTGAAACATGCTTGCATCACCAGTCACTGCTGCATCACCGAGATAATTTTGGATCTAATTTGCAAACTGGCCTTGTATCCCATGGACCTGAAACTCCAGGACTATAAAGTATAAGTCATCAAGTTAAAGGAAGCATGTGAAAATGCTGGACAACCTGCACAAGCGATTAACCAAAATGACCTCTGATATTGAGCAGTTCAGTGATAAAGAGAAACTGGAGAATCTAGATAAGTTCTCCTTGCAGGGAAAGTTTTTACGATGGAACCTGATGTGAGCTATATGAAATTATGGGACCATGGAATAGGTATACTGTGGGACAATTTTCCCCATAAATGTACAGATACATCTAGAGGAATTTGGTTTTGGTTTAGCGGTAGAGATTCAAAAAGTCTTTCATAGAGAATATTCATCAGCCAGAAGGTAATAACCAGTGGAATGCATTGGCTAAGGGTCATGGTCCGGTCTGTGAAGTCCGCATTCCAGTTCACGGTCCGGTTCGTGGACGCAGGACTCCGGGTCTTCCAGCTGTCCCTTGTTTGGTTGAGTTAATCATACGCACCTGATTCCCATCTTTGGGCTTGGAATATAAGTAGCCTTGGGGTTGAGTGTGGGCTGCTGGTTTGTCTTGTCAGTCCCCCTTGGAGCAACCAGCTGATGGAAGGCTAGTGAGACCATTCGTGACCTCTAGGCCTGGTTGGAGGACCACTTCTTCATGGAGCCTTGTTGCCATTCGTTGGAGTAGTCTTTGCTGTGTGGATTGGGCTGTTTCCCGGGCCAGCTGAGTGGCCGTCAGCCACTGAGCTAGGCAGGGATCTGGCTGTTTCCATCGCTCGCGAAGGCTGCTAGCTGTAACTGCGACTCGGAGCAACCCCGAAGCAAAGCTGGAACTGTCTGTCGTTCTCTAGTGTTTGTCTCTTCTTGTCCTCGCCTCCATGGGGTTAGTCAGGCCGTTTTGCCGTTGCACCGCGGGGTACATGGCTTGTCTTGTCTTTGCCTCTGCTGGGTAAGTCCGGCAGTTCTGCCGTTACTCAACAGGTGGTTCTGTCCCAACTTGGTGTGGAGAAGTTGAGTCCCGGCTTGCCTAAGTATAATTCCCGGCTCTATGTCTATGTACTGTCTTGTCTCATGTTGGTGTCGTGTTCACGATAAATCGTGGCTCCATGTTAATGTACAGTTCCCAGTCTGTCTCCGAGTTCCAGCCTCCGCAAGCTCAGGATCCAAGACCCTAGCCAGCAGCCAAGCTCCAAGAACCCAAGCCTCGAAGATCCCAAGCCAAGCTCCAGTAACACAAAACTGAAGTCCCCAGCCTCCAATCTTCAAGACCCAAGGCCCCAGCCCCAAGCTCAGGTCTCTAGACTCCAGCCAGGTCCTGTCCTTGCTTGGGTCTGGGGTCCAAGCCCTAGGCAAGACCCAGGTTCTGGGTCCTTGTCCAGTCTCGAGCTCGGAGACGAAGCCTTGTCTCCTAGTCCATGGTTTCCAGTCCTAGTCCTGCTTTCCCTAGCCAAGTCTGCGTTCTTGTCCCTGCTCTTTGCCTGTATCCTGTCACGTCCCTACTCTAGTCAAGTCCTGTTCCTTGTACTCAGTGTCTGTGTCTTGCATTTAGGTCCGCCATCAATGCCCCCATGTGACACTAAGGGAATGTTCGAACCCGAGATACTGATAGCACTTAAAAAGTAAACAGTTAAATACTTGAATAGCAAATTTCAAACTTCAAATAACAAGGTTTATTACATATATCAATTACCATAAACCAGATTCTGATTCTAATTTTCATTCTGTACATACATTTGTTAGAAAAGTTTTTCTTCAAATTCACTAAGAGATTGTAAATATCTTGTCTGCGATGAACGTAAAAGAGAAACTCGGACATTATTCGAAGGTTACGGAGGTAATAATAAATTAATGGAAGGTGTTCCTTTTGTGCTGACTGGAGAATTTCATCAAATTCTACCAGTAATTATACGACTTACGATAAATAGAAAGTGTGCAATGAAGTGCAATACGTTTCGGAATACGTTAAATGCTTGTACTCAGAAAACAATATTTGTGCGTGTTTGACTGATGACTCATCTTTTTTTCTTAAAAAAATGCAAAAGAGCCCTCAAGGATCCACAAGTGATACTGTATATTAGATCTCGTTGCCTTTTATTATCATATGTTTCACACTTTTTCCTCACAAAGCTTTCCGTTGTCTTTCAAGATTGCGTAATCTGTCATTTTTTCCCCTTTCACACTTTCCGGAACATATTGGCATCAAACTCTTACGAATGCTCTTTTTAAAGATTCCCATTTATCAAATCAGTTTTCCTGGCTTAAAAAGTGCTTTGATCTCCATTTCAACTATGATTCTCCACTATTTTCTAGAGATTTCCTTTAGCTTACTTTCTGAAGACCACATAATTGATAGTTCACTTGCCCGTTCCTTGTTGCTCAATCTGATTGTCTTGTCTTAGCATGTGATTTTGGCTAATTTTAATTTATCCTAATCTTTCCAATGTTCACACCCGCAGCAAACCTTAAATTCTGAACTCATGATTTACCGCCTTTATTTATCAATGTTTTCAACCTGATTCTGAAATATTTCAAAGCCTTAAAGACTAATAGCAAGTCACGTAAGTGTAACGCCCTGGGAAAGGTTTCATTGCTAATGTAATAGTCCTTCTGCAGAAGCAGTATTTGGGTTAAGATTAGAGATAACGGTTTCTTTAGAATCTGAGCCGTCCAATGACGTGAGGGCGATTTCGTGCTGTGTGCCTGACACCGGGGTGATCTGGGTCTTTGGTTCCGCGGGAGAGGGAGAAAAGACGCTGGAGTGGAACCATGATTCGACGAAGGCCGGGGAGATTGAAGAAGAATCGGCGAAAAGGAAACAGTAAGCTCCAATTTGTGCACATTAGACTGTTTCATTAAAATTATCCATTTCTTTTCACTTTTTCTTCGCTAACCCTGCAGCCAAATTAATTATAAGCAAAATCGTTTAATTGTATGCGGTGTACTGTCCGTTATTTCATAGAAACATACAAATAGAAAACCTACAGCACAATTCAGGCAGTTCGGCCCTCAATGCTGTTCCGGACATGTCTTTACTTTAGAAATTATCTAGGGTTATCCATAGCCCTCTACTTTTCTAAGCTCCATAAGCATATCCAGGAGTCTCTTAAAAGGCCGTATCATATCCGCCTCCACTACCGTCGCCGGCAGCCCATTCCATGCACTCACCACTCTCGGCATAGAAAACAAATCTCTGCTATCTTCTCTGTACCTACTTCCAAGCCCCTTAAAACTGTGCCCTCTCGTGTTAGCCAGTTCAGCACAGGGAAAATGCCTCTGACTTTCCACATGAACAATGCCTCTCATTTTATGCACCTCTATCAGGTCACCTCTCATCCTCCTTCACTCAAACTTTTCTCACAAGGCATGCTCCCCAATCCAGACAACATCCTTGCAAATCTCCTCCGCTGCCTTTTTATAGTTTGCACATCACATCCTTCCTGTCGTGAGGTGGACAGAACTGACAATTCTTCAAGTGGGGTCTGATCACGTTCCTATATAGCTGTAACATTACATCTCGGCTCTTAAACTCAATCCCACGGCTGATGAAGGCCAAGGCACCGTATACCTTAACTGCAGAGTCAGCCTGCGCAGCAGCTTTCAGTGCCCTATGGACTCGGACCCCATGATCCCTCTGATCATCCACGCGACCAAGAGACTTATAATTAATGCTATATTCTGCCATCATATTTGACCTAAGAAAATTCACCAGGGTGCATTAACATTTAACTGGACGATAAAAATCAAGTATATAGAACATAGAATAATACACCACTGAACGGGCCATTCATCCCACAATGCTGTGCTACACCAGCTAAAAAGCAAAGCAAAAATAATAATCCCTCCTACCTTAAATGTGTGGATTATGTCCTAAATGGGGATAAAACCCAAGAATCTAAGATGCAGAGGGACTTGGGAGCCCTCGTGTAGAACATCCTGAAGGTTAACATGCAGGTTAAGTCGGTGGTGAAGGCGGCAAATGCCACATTAGCATTCATTTCAAGAAGTTTAGAATACAAGAGCAAGAATGTGATGCTGAGGGTTTCTAAAGCACTGGTGGGGCACTGATGTACAATGTAAAAAGCGGCCCCAACACGGACCTCTGTGGAACACCACTGGTAACCGGCAGCCAGCCAGAACAGGATCCCTTTATTCCCACTGATTCCTGCCAATCAGCCAACGCTCTATCCACGTATGTAACTTTCCCGTAATTACATGGGCTCTTATCTTGTTAAGTAGCCTCATGTGTGGCACCTTGTCAAAGGCCTTCTGAAAATCCAAATTTACAACATCTACTGCATCTCCCCTGTCTAGCCTAATTGCAATTTCCTCAAAAAAATTGTGATAGGTTCGTCAGGCAGGATTTTCCTTTACGAAATCCATGCTGAGTTGTGACTATCTTGTCATATTCCTCCAGGTACTCTAACCTCATCCTTGACAATCGACACCAACAACTCCCCAACCACCGATGTCAAGAGAGCAGGTCTATAATTTCCTTTGCTTCTTTGCCCCCTTCTTAAACAGCAGAGTGACTTTTGCAATTTCCAGTCCTCCGGAACCATGCCAGTATCTATCGACTTTTGAAAGATCGTCGCAAATGCCTCCACAGCTACTTCCTTCAGAACACGAGGGTGCATTCCATCTAGTCTGGGAGATTTATCTACCTTTAGACTATTCAGTTTCCTGAGTCTTTTCTCTGTCGTGATTGTGACTGCGCACACTTCTCTTCCCTGCCACCCTTGAGTGTCCGGTATACTGCTGTCTTCCTCAGTGAAGACTGATGCTAAATACTCGTTCAGTTTCTCCGCCATCTCCTTATCTCCCATTACAATTCCTCCAGCATCATTTTCTATGGGTCCTATATCTACTCTCACCTGTCTTTTACTCTTTGTATACATGAAAGAGCCTTTAGTATCCTCTTTGATATTATTTGCTAGCTTCCTTTCATAGTTACTCTTCCCTCTTAATGACCTTCTTAGTTTCCTTTTGTAAGCTTTTAAAAACTTCCCAATTCTGTCTTCCCACTAATTTTTGCTTCCTTGTATACCCTTTCCTTTGCTTTAACTTTGGCTTTGACTTCTCTTGTCAACCGTGGTTGCATCCTTTTTCCATTCGAAATTTTCTTTTGGAATATACCTGTCTTGCACCTTCCTCACTTCTCGCATAAACTCCAGCCATTACTGCTCTGCCGTCTTTCCCTACAGTGTCCCTTTCCAGTCAACTTTGGCCAGTTCCTCTCTCATGCCACTGTAGTTTCCTTTACTCCACTGAAATACTGACAGATCAGATTTCGGCTTCTCTTTTTCTAATTTCACAGTGAACTCAATCATGTTATGATCACTGCCTCCTAAGGGTTTCTTCACCTCAATCTCTCTAATCACCTCCAGTTTATTACACAATACCCAATCCAGTATAGCCGATCCCCTAGTGGGCTCAACAACAAGCTATTCTAAAAAGCCATCTCGCAGACATTCTACAAATTCTCTCTTGAGATCTAGTGCCGATCTGATTTTCCCAATCCACTCGCATGTTAAAATCCCCCACAATTATCCCTTCTGACAAGCCTTTTCTATTTCCTGTTGAAATTTGTTGTTCGCATCACTGCAGCTGTTCGAAGGCCTAGAAATAACTGCCATCAGGGTCCTTTACCCCTGGGATTTCTTAGCTCAACCCATTAAGATTCTGCACCTTCTGATCCTATATCATATCTTTCTAATGATTTAAGATCATTTCTTACCAATAAAGCCACGCCTCCCCCTCGGCTTACCTTCCTATCCTTCCGATACACCATTTATCCTTGGACGTTCAGCTCCCAGAGACATGCATCCCTTAGCCATGTCTCAGTGATGGCCACAATATCATACCTGCCAATCTGTAGCTGTACAACAAGATCATCCACCTTACTCCTTATGCTGCGTGCATTTAGGTATAACCCCTTAAGACCAGTATTTGGTACTTGTCCCTTTGATTTCACTGCAACTTTATTGCACTGCAACTCATCCCAATGGCTACAAATTTGTCCCATCACCTGCCTGTCTTTCCTGACACCTTTATTACTCACTATCTTAGCGCGGAGGAAGGGGAAAACATAAATAAATCTATCATTCCGGTTCCCATCCCCCTGCCAAATTAGTTTAAAACCTCGTTAGCAGCTCTATTAAATTTTCCCACCAGGATATTGGTCCCCTTCGGGTTCAGGTGTAACCTGTCCATTTTGAACAGGTCATACTTCCCCCAGAAGAGATCCCAATTATCCAAGAATCTGAAGTCCTGCCCCCTGCACCAGTCTCTCAGCCACGCATTCAGCTGCCTGATCCTACCATTCTTGCCCTTGCTAGCACGTGGCACAGGTAGCAATCCCGAGATTACTACCTTGGAGGTCCTGCTTCTCAGCTTCCTTCCCAACTCCCAGAAATCTCCTCCTTTGTCCTATATATGTCATTGGTACAAACATGTACCACGACAACTGGCTGCTCACCCTCCCCCTTCAGAATATTCTGGACCCGATCCGAAACATCCCGTACCCTGGCACCTGGGACGCAGCACACCATGCGGGTATCTCTATCAGGCTCACAAAATCTCCTGTCCGTTCCCCTGACTATGGAATCCCCTACGACTACCGCATTCCTCTTCTCCCTCCTTCCCTCCTGCACAACAGCTCCAGGCTCAGTGCCAGAGACCCGGTCACCGTGGGCGTCCCCTGTCAGGTCATCCCCCTCAACAGCATCTAGAACAAGATATTTGTTGCTGAGGGGGACAACCACAGGTGTGCTCTCCACTATCTGGGCATTTCCCTTCCCTCTCTTGACAGTGACCCAGTTTTCTGACCCCTGTAGCCTAGGGATAACTACCTCCCTGTAGCTCCTGCATCACCTCTTCACTTTCCTTGATAAGCAGTATGTCATCAAGCTGCAGCTCCAGATTCCTAACACGGTCTCTGAGGAACTGCATCTCGGTGCACCTGGCGCAGATGTGGCTATCAGGGAGGCTGGAGGTCTCCCAGGATTCCCACATCTGACACCCTGAACAAAGCACTAACCCTGCAGGCTTGCTATCTAATTCTACAGGAATGACACAGGAAAAATAAGTCTACTCACCCACTTACCTCGCCAAACAGATGAACTTTTTAAACCGTTAGCTTGTAATGTTAGCTGTATGCATCCTGCTGTTCCTGTCTGTCCGGGCTCATTTAGCGAAGTGGGGTGGGTGGGGGGGGGGGTGAGAAAATAAAAAAAATTGATGCTTCGCTCTCTCCTCTTACCGTTTACCACCGAAGCCCGTTGAAGCCAAAGCCCTACTACTTTGTCACAAGGGGGTGCTGGGAACAGACTCAAATGCGAGACACAGACACTAAGGTACAAGGAACAGGGCTTGACTAGAGTAGGGACGTGACAGGATTCAGACAAGGAGCAGGGACAAGAGTACAGACTTGGACTAGGGAAAGCGGGACCAGGACTAGGAGACAAGGCTTGGACTCCGAGCCCGAGACTGGACAAAGACCCAGAACCTGCATCTTGCCTCGGGCTCGGACCCCGGAACCAGGCAAAGACATGACATGGCTTCAGGACAGGACGTGGCCGGGGTCTAGAGGCCTGAGCTTGGAGACAAGACTAGGCATAGACTCAGAGCACGAGACTGGACAAGGACCCAGAACCTTGTTCTGGATCGTCGAGGCCTGGGTTCCTGGAGCTTGGCTGCGGGATCGTCGAGGCCTGGGTTCCTGGAGCTTGGCTGCGGGATCGTCGAGGCCTGGGTTCCTGGAGCTTGGCTGCGGGATCGTCGTCTAGAAATGCGGTGGTTGATAACTCGGGAGGCTGGAGCTGAGAGACTGACTGGGAACTGAACATCTCCATAGAGCCAGGACTTCTCCTTCGACAAGCCGTGACTCAACTTCATCTCTGTACCAAAGTGGAACAGGTCTACCTGTTGTGTAACGGCAAGACGGCCAGACTTACCCAACGGTGGCAAAGACAAGACATGTCTTCCCCCCATCCCCCCCCCCCCACCGCAGGGCAACGGCAAGGAGGTCTGACTTACCCCACGGAAGCGATGACAAGACAAGAGAAGACATGACCCCCTGCGGGGCAACAGTAAGACGGGCTGACTTACCCCACGGAGACGAGGACAAGAAGAGACAAGCACGAAAGAACAACAGACAGTTCTATCTCTGCTCCGGGGTAGCTCCAAGTCTCAGTTCGGCCAGCAACCTCAGCTGGCTACGGAAACAGCTACGGATCCCTATCTAGCTTTGAGTGGCTGGCAGCCATTCAACTGACCCAGGAAACAGCCGAATCCATATCACGAAGACTACTCCTACAAGTGGCAACAAGACCCCATGAAGCAGTGACCCTCCAACCAGGCCTCGAGATCACAAATGGTTTCAGCGGCAGGTTACTCCAAGGGAAGCTGACAAGACAAACCAACAGCCCACACTCAATCCCAAGGCTACTTATATTGCAAGCCCAAAGATGGGAATCAGGTGCTAATGATTAACTCAACCAAACGAGAGACAGCTGGAAGACCCGGAGTCCTTAGTCCACAGACCGGACCGTGAACGGGAATGCGGACTTCACGGACCGGACCATGAGAGTCTTCCTTCAGAATTTGGCTCCCACGCCGCTCTGTAGTCTCGATGCAAAAGAAAGTCGTTGGAAGCAACCTTCCTTTTTAAACTCTCCGCACTGTCCTGATACGTCACGAGCCTGCAGCTGGTATCCATCATTCTGTATTATTGTCAGTCTTCTACACTACCCATCACTCCATCAACCTTGGTAACACCCCCAAACTTAGTAATCTAGCCACGTCATCCAGGTCTTGTATATACATCACAAACAGCAGAGGGCACAGCAAAGACGCCTGCAGAACCCTGATAATTACAGTCCTCCAGCTCGCAAAGTCCCTTCAACCACTACCCACTGCCTTCTATATGTAAGCCAGTTCTAAATCCTAACAACCAATTAACCGCGGATCCTATGCATCTTAACCTTCTGGATGAGCTGCCCATGAAGGATTTTGTCAAGCGCTTTACCAAAACTCCATGTAGACAATATCCGTTACTCGACCCTCATCAATCTTTCTTGTCATTTTGTCAAAATAAAATCAATCAAGTTTGCCACGCACAAAGCTATGCTGGTGCTCACTAACTACGCTATGGGTTTCCAAAGCTTATGCATCCTTTCCCTAAGATGTTTCTCCAGCAATTTCCCTACAACTGACGTGAGACTCGCCATCAATTTAGGTGATACTTTCTTCCAAACAGTGATAATAACTAAAGACGTCTGCCAAATATTTATTGAGAATCCACGGGGGGGGGGGGGGCTCTGACATTTCTGAATTCGTGTCATTATATTATATGCGCAGCACAAGTAAGTGGTACTGTCTACATAAGCAAAAGAAACTGCGTTGCCGCCTGGTGATAAAGTGGACATATGATTTGCAGTGTTCCTTCTGAAATGTGCCGTCTCATGAAATCCCGTTATTAAAAACTACTTATGCATTTCCTTCTCATATTCCAAATCAGAAGTCCCATCGACTCTGCTCACTCGACCTGATCTGCCATACATACATCCGAACGTAATTGCTCCCGTGTTATATCCTCTTGTGGTTTTCTTTAGTATATTTATGATTTCAACAATAATTAATCATTAGAGAGACATAAATGATTTCACAATATTTCGCTGCCATGTGACTCCACCTGTCTGAAATTCATTATTCTGTGCAGGATTACAAGGCATTTCCCAATTCACGTTCAGGTTTGTTGTCATCTGACTATAATTACAGTATATTGAACCAAAGGAAACAACGTTCGTCGGGATCACGGTGCCCCCACAACACATACATCACACATGAAACAAAATGTTACCGTAAACAAGTTCTTCGATGTAATTCAAAACTGCACGCAGTGCGCAGTGTGGCTAAACAGAAAACAATTTCCCTGGCTTTTTTTCTATGATCGTGAGCAATCTCAGCAGCACGCTTGCTAAGTTGTCAAACTAAATATAAGTGACCCAACATTTCCCAACATGAAATTCAAGCCATGGACTCAGTGAATGATATCCAAAGTATTCAATATCACCTCTGAAGCTTCTCGAAGTCTTTCCATTTGGTGGAAAGTGTTCCATGCTTCAGCAAATTGAATTTTCCCCAATTAAAACTTTGGCCTTTGCTATGTTGAGAGACCATCGAATCTGTTCATTGTTTTCATCTGCATAATTGTTTTCCTTATTCCATAAAACATCTGTTAAATATTTTCTTCTGTATTTTCTGAGTAATAACAGACTACTCAGAATCTCTTTCTTCCTATCCGAAATCAGATATAAGTCGAAATTGCCCATGATGGATCGGATGCTTTCAGTTAAAATCACTAAGTTGCTTCATCGATAATATGCAAACCTGCGTTTAAAATACTCGTGTTACTCTCTTGAAAAATGGAAGAGAATAATGGCATCGATTTTGGTTTCTGAATACTTTGTCGCTTTTACAAGAACTTTCATCAGAAAGTAAGCAACCTCAATTAAATACTGCAATTCTTCGTACAAGGATTTACTATTGCTTCCAATTTATCAACACATTATTCATTTAACCATAAGGAGGCGGAGTATTATAAAATCAATGCATTCATTCACATTAAAGTTTGACATCCAAATTTCTAAGTTTGCAGAACAGAACATGTATTCGGGCAACATAATCAAAATTACATAGAAACATAGACATCCAGCACAATACCGGCCTTTCGGCCCACAAAGTTGTGCCGAACATGTCCTTACATTAGAAATTACCTAGGATTACCCATAACCCTCTATTTTTCTCAGCTCCATGTACCTGTCCAGGAGTCTCTTAAAAGACCCCATCGTATCCGCTTCCACCACCGTCGCTGGCACCCTATTCCATGCACTCACCACTCTCTACGTAATAAACTTACCCCTGACATTTCCTCTGTGCCTAAACCACTCTTAACTTTTAAAAAGTATCCATAATGAGGAAGCTATTTAAGTTGTCATCCCATGAAAGTCCCAAGCTACTTTCGAACTGCCACTTCAGATTAAACACTGACGGACAACAGGATTCTCAGTTTGAAAATTGGCAATCCTTGCAGTCAATTGCGCAAGAGGTCATCGTAGAATTTGTGTCGATGAGACTTTGAATATTCACTCGGGAAACTGTTAAAAATGTAACAGTATAACTTTAAAGCAGCAGAAAAAAAAGAAAGCAAACAAAATAGCAAGTAGTGGGAGGCGGAAGGAGGGTAATTATAGACCAGTTAGCCTGACTTCAGTGGTTGGGAAGATCTTGAAGTCCATCGCTAAGGATAAAGGTTTCCGGGTACCTGGAAACCTCTATTTTCAGACTCTCCTGCGTGAGGCAGAGAGTTGGGGAGGGGGAAGACTGACAATTCTCTTTGTCTATGCCTCTCATAAGTTTGCCGTCCTCTGCTCTCACGCCTCAGATTCATACTTACCAGTGTAAAAGTCCTAACCACGTTATGATTCAATTCCTGCAGGCACTGGTAAAATCTTCATGGATATTTCTCGCCCTATCTAGCTTAATGACATCCATTCTATGCCCAGCTGACAAGCACTACACACACTATTTGTGTATAATATGTATTCCATTACTAAGGATAAGGTTAAGTCCTTGACAGACTGGATGGAAATGACGTTTACTGAAGCAAATGACTCTAAGACCAAAAAGCTCAGCCTCACGATGGAGGGACGTCCATTTTAAATAGAGATGAGAAGGAATTTATTTAGCAAGATGATGGTGGGTTATTGGAATTCAGTGCCAGACATTTGTCGAGGCCATGTTATTGAGAATAGTTAAAACAGACGTTCTTGGTTAGTCATGGCGGCATAAAGAACGTTGAGAAGGCCGGAGAGTGGGTTTGAGAGAATAATAAATCAGAGATGATGGAATGGCCGGCCAGACTCGATCTGGGGAGCTGCCTAATTCTGCTCCTAAGTCACGGTCTTCTGATTGGTTACAATTGCAGACGAAACAAAGAGTGAAGTTGTACCATAGGGTCAAAATTCAAAAGGGAAAGTAATGCAGGACTGAAGGTACTGTATTTAAATCCGAATAGCATTCCGAATAAGGAGGACAAACTCGTGGCGCAATTTGAGATTAGTCGGTATGACGTTGTGGGCATTACTGAGTCATGGCTGAAAGAAAGGCAAAATTGGGAGCTTAACGTCAAACAATGTACCTTGTAACGAACGAACAGGCAGAAAGGCTTAGTTGGCGGTGTCACTCTGTTAGTAAGGGATGGAATTACATCTTTCATAATTGGTGCCATAGGGTCACAGTACGTTGAATCTTTGTCAGTGGAGTTAAGAAACTGCAAGGGTTAAAAGAAAAGGTTATGGAAATCATTTATGGGCCTTCAAATAGTATCGATGATGTAGGGTGAGATTTCCAAGGGAACCAGAAAAGACATGTAATAAGGGCAATGACACAATTCTGATGGGGGACTTCAATATGCAAGTGGATTGGGTAAATCAGGTTGGTGCGCGTCGAAAGAGAGGGAAGTTGTTGAATGCGTACGAGAGAGACTTGTAGAGCAGCTTGTGCTTGAGCCTACCGGGCAGAAAGGCTTTCTTGAATTGGGTGCTGTGTAATAACGCAGATCTTATTAGGAAGCTTAATGTAAAGAAACCCTTAGGAGACAGTAATCGTAATATGATTGAATACATACTGCAATTGGAGAGGCAGACGCATAGGTCAAATGTATCAGTATCACAATAGAATAAAGGGAATTACAGGCGCATGAGAGGGGAGTTTTCCCAGGTGGATAGGAGGAGAATACTGGTGGGTATGACGGTAGAACAGAGATGGGTGAAGTTTCTGGGTATAGTTAACCAGGTGCAAGATAGTTATGTCCCACAGAGGAAGAGTTACTCAAATGGCAGGTGTAGGCAACCGTATCTGACAAGGGAAGTTAAGGAGTGCATAAAAGCCAAGGAAAGGGCATATAAGGCAGCAAATGTGAGTGGGATGTTGGATGATTTGGAAGCTTTTAAAGTCCAACAAAAGGCACCCTGCAGAGCTATAAGAAAGGAAAAGATGAAATAATAGGGTAAGCTAGCCAATAATATAAAGCAAGAACTCCAAACGCTTTTTCAGTTATATAAAAAGTAAAAGGGAGTTGAAAGTTGATATTGAACTGGAAAATAATGCTGGTAAGGTTCTAATGTGAGACAAAGAAATGGCAGATGAACTTAATGGATACATTGCATCTATATTCATCGTGGAGAACACTTAGAGTGTGCCAGAGGTCAATGAGTGTCAAGGAGCAGGAGTGAATGCCATTAGTATTAGAAAGGAAAAGGTTCTAAGCAAACTCAATGGTCTTAAAATGGATAAGTCACCTGGTCCAGATGAACTACAACCCAGAGTCCTGAGAGATATTGCTGAAAAGATAAAGGGTGCACCGGTCA
Organism: Mobula birostris; assembly: GCF_030028105.1. Lineage (NCBI taxonomy): Eukaryota > Metazoa > Chordata > Chondrichthyes > Myliobatiformes > Myliobatidae > Mobula > Mobula birostris. The sequence continues at coordinate 45,031,460 of NC_092379.1, forward strand.
TGATCTTTCAAGAATCAGATGATTCTGGCATGGTCCCAGAGGACTGGAGGATTGCAAATACCACTACACATTTTAGGAAGGGAGGTAGGCAAATAAAGGCCTGTTAGTCTATCCTCGGTGGTTGGGAAAGCGTTTGAGTGTATTATTAAGGATGAGGTTTCAGGGTACTTGGAGACGAATAATAAAATACTACAAAGTGAGCATGGTTTTGGTAAGGGGAAATCTGGTCTGACAAATTTGTTAGAGTTAGTGGAAGTAATAAGCAGGGTGGACGAAGCAGAGGCACTGGACATTATTCACCTGTATTTATCAAATGCTACACATGAGGCTGCTTAACACGACAAAACCTTATGGCGTTACCGGGATGACACTGGCATGGATACAGCAGTCGGTGAGTGGGAATAAAAGGGGCTTTTTCTGGTTGCCTGTCAGTGACTAGTGGTGTTCCTCGGGAGTTAGTGCTAGGACGGCTACTTTTCACATTGTTTGTCAATGATTTGGGTAATGGAATATATGGCTTTGTGGCAAGGGTTTAGGATGATACAAACATAGCTGGAGGGGCAGGTAGAGCTGAGGAAGCGATGCAATTGCAGCAAGAATTAGACAAGTTGGAAGTATAGGCAAAAGAGTGGCAGCAAGAAAAGAGGGTTGGGAAATGTATGATAATGCATTTTGGTAAAAGGAACAATAGTGCAGTCTATTATCGAAATTGAGAGAACGTTCAAACATCAGAAGTGCAGAGGAACTTTGAAGTCCTCGCGCAAGACTCCCAGATGGTTAATTTACACGTTGAGTCTATGGTAACAAAAGCAAATGCAATTTTGGCATTTATTGCCAGGAGAATAGAACATAAAAGCAAGGAAATAATGCTGAGCCCTTATAAGGCACTGGTCAGGTCGCACTTCGGAGTATTGTCAACAGCTTTGGGTCCCATTCTCAGAAAGGATGTGTTGTCATTAGAGAGAGTCAAGAGGAGGATCACGGAGGTGGTTCCGGAAATGAAAGAGTTAACATATAAGAATCGTTTGACAGCTTTGGTCCCGTACCCGTTGGAATCTAGAAGAATGCATGTGGATCTCATTGAAACCTACGGAATGTTGAAAGGTCTAGATAGGGTGGATGTGGAGACAATGAGACTCTCTCTCTCTCTCTCTCTCACACACACACACACACACACACACACACAAAGTATATGCTTTGCTTTGGACTTTGACGTGTTAACGTTAAACTCACAAACCTTTTCTTTTCCAGTCCGTTTTTAAACTAAATCAATATGCATTAAACGCAACTGCTGAAACGGATGTCCGCAATATACATCTGCTAAGGATGCACTGGTAAAATGTATCTAAACTTACAACATTGCAGCAAGGGCACTCGGCCGATGCCAATTTATGTGAAAGCTGAACATTGTCCAGCAATGGAAAGCTCGGCCGCATTTCCGACAGGAGTATAAAATTACTGGTTCTTTATGCAAATATTATGAAGCTCTGGTTCAAAGAGTTTAAATGCGGTGTTTCTCAATATCACGTATGTATTGCAGAAATTGCTAAATTGAAAATAAAATTCATAACGGATTATCTGGTTCCATGCCAGATCCCCTTATGCAATTCAGTTCTAAAGAACATAACCTTAATCCCATGAGTGGCTCCGCTATTTTGTTTCATCCCTAAGAATATTAGATGTTACATCATATCTCGAGAATAACATCAAATATAAATATCAAACGGGTTTTACATCGCAGATATTCTGATAACAACTTTCGACAGAAATGCACGGAATACCGAGAGGTTTGCTGTTTGCTATTTACTATCCTGGCGTTGCAGCTATCGGCATTCCAGGTAATGTACCATAAATATGTTCTAGTTGTGGAAATCTCTGTGGAAGTGTATTATTTCTACTTATCTCTAATCTCCGCTGTAACTGAATGCGAATACAATAGTCACAATGTAACAGGGTCGGACATTATAGAAATTCTTCCTACCATGACTACAGACAAACGGCAGACAGATTTTCGATGTAAAGATGTAGTTCGTTTCTTATGGATGCTAGTGCAGAAGTCTGTCTTACAATGAAGCTTCAAGGCTTTTTTAAATCCACGTGGCTATGTTGTCCCCTCAGAAAATTCCAGAACAGATTCACAGAAAATCAAACAATCATCGAAAGGCTACGACCGAAAAGAAAGTAATCCTCTTCCTCGCGCCTGAATCCGTCGAAATACAGCAAAGCAAGCTTATCTCATCTTCTAGCATGATCTCTACCACCAAATGAGCAAATTCATTTAGAATAGTGATGACAAACAAGAGAAAATCTGCAGAAATCCAAGCAACAGACGCAAAATGCTGGAGGAACTTAGCAGGCCAAGCATCATCTATGGAAAAGTGTACAGTCCATGTCTCTGACCGAAACCCTTCATCAGTGTCATAGATGCTGCGTGGCCTGCTGATTTCTTTCAACATTTTGTGTGTGTCGACTGGTGATGCAATGGTTTCCTCTATCACTTCTCCAGAACGTGATCTGCAAATCTCTTCTGCTTTTAAGTTTTAAAGCTTCCAATCCTGCTCCTCCTTCCCTTTAATCGTTGTATTTAAAGTTATTTTTAATTTACTCATACGTACTTCCATCAGGCATTTTCTGTAACGTTAGCTCAACTGTAGCTATAAGAAAAATAGTGTTGAATGTAGTTGCAGCGTCGCATCCCTGCATAGGCTAAAAAACAAAAGCAAGAATTGAATTAGCCGTCCAGTTCGCCTATTCTGCTACTTAAACTTATCAATAGACTACAATTCGAGATAGTTTATTTCTGCTCTCAGTTTATGTACCATCTCTTCTCCTTGCGGCACGTCCCATTGCATTTCAGGACGCTTGCGTGAGGGAGTTTCCATTTGCAATCTTTGTGCCCAAATGAGTATTTAATTAATAATTTTCCTCGGTCTAAACTGTTCTTTTTATTTTTCACACACACACGGCCAGTTCTTCCACCTCCTGCAATCTTCCATAACACAAACTTCTGTATGCATTTATATCCAAAATATTAATGGTCATTACAAAAACAAATGACCCTAAACTAAATTGTGTAGGATCTTGTACTAACGCCTTATGAATCCGAAACCTTGCCTCTCGTGTGTGTTTTCGGCCTCTCATCAAGTCTAGGATCCTAATTGCAACATGTCTCTGGATGTCAAGAATGCAGTTTTGTTCTTTGGGTTGTCGTATGAGACTTTGTAGGCTTCCATCTAAAATCTCTGAGTAAAATGTCTTTATTAGAGTAACGCCCAGTGATAACGTCAACATAAACATAAACATAGTGATAAACGTAAAAAACCATGTGAAATGACATTGGCCCTGCCATTTTATGCGTTCCTCCATCTTCAGTCAAAGGCGAAATTAAAAGAAAGGCGTCATTCAAGTGATGACTTTCGTCATCCAGAGGACCTGAGTTCCAATACATATGAAGAATATACGTATACAGTCCAGATATTATTTCATCTAATAATTTTCTCTCAACACGTACCTCCAAAAATTGAGATCTAGGCAGCCGGTGATGATGGTGTGCAGTGTGACAGGGGAGCATGGATTGCAGCTGGTCTCATACTGAGGCAAATAAGGGAGATTGCACACCCAAGGCATAGGATTCACTGCAGCCGCTGATGACGCCGCCTGCTCCTGGAAATCGATTACGGTAAATGTTCATTTCCAAATTTGACCAAATTGGTCGATACTTCTAGAATTTTAAAGGAAATTATTGATCTCTGTAATCCTAGTAATGAAACATCAATTTTTTTCTGGCTCACTGATGTACTTCAAGGAAAGAAAGCTATTGTTTTTACCTGGTTCAGTGCAACATGAAAGCTAAACCACATATGTAATTGCTGCCCCTTCAGTCCATGGATACACAAGGACAGCACGAAATGGGATTAGTAACGCCATTCAGATTGCATGGATGAATAAATTCTGAAGTTAATATAAACTCTAACCGGTTTTTAAAATTTGGAATCTGACATTCTTGGGGACAGTCTATTACTTCCGTCTCACACTCCACTATTATTTGACCATAAATGCTGTCTCTCTTACAGCGAACGCGGTAGTGATTGTGATCCTGCTACGGGGACGATGTAGTCTGTCTCGATGTATTTCTTGTTACCTGGTGGCGATGGCCGTGACCGATCTCTTCTTCATTATAACGGCAGCGATATTCAACCGCACTGTGGATATCTATTTCCAATTCAACCTCCTTTCTATCACACCGATTTGCAAAACAAATTTTGTTTTGCTTTATGGATTTAGAGATTCTCCGTTTGGATTACCGTGGCATTCACTTTTGATCGATATGTGGCAATTTGTTGCCAAAAGCTGAAAACGAAGTATTGTACAGAGAGAACGGCTGTCGTCGTTGTCGGAACGATTTGTGCTCTTAGCTGTATTACACATATCCCTTATTACTTCATATATGAGCCCTACTTTATAATTAACGATATACCTTGGCGTTGCTATGTAAAGTCTGTATTTTATACTTCTCAAGCGTGGATTGCATTTGACACCATTCATCGTATTTTACCCCGTGTCTTCCATTCATCCTTATATTGTTATTTAATGTACTCACCGTCAGACATATCTTCATGACGATGAAAATCCGAAGAAGAATCCTAGTCAATAAAAATGCAGAGAAGCAGACAGAGAGCCGCAGAAAATCTATTCTGCTGCTTTTCTTCATTTCTGGCGGATTCATCCTATTATGGTTTATGTTTCTAATTAGATTCCTTTACGTTCGAATTGCAAAGCTTAGTTATTTCTCAGGCTCCAGTTTTAGTAACTCAAGGTTTATTCTGGAGGAAAGTGCATTTATGCTTCAACTTTTGAGTTTTTGTATAAACCCATTTATTTATGTCGGCACCCAGAATCAATTTAGAAAAGAGTTAAAGAACGGGTTAACATTGTTTGTGAATCGAATTGTTGGATTCTGTAAATGATAATAGTTGAGTGCTTATGATGCATGTTTAAACAGGATAGTTAAACGTTCCCTCTTGAACATGCGGTCCCTCGAAATTTGAACATGTCGAAGCCTTTCTGAGGCAGTTAGAGTCTCTGCCATTCATTGTGATGAAAGGTTCTCTTTGACGTCAGCTCTATTTTCCTGAATTACCCCGATACGTTGTTTCCCTTAATGCTGAAAAATTGATGAATATTTATTTTGAGTACAAAAGTCTGCAAGATTTAGCACTGCTGGTAAATGTGGGTTTTCAAGATTCCTGGCTTAATCTAACTGAATCTATATGTCCGTGTTTGTAATTTGCCGTTGTATGTATAAGATGTGTATGCATTCGGTAACGTACTTTCTGGTCATTTTGCCTGTGCCCTCCTGCACTAATGTGGCTCTGCGTAAGTTTGAGGTACAAGGTTGAGCACATTGAAGGCTTACGAATCAGGTTCGAATCTCGGACTCTGGGTGATTTTCTCTCTCTTCATTAGAGCTAGCCATTTTGCAGGACATAATTTCTCTGTTTTTTTTGTGTTCTTTTCTGCAGATCGACATATATAATACATTACACAAGTCAGGGTTGAATTTGTTAAATCTACACGTCAGCAACTCCTCTAGCTGCTCCAAAGCTCCAACCAAGATAAAGCATTAAGGTCCTGAAAGTAATTCATTCGCTACTGCACTTTTGGGTTCCAAAACCCATTGTCAACTTCTTAATGAGAGAAAAGAATTGAATACATTGTGGCTTTCAAAATTAAAACACAGTTGGGGCAAGGTTGTCCCTTTCAGAAGATCACCCATTTAACTTTAAACAACTTGAACAAATGGTTTACAACTGCGAGAGCAGCACATGCAGGTCCTGAATTAATGCAGCTGGGTTACAGTAAATTCATTAATTTATGCAGGGTTTGGAGCATTGATTTCCAGAATTATACTATCTTTGTTGTCTGCAAGTACAATCCCTAGAGTAAGTTGCCTTTCGCTGGCCCTCACTCCAAACATCCAGAATTTGTTCATTTGCACATCTCCAAAACTAAAACGAGGCAAGTTGTAGACCTCAGAAGTTCACATTGAATTCAAGAATTTGCCATATCAGGAACCCTATTTTACATTCACATTTCCAGCAACACTTCATTGACATCCGCGTTCAACACCGCTCCACATCTATGGCGACCGGAATTGACTGTTGTGCTCCAACTGGAGGATAACTAGACTTTCGTAAAGCTGCAATATAATTTCCCGGCTCCAGAACTCAACGCCTCGACGAATAAAGGCGAACATACCGTACGCATTTTACCACCCTATCAAACCGTGAAACCACTTTTACCTCAACGTTCACTTGTACATCAACAATCTTGCTATTAACCTGTACTGTCCCTTGATATTTGATTTACCAACGTGTACTACCTCACTATTGACCAGATGAAACTTCATCTGCTACTTCTCCGTCCATATCTGACAACGATCTATATTGTGATATATCTCATGGCAATCCTCTACATCATCCACAGCCTCAATATTCAGGTAACCGCGGGTTCTTATAAGAGTAATTTATCTTTAAAAATACTGTGGATTGGAAAGCTATTTACCTTCACAAAGTATATTAACCCAGGAATACTGTTTATATAGTATTCTTTTTTTCTCTTATTGTTTTGGCAAGATTTTGAAGCATGTCTACAGATGCAAAAGCTGTCGACTAGGAACAACAGGTTCAAGTGCGAGGTTTCCATCTCAAAATCCCTTCAGAACAAATGACTGACACGTGACCAATTGGACTAATGGCTTCGAATGCATAGTTTTATTGGAATAAACTAGACAGGGGGAATTTTCGCAAAAGCCGTTAATCATTTCTAACGAGCATGAATATTTCGTGTGACCAAAGCAGGGTTCTGCTGTAACAATTCGCAATTTGCGAAGAAGTTATAGAGATACCTCACCAGACTGCAGTGGGGACAGAGCTTACTTCCAGACTCAAAACTGGACCTGATTGCACAAGAGCTGTGTAAGATTAAAAACGAGATGTTGGAAGCACTCGGCGATTCAAGCAGTTTTTGTGCAGGTAGGGGATTTAGGATCAGAGGTGAGAGTTGTAAGGAAAACCTGGCAGTTTACAGCAGTACGTAGGGGGTTGTTAAAGGTACAAGTGGTTGATAAATCGAACCCGATGGGAATGGGGAGGTGAGTAGATAGGACCTTTGGGAGCAGTGAGTTAGGAAAGAAACTGGTAAGTGATATGTGTGAGACAAAATTTAGGGCGAATTATCGGAGAAAGGAAGAAAATGGTGCAAGGGAATGGGTGAGCAAAGAAAAAAATAGGTGGACAAGAGAAAGTGTGAATGAATCAGGAAAGTATGGGCTGGTGAGCCTCTCATCAGTGGTTGGAACCTAATTGGAAAATATTCTAAAAATATTTAGATGGACGTGGACTGATTAACGATGGTCAATATGCCTTCGTGTGCGGAAGGTAGTGTCTAACCAATCTTAGAGAGGTTTCAGAGGATGCTACCAGAAAAGTTAATGAAGGAAAGGCAGTAGATGTTGCCTATATGGAGTTAGCAAGGCAGTTGAGAAGTTCCCGTATAGGAGGTTGGTCAAGACGGTTCAGTCACTCGGCATTGGAGACGGGTTAGTAAATTGGATTAGACATTGTCTTTGTGAGAGAAGTCGCAGAGTGGTTGTAGAGGCTGTGACTAGTAGAATGCCGTAATGATTGGGGTTGGATCCGTTGTTGCATAGCATGTAGATCAATGATTTTGATGATAATTTGGTTTACTGAATCAGTAAATTAACCGTTAACACAATAATTGGAGTTATGGCGGACAGCAAGAAATCTATCATAGCCTGCATCGGAAACTAACCAGCTGGAGAAATTAGCTGAAAAATAGCCTATGGATTTTAATGCAGGAAAGTGCAAGGTGTTGCATTTCAGTAGGGCCAACGAGTGCAGGTCTTACACAGGGAATATAGGGCACTGAGGAGTGTGGTAGAACAGAAAGCTGGAAATAAGGTCAATAATTCATTGAAAGTGTTCTCACAGGCAGGTTGGGCCGTAAATAAAGCTAAATCAAAGTATTAAATACAGTAGATAGGATGTTTTGTTGAAGTGGTATAAGAGTCTGAACTCAGTGGTTGTGAAGACGTTGGAATCGATTGATAAATGTGTAATATCGGGGTGCTTGGAGGCACAAGATAAAATGGGCCGTAGTCGACATGGTTTCCTCATGGGAAAATTTTGCCTGACAAATCTGTTGGAATTCTTTGAAGAACTATTCAAGCAGGATAGATCGGTGGATATTGTGTGCTTAGATTTTCAAAAGACCTTTGACAGGCTGCGACATGTAAGGCTATTTAACAAGGTAAGAGCCTATGTTATGGCAGGAAAGATACTGGCTTGGAAAGGGCATTGGTTGATTGGCAGGAGGCAAAGAGTTGACATAAGGAGAGGTCTTTCCAGTTGGCTCCCCGGTACTAACGGTGTTCCACGGGGTCTGAATTCGGATCATCTCTTTTTACATTATATGTCAATAAATTGGAAGACGTCATCGATGGTTTTATCGCCAAGTTTGCGTACGATGCGTACATAGGTGGAGGTCAGATAGTTTTGAGGAATCTATCGAATGTTGAAAGGCCTTAATACAATGGATATGGAGAGGATGTTTCCCATGTGAGGGAGTCTAACACCAAAGGATACAACCTCAGAATAGAGGGGCAGCAAGTTAGAGCGGAGATAAGAAGGGATTTCGTTTCCAAAGAGTGGTGAATCTGTGGAATTCGCTATGGAGGACCAGTCCTTTGTCAATCCTCTTGAATATTTCTTCAAAGAACTCCAACAGATTTGTAAGGTAAAAGTTTCCAATGATAGACCATGTCGACTACGGCCTGTTTTATCTTGTGTACTCGTGGTTGATAGATTCTTGATTAATCAGGGCATGAAGGGATATGGAGAGAAGGCAAGAGATTGCAGCTCAGAGGGAAATGGATCAGCCATGATCAGATTCCGAAGCAGGCTTGATGGCACAAATGGCTTAATCCTCCTCCAGTCTTATGGCTTCTGATCTAAGACGGTGGTGCGACCTAATTTGGGGTATAGTTAGCGGTTTTGGCTACCTGTCTACAGGAAAGACGTAAAGAAGGCGGAAGGAGTACAGATAAAATTTACAAGGATGTTCTTGGGACTGGAGGACCTGAGTTAAAGGAAAAGATTGAATAGGTAAAGTCTTTGGTCATGGGAACGTAGAAGACTGAGTGGAGATTTGACAGAGGTATAGAAAATGATGAGGGCTACAGATAGGTAAATGAAAGCAGGCTTTTTTGACTGAGGTTAGGAGGGACTAGAACGAGAAGTCGTGGGTTAATGGTGAAAGGTGACATTAAAGGGGAACATGAGGGGAAACTTCTTCACTCAGAGAGTCCTGAGAGTATGGTGTGAGCTGCCAGCGCAAGTGGTTTAAGGGAAACATGAAAGGAAACTTCTTCACGCAGAGGGTCGTCAGAGTGGAACGAGCTGCCGGCGCAAGTGGTGCATGTTTTCTAGATCTCAACGTTTAAGCGAAGTTTGAATAAGTACAGAGATGGGAGGGGTATGTATGGCTATGGTCCTGGTTCAGATCGATGGGAGTTGGCAGTTTAAATGAATCGGCACGGACTAGATGGCCGAAGGGCCTGTTTCTGTGCTGTACTTTTCTGTGACTGTATGGTCCCGATGGGGTACCTAGTAAGGCTCTGAAAACCTGTGCCAACAAACTGGCAGGAGTATTCAAGGACATTTTCAACCTCTCACTGCTACGGGCGGAAGTACCCACCTGCTTCAAAAAGGCAACAATTATAGCAGCGCCTAAGAAGAATAATGTGAGCTGCCTTAATGACTATCGCCCAATAGCACTTACGTCTACAGTGACGAAATACTTTGAGAGGTTGGTCATGAGTAGACTGACCTCTTGCTTCAGCAAGGACCTGGATCCATTGGAATTTCCCATTCACCACAACAGGTCAACGGCAGATGCAATCACAATGGCTCTTCACACGGCTTTAGAACACCTAAACAACACAAACACCTATGTCAGAAAGCTATTCACTGACTATATTTCAGCTTTTAGTACCATCATTCCTACGATCATGATTGAGAAGTTACAGAACCTGGGCCTCTGTACCTCCCTCTGCAATTGGATCCTCGACTTCCTAACCGGAAGACCACAATCCGTGCGGATTGGTGATAATATCTCGTCCTCGCTGATGATCAACAATGGTGTACCTCAGGGGTGTGTCCTCAGCCCACTGCTCTGCTCTCTATATAACTATGAATGTGTAGTTAGACATAGCTCAAATATTATCTGTAAATTTGCTGATGATACAACCATTGTTGGTAGAATCTCTGATGATGGTGAGAGGGCGTACAGGATCGAAATAAGCCAACTAGGGGAGTGGCGTAGCAGTAACAACCTGGTACTCAACTTCAGTAAGACGAAAGACCTGATTGTGGATTTCAGGAAGTGTAAGACGAGGAAACACATATCACTCCTCATGGGAGGATCAGAAGTGGGGAGAGTGAGCCCTCTCAAGTTCCTGTGTCAAGATCTCTGAGGATCTAACCTGATCCCAACATATCGATGCAGTTATAAAGAAGGAAGACAGCGGCTATACTTCATGAAGAGTTTGAAGAGATTTAGTATGTGAACAAATACACACAAATATTTTATAGCTGTAGGGAACTATTGTGGGGAATATTCTGGCAGGCTGCATCACTGCCTGGTATGGGGGAGGGGAGGGGTCCACTGCACAGGACCAAAAGAAGCTGCAGAGAGTTGTAAATTTAGTTGGCTCCATCTTGGGTATTAGCCTACAAAGTACCCAGGACATCTTTAAGGAATGGTGTCTCAGAAAGGTAGTATCCATTATTAAGGACCTCCAGCACCCAGGACATGCCCTTTTCTCACTGTTACCATCAGGTAGGAGGTACAGAAGCCTGAAGGCACACACTCAACGATTCAGTAACAGCTTCTTCCCCTCTGGAATCCGATTCATAATGGATATTGAACCATTGGACACTGCCTTACTTTTCTAATATATGCTATTTCTGTTTTTGCACGATTAGAATTTATTTAATATAGCTATACTGTAATTCGTTTATTTATTTATTATTATTATTTTATTTTGTTTTCCTTCTATATTATGCATTGCATTCAACTGCTGCTGCTGAGTTAACAAATTTTACGACACATGCCTGACCTTGATTCTAATTATGATTATGACTCTATGCAACAACAAAATGATAATAATAATGATTGCAATACAAAATAGTTTTATTCTGGGACGTGGGAATGTTTTCAGAAAGGACAGGAGCTCCTGCTATATTTTTCTTAAGAACCTAATATGAATGCTACTTCCAGCCTTTACGGTAGATAATGCTGAAAAGTTTGTTTGTCTGGGACAGTACTGGTGTAAATATTCTGATAGATGTTTGAAAGGGTCTTGAAGAGTACCAAAAGGGCGGATGTCTTTGCGCAAGGGAAAATCTTCTCTTAGGCTGGATCATGACTAATTTTAAAAGTTGGAGATAGAGGCAAGGAGTGAGAGAAAGAGGGGGGGAGAGAGAAAGTGGGGGAAGGAAAGAAAGAGAGAGGGGACGGAGGGAGAGAGAGGGGTAGAGAGGGAGTCGGGTAAGGGTGAGAGAGGGAGGGAGAAAGAGGGAAAGAGATTAGAAGAATTTTCGGGCGTCTACATGTTGTCCTGCAGAATATTGCCCGAAGTGGTTTAATAGTTGATTAATAAGTATTGTTTTGTTTCTCGTACTACTTTATTCATATTTCTTTCTTTCTGTACGTTATATTTTGTTAAAACCTTTAACATGTATTCCGTGCCTTCTCTGTTTGCAGAATGTTTTTGCTACTGAATCAGTGAAGGATAAGGAACGAATTTTAAAAATAGTTCCATTACTTGAGAGCAATCCGATATTGTGGTGACTATTGCTGTCAACGATGTAAGTAGAAATGAAAAGATATACTGCCCAGTTGGCGAAGGTTGATGGGAATGAAGCTGAAAAGCTGGACATTGTATGTAGTAATTTCTGATTATTCCCAGGGCTAGACGCTCGCTACAGTAAGAATACGAAGATAGAAAAAAATAATGAGTGGCTGAAGAACTGGTGCAACGAGCAGGCTTTCAGGTTTCTGTGATCTTTGGGATCTGGGACCTTTTCTGAGATATATGTTACGCAGACATGCGTCTGATTCCGATTCTGGTTAACTTGAAGGGGACCAACATCCTGGCCATGAGTTTCGTGGGCACTATTCAGGGGTGGGAAAGATGCAGAGAAGGAATTAACTAGTTTGACAAGGGGTGGGAGACAGATTGGACACTACCTCACTTTTTTGATAAACAGTATTTCTTTTTTTGCACATTTTTTAATAATCTATTCAATACGTGTAATGTACTTGTTTATTTATTATTATATTTTATTTTATTTATTATTACTATTTTCTTTCTGTCTCTGCTAGATTGTGTATTGCATTGAACAGCTGCTACTATGTTAACAAATTTCACGTTACATGCCGGTGATAATAAACCTGATTCTGAAAGTAGATGCCATGAACAGTAATTCAGTAGGAAGAACAGGCAGGTAAAATTTAACAGATACGAAGGAGGTAAATGAATGGGTGATTACACTACTAATCAGGAAAAATAGCACAGTGCATTTAGAGAGAAAAAGGTGAAGGGCTCATCCATTGTGTCTATATGGATAGAACTCAAAAATTAGAATGGTGCAATCACTCTGATGGGATTATACTGCAGGCTCTCGAGTAGCTATCAGGGCTTTGAATAGCAAATAGGGAAGCAGATTAGGGAGAGTTAAAAATTGCAATGTGGTTCATGTGTGTTACTTCAGCTTCTGTGATACTGACAAGGACTTCCTTAGGGCAAGGGGGTCAAACGAAGAAGAATTTGCAAGGTGCACCCTGGAGGGTTCCTTCAATGAGTTGTTCGTTTGTCCAACCAGCTGAGGGCCGTGGCATCGGGAAATAAAGCTGTGCAGGTGACTAACATTTCATTGAGAAAACAGGGGACAGAGATCATAATGTCCTAAGTGTTAACGATAGATAAGGATAAGTACGTTTGGTCCTGTGTGAGCGAATTGAATTAATTAACTTTATTGCTTACGGCCTTCACATACATAAGGAGTAAAAATCTTTACGGTACGTCTCCGTCTAAATGTCCAACATGCAATTTATAGTAATTTGTAATAAATGGTGAGTACAACAGGACCGTCAATATAGCATAGAAGTTCAATTGTATCAGCGTGAATTGATCTAATGGCCTGGGTAGAAGCTGTTCCGGAGCCTATTGGTCCTGGCTTTTATGCTGTGGCAACGTTTCCCGGATTGTGGCAGCTGGAACAGTTTATGGTTGGAGTGATTTGGGTCTCCACTGATCCTTTTACACATCTGTCTCTGTAACTGTCCTGAATAGTGGGAAGTTCACATCCACCGATGCGCTAGGCTGTTCGCACCACTCTCTGCAGAGTCCTGCAGCTGAGGGAAGTACAGTTCCCATAACAAGCAGTGATGCGGCCAGTCAGGATGCTCTCAATTGTGCCCCTGTAGAAAGTCCTTAGGATTTGGAGACCCATACCAAACTTCTTCAACCGTCTGAAGTGAAAGAGGCGCTGTTGAACTTTTTTTTCACCACAGAGCCAGTATGTACAGACCACGTGAGATCCTCGGTGATGTGTATGCCGTGGAACTAAAGCTGTTTTCCCTCCCAACTCCAGATCCATTGATGTCAATAGCGGCTTGCCTGTCTCAATTCCTCCTGTAGTCCACAACCAGCTCCTTTGTTTTGCGACGTTGAGGGAGAGGTTGTTTTCTTGACACCACTGCGTCAGGGTGATGACTTCTCTGTAAACTGCCTCGTTATTATTTGAGATTAGGCCAATCAATGTAGTACCGTCAGCACATTTAATGAGCAGATTGAAGTTGTGGGTGGCGACTCAGTCATGGGTATACAGAGAGTAAAGGAGGGGGCTTTGGACACAGCCCTGAAGGACACCTATGTTGAGGGTCAGAGTGGCAGAGGTGAGGGAGGCGACTCTTACCACCTGCCGGCGATCTGACAGAACGTCCAGGATCCAGCTGCACAAGGCAGGGTGAAGGCCGAGGTCTCTGAGCTTCCTGACAAGCCTGGAATGCTGGACGGTAGTCCAAGAACATCCTTCTCACATAAGCACCTTCGTCTTCAGATGTGTAAGGACGGTGTGTGGAGCCGCGGCTACCGCGTCATCTGTCGATCGGTTGTGTCGGTAAGCGAACTGTAGGGTTCCAGTGTCGGTGGTAGCATGCTGCAGATGTAGTCCGTGACCAGCCTGTAAAAGCATTTGCTTATTATTGAGGTGAGTGCGACAGGACGACAGTCGTTCAGACATGATACCTTGGTCTCTTTAGATACAGGGACAATGGTGGATGATTTGAAGCAGGAGGACACTGTACACTGTAAGAGGGAGAGATTTAAAATGTCTGTAAACACACCAGTCAGTTGTGCCACGCACACTCTGAATACCCACCCTGGGATGCCGTCCGGTCCCGTAGCCTTGCGACTGTCCACTTGTTGGAAACACCGGCTGAATTCAGCCTCAGAGCTGACCGGCATCTCTCCTTGGGACCTCAGTGTTGGCGATATAAGCGAGAATAAAACAGATTTAGCTCATCTGGGAGAGAGGCACCGATGTTGGCAGCGCCACTGCGCTTAGCCCTGAAGTCTGCGATGATGTGCAGACCCGGCCATAAGCTGCGTGCGTTGTCCCTGTGTTGTCGTTTCGCTGCTTTGATAACTTTGTGCAAATCGTAGCTGCATTTCTTGGACTCTTGCTGATTACCGGCAATGTAAGCTCACGCGATAAGTGCTGCTCGCACGGGACTGTTCATCCAGGGTTTCTGGTTTGGATAGACCCTGACCAGTTTCTGGGGATCATCATCTTGGATACACTTCCGGATGAAGCTCGTGATTGCGGCACATAATAAAACTATAGGACGCGATATTACGCAGTGGTCGCTGGAGGCTATTCTGGCTGGGGATAAGTGACGAGTGGGTTAGTAATTTCGCTGATGGTATGGATAGTGTAGAAATCTACCTGAGGATACAACTAGGTATGGATGCGCAGAGAAATAATAGATAAAGGTTAATCCGGCCAAATGTGAGGTACAGTATTGAAGTTGAGACAGAAAATGTAAAATGGGCAACACACTGTTGCTGCTAGTGCCATGTCCTTTAACAGTGTGAAGTACCGAACTACATTGAGTACATATCTCCCTGAAAGGGTTTGCACAGGTTGATCAGGTGGTAGAAAAGTCGTATTAGTTCTGGCAATCAGTTCAAAAATCCGCAAAAATGTTCTTTAAAGTACTTTTGTATATTCTAGTTTGGCCGCATCTGGAGTATTGCATTCAATACTGGTCGCCCCGTTATGGGAAGTATGATGGAGCTTTGGAGAGGCTTACCTGTCAGGGTTAGTGTTAGGGTTAAGGTTTGCGTTAGAGTTAGGGTTGACTGATAACTGGGGATCCCAATGTACTCCACCCAGCTCCTTTTTTATAATGATTAAATTTTTCCTGCCACACACTGCTCTCACAATCACATGGTACGATTATCAAAAATAAGGAAGGGTATGTTTCAGATACAAAGAATTAGCTTTAAGAGGGTTTTGCATTCAGAACGACCGACATCTGCAACTCTGCCAGAACAGGTGTTGTAGTCATATGCAATCAGTACATTTAGGAGAGAACTAAGCAAACACTCAAAAATGGCAAGGCATAACAATATTCGGGCCTAATGCGTAGAAATGGGATTACTGTCGATGAGCAATGAACACGGCATGGACATGGTGGACCGAGCAGGCCACTTCTTTCTGCTGTACAACTCAGTGATTCTTTGACAATAACCCTACTTTAAGGCCCGAAATCATTTCGCTTTTTATTTTGTTTCTGCTAAAAGTTAAATGGTTGGTTGTGAGCACTTAATTGACAGGATTCACATTCATCCCACTTATTTGTTCAATGACGTTAACTAACTTTAATTATGAAGTGATCAAAAAGGTGTGCATAATAATTCTGAACGCTGTTAATTGCAGTACTGTTTAATTGACTCTCCAGCGATGTGACATCATAAATAACGAGATTTTAATTGAAACTGCAACAACCCGCGAATGCTGAGAACTATTTTGGAAGGAAAATGCACTCCCCTCCAAGAGGCCCTATCTACGCGATTTATTACACAGCTCTAGCGGTTATCGCTGTTCCAGGTGACGTATAGCAGAACCATATGTTTTACGTTTAGGAGCATTTACCCTAATGTCGGTGATCAGGAATTCAAAGGATGGGCATTACAATAATGCACAGCTCTGGTTAACGTGCTTCTCAGGATAATAAGATTATTTTCGAAGGTATCCAAGATTGGTTCATCCTAAAGGTATCGCTGGTTAAAGGGCAAATTACATTGTTATGGCTATATTTAATTGGTACGTGAGTTATCTATTGGAGCTGTTTAAAATGAAGTAAGATTTTGGTGTCGCTAGATCCACAGGTTAGCTCAGAGCAAGGAGATACGATTTTTAAAGTTTGTCTGCGATGCATAATACTAATGAAAGCTTCACGCCGTAGAAGTCTGTAATACTCACGCTCACGATAGGCGTTAGGGATAGTTGAAATAACAAGCATTATTTTCATCTAACATATACTGTGTCGAGGAATTGAATGTTCCTTTGCTAGAGCTCGATGTGTTCATTGTCAAAGAATTGTACATTGGACAAACCAATGTATATAGTTGTATGTATAAGAGCATACGAACCCGGAGAGACTCTTGATTCCCTGAATGGAAGACAAAGGTACACTCTCACAATTAATCATGCCATAAAGAAGCAAGAATAAGTAAGTCTGTGCTAATAAAATGAGATTAGCTCTATCATCTTCCCCCATACTGAAAGCAAGCATGTTGACATATTCAAATTCTAGAAATCTTTCTCCGCTCCTGAGCCTCTAAGTGTTCCAATTACTAATTAAGTAAACTGACACCACAATTTCGGAAATGCCGTGTTATAAGTAGTGCTGAAAAATCAATCTGAAACACTTTAGAAACTGATCACCTGACGTAAATCATGTCTGATTGCGGGATTATTTGAGTGAAATTCTGGACAACATATCTTATTTTTTTTCAATAAGCGTGCTATATAACATCGCTGTTCTTCTGTTCCTGTCAATTTTCAGTTAATTTTGTGGCTATTGTGATCCTATCCAGAGGACAGTGTGGACTCTCCCGATGTATCACCCGGTACCTGGTATCCATGGCGGTGACGGATCTTCTGGTTATTGTTACTGCCGTTTTATTAAATCGGATACCTGGCATTTATTTTCCAGGAAGTTTTATGTCCATCACTCCAGTATGTAGTCTCAATATCACTTTAATCCATGCATCCAGAGACAGTTCAGTTTGGCTAACAGTGGCTTTTACCTTTGATCGATTTGTGGCAATTTGTTGTCAGAAAATAAAAACAAAATATTGTACCGAGAAAACAGCGGCTTTTATCGTAGGAATGGTCTGTTCGTTGGGATGTTTGAAAAGCATACCATGGTATTTTATACATGAACCTATCTACATAATTAAGAATACCCCGTGGTACTGCAGAGTAAAGTCCATCCGCTATACATCAGTTGTTTGGACGATTTTCGATTGGTCCGATCGTCTTTTAACCCCTTGTCTCGCGTTCCTTCTGATTCTTTTACTGAATATTTTAACAGTCAGGCACATCCTGGCTGCCAACAGAGCACGTAGAAGACTCCGTGTGCAGAAAGACAAAGACAATCAGAGGGACCCAGAGATGGAGAGCCGGAGAAAGTCCATTGTTCTGCTCTTTGCCGTCTCGGGATGCTTCATTCTGTTGTGGATGGTCTATGTTGCGCAGTTCCTTTACGAACGATTTACAAGTGATCATAAAATTAAGGGCTTCAACGATCCCAGGTTTATTTTCATAGAAAGTGCGAATATGTTGCAGCTCTTGAGTTGCTGTACTAACACTTTTATTTATGCGGTGACTCAGAGCAAATTCAGGGAACAGTTAACGGCCATCGTCCAATATCCGCTAAAATTAATTACCAGCTTACGGTAATAAATTAAAATTAAGATCTAACGTACGTTTGACATGTTGGCATAGCTTCTGGCTGTTTTGTAGTTGTAAAATATTTATGGCTTCTTTTAACAGAAAATGGTTTTTTTTGAATGGCAACATCCATATTTGTGATTGCTTTAACAATAAATTGCTAAGTATTGATTAACAGAACCTGTAAGCAGAAGAATGTGTGATCTGTTGTTTCGGAATTGAGCACGTACCTTCACTGTACTACTGACACAAACTATTCAGTTTGCTAAATTGTAATCTCACTTTAGCAATAGCGAAAGCGTTTGTCATGTTCTGTAGAATATGGTAGACTAAGGTGATCAATTTCTCAGTCATTTTTCTAGAATGTTGCTGGTTTGTGTCTTCACATCTTTCTATCGAGTCCGAAATTGCAGTGAAAATATGAAGTTTTCGTCCATATCTTTCTCTGACAATGGCCCTAGAGTGACACAGAACTAAATAAGCTCTTCAGCTTAACTGGTCCATGCCTACCAAGTTCCCTGACTGAGCTAGCTTCATTTACTTGCATTTCCCTCATCTTGTTACGAAACCATTCCTATTCCTGTATCCGTCCAAATGCCTTTTAGACGCTGCATTTGTTTCTGTATTTTCTCAAGGCATCTATTCTATATTCTTACCACCGTCTATGTGAAAAGATTTTCCGCTCAGACTCCGGCTCACTTTAAACCTACGCCCTCCAGTTTCATCCTTTATCACCTTGGAAAATAAAACTTGTCTGTGCCACTCGCGATTTTATATGCCTCTGTTTGGTCACTTCTCAGCCTCCTCCGCTCCACGGAAAAGTGCCTCAGTCTACTTACCTGCTCCTTATAATCCAAGCCCTCCGTTCCTGGTAACAACCCTCGTTTAGTTTGGCACCCATCCAGCATAATAAAAGCATAGAAACATAGAAAACATACAGCAAAATATAGGCCCCTCAGCCCACAAAGCTGTGCCGAACACGTCCCTGCCTTAGAACTACCTAGGCTTTACCCATATCCCTCTATTTTTCTGAGCTCCATGTAGCCATCCAGGAGTCTCTTAAAAGACCATATCGTTTCCGCCAGCACCGCTGCCGCCGGCAACCCATTCCACGCACTCACCACTCTCTGCGTAAAGAAATTACCCCTGATATCTCCTCTGTACCTACTTTCAAGCACCTTAAAACTATGCCCTCTCGTGCTAGCCATTTCAGCCCTGGGGAAAAGCCTCTGACTATCCACACGATCAATGCCTCTCATTATCTTGTACACCTCTATCAGGTCACCTCTCATCCTCCGTCACTCCAAGGAGAAAAGGCCGACTACCTCAACCTATTCTCATAAGGCATGCTCCCCAATCCAGGCAACATCATTGTACATCTCCTCTGCACCCTTTCTATGGTTTCCACGTCCTTCCTGTA
Organism: Mobula birostris; assembly: GCF_030028105.1. Taxonomy (NCBI): domain Eukaryota; kingdom Metazoa; phylum Chordata; class Chondrichthyes; order Myliobatiformes; family Myliobatidae; genus Mobula; species Mobula birostris. The sequence continues at coordinate 45,050,993 of NC_092379.1, forward strand.
GTGAGGCGACCAGAATTGAGCACAGCACTCCAAATGGAGTCTGACTAGGGTCCCATATAGCTACAACATAATGATATCCTTCTTACTTCTTGGCAACAAGAATTCCATAGCTGCGGTATCACCACCGACATGAGCAGTTGTAAAATGACGTCCAAGCTGCTGTATTTAATGCAAGAGTGTCAATAGCTTTCTTCGTTGTCCTGCAGATGTTTCTACATTCGGAGAATATACACCTTTACCGCTAGGCATTTTTGTTCTACAACACTCTCCAGGACCCTACAATATACTTGTTATGTCCCGTCATGCAATAATTGTTCAAGTTGTTCATAGTTTCTGTGTTAAGTTCAATTTACCCTTCATTATCAGACATCCTCTTGTCCTTTTCATCAATTTCTCGATAAAGTTTTGATTAAACCTGGAATTAAATTGCTGGGTGTGTATTTATTGCCGAATCGAATGCACACGTTATAGCAATATAAAGTTAAATTCTCTCCGGCCTCAGACATGGAAGCCCATGAACTTCTGCCGAAGATCAACTTGGTACATACAGCAGAAGGGAGTGGGAGGGGGGCAGTGTTGGCGCGGTCGGTGGGAAGAGCCAGTAGCTTGTGATTGAGCCAGAACAGCGCTAAATTTTAACAACTGTTTCTGACGAAGTACTGTGAAGACAGCGAATTGAGGTTTGGAATAATAAAATATCGAAATAGCACATAATATATAACATCAAGTTTGGATTTATGCATTTGGTTTTTGAAAACCTTTCGAGGTCTTCAGAAGCAGATTGACATGGAACCAATATTACACGGCTGGTTAAGGGATCATTTGGGGAGTTTGAGTTTGAGTAACAGTAAGAGCGCAATAAAATGAGTTTGAAGCAAGTGTGAAAACCTGGAGGGAAAGAGGATATGGGTCCTTCAGTTTTGATGGTCAAACATTGTCCCGGGTGCTTCCTGGGAGAGTTTCCTCTTGTGCCAATCTATGAACTGAGCCCACACCAAATGGACGGATACATCAGGATGGTGGGGCAATGGCTCAATGAGCAGGTTCAATGATGAGGGGAACATAACGGTTCTGAGCAAAGGGAAAAGGGTTTCACTCCCGTAATGTTCTTACTTGTGCCTCAACATAGATCTTTGAAGAAATAAATGGTTTCAAATCTGATTATTGACGATCTCGGATCTGAGATATATCTAACAATCACTAAGCACTAACTCCAAGCAATTTATGAACTCTATATCCATGCTACAAATTCTAATTAACTTTAAAACATTCACCTTCTTAAGAAACATGTGCAACTCATCAAAAATGTTTTCAGACGGTTCATACTTCGAAGTTCAAATTTCAAAATAAATCTATTATCAAAATACATACATGCCACCATATACAACCCTGAGATATATTTAATTGTGGGCATAATCAATAAATCCAATAACGATAATAGAATCAGTGAAAGATCGCAGCAGCAAGGTGGACAAACATTGTGCAAAATAAAACAAAGTGTGCAAATACAAAAGGAAAGAAAAATAGGAAGAAGAAGAAGTTGTATAAGATGATGAGTGGAATTTATCATCTAGGTGTATAAGATGATGAGGGGTTTCAATCCTACGGCTAGCCACAGGCTTTTTCCCAGGGCTGAAATAGCTAACACGACGGGGCAAAGTTTTAAGGTGCTTGGAAATAGGTATCGAGGGGATGTCAGGGGTAAGTTTTTCATACAGAGTGGTGGGTGCGTGGAATGCACTGCCAGGGGCGGTGGTGGAAGCGGATACCATAGGGTATTTTAAGAGCCTCTTAGATAGGTACATGAAGCTTAGAAAAATAGAGGGCCCTGGGCTAGAGAAATTCCAGGCAGTTTCTAGAGTAGGTTGCATAGTCGGCACAACATTGTGGGCCGAAGGGGCTGTAATGTGCTGTAGATCCCTATGTTCCATGTTCTACGAGGAAGAGGAGAAGCTGGATTAGGAAAGGAAACGATGTGAAGACATGCAAACACCCGAAGTTACAATTGATATGCTAAAAGTGGTTATAAAGGATAGCCACAACGAGAAAAGTATTGACAATGATAATATTCATAATTATTGGTATAAAAGTTTACCTGCCTTCATCTGGGCCTATTAATACCCTTCGTCAACATTCTTAAAAATCTTGATAAAGTACCAGAATTTTGGACAAAAGGTTAAACATATCTCTTACCTAAAGGAGTGATCACAAATAACCACACTCGATGTTAATAGAAGGTCTTAATATAGATAAGCTACCCCCAATACTTGTGAAATTCTCAACAGTTGATTAATAATTGCCTCACAATAATCTCTCTATCTATTAACAACAAAGAACAACTACCGTTATCAAAATAAACCAAGGCATTTCTGAGGACCCATTCCAAAGCCACTGCGTTTTGTCTAACTTTAAACCTGCTGCTTAACTTACAGAATCGAATGAAAATAGAGTATCAAACCAGAAGCAACCAAAAGAATTATACCTTTGCACACCTTCCATATATGGACGATTTGAAATATACGCTTCCTTATCGCTAAAAGTGAAGCGATTAATTTAAAGAGTATAACTATTTTCGAAAGATCAGAATCAGGGTCAGAATTAGGTTTAATATCACTGGCATATGTTGTGAAATTTGTTGTTATGAACTGGCAGTACACTGCAATATGTAATTGCAAAATAACTGCAAATTGTAGTAGGAAGTATATACAGCATACATTTAAATTTCCGTTGAAATAAGTAGTGCAAAAAGAGAAAAAACACAGTAAGGTAGTGTTATGAGTTCAATGTCCATTCAGGGCTCTAATGGCAGAAGTTATTCCTGAATCGTTGACTGCGCCCCTTCCGCTTCCTGTACCTATTCCCTGATGGTAGAAATGAAAAAAGGGCATGCTCTGGGCGATACGGGTCCTTAATGATAGATGCCGCCTTTTTGAGGCATCGCTCCTTTAAGATGTCCTGGATGCTGGGGAGGTGAGTGCCAGTCATGGAACAGGTTGAGATTACAACTTTCGAACCTGGGAAATTGAAATTGCTCACCCTGTCCACTCGATTGGAACTGGTGTGGGTTCTATCGCCTTACCATTTTGAAAACGCACAATCAATTCTTTGGTCTTAGTGAAGTTGAGTACAAGATTATTACTGCGATGCTACTCTACCAGCTGATCTGACTCGATCCTGTACACCTTTTCGTCATCATCTGAAATTCCTCTAACAACAGTGGTGGCGTCAGCAAGCTTACAGATAGATGTAGAGGGAGTAGAGCAGTGGGTTAAGCATGCATTCTTGAGGTGGGCCAGTATTAATTATCAGCCAGATGAAGTTGGTGTTTCCGATCTGCACAAACTGAGGTCTTCTGGTGAGGAAGTCGAGGATCAATTGCAGTAGAAGCTACAGCGACCCAGGCTTTCGAGCTGAACGGTAGTTACTAAACAGCAGACTGGCGTTAAGTATTAGTATGCCCAGGTGATCTAATGCCTTCAGAATCGATAATGATATCGCATTTGCTGTAGATCTGTTGCGACGTTAGGCAAATTGCAGTGGGTTCAGGTCCTTGCATGGGCAGGAGTTGATTCTATCCTAAACAACCTCTTACAGCACTTCATCTCCGTGATGTGAGTGCTACTGGAGAATAGTTACAAGACGGTTCACCCTGCTCTTCTTCGTCTTACTGAGAGAAAACGGTAGAATCTGTGAATATAAGGGGATAGAGTGGTGGTGTCTTGGAGCACATATGGATTAGCAGGGAGCAGGTAGTGAGGTCTTAAAGTGCATTATAGTGGATAATTCCGCAGGCATTACCCGATGCATCGCCATAGATGTGAGGGCTACTAGACGGTAGTCGTTAAGGCAGCACATCCTGCTCTTCTTGTGCACTGGCATCGGTGTGGCCCTTTTGAAGCTGGTGGAACCTTCCGACTGTAGCAATAAAAGATTAAAATTGAGGTTGAACACACCCGCCAGTTGGTTGTCTCAGGTTTTGGGATGCATGTCGTGTTGCAAGGATTCACCGCCTTGAAAGATGTTCTGACACCGGCTTCCGAGGCAGAGTTTACAGGGTCACCGGATGCTGCAAGGATAGTTATAGAATCCGATTGCGCCTCTAACCTCAATCGTAATTGTTCTTTTGCTCTCGACTTCGCCTTCCGTCAGTCCTACTGTGCCTTCTTGTACAGTCCTGGATCACCAGACTTGAACATAAACAGCAACTTTGATCTAGATAAGTGCTGAACATTAAACATTCGAACGGTGCACTACAGCTACTGCAATATAAAAACAGAGCAGCAGGATACAATACATTCGATGACAATACAACCGATGGAACATATAAGTATTTGCGATATCAACAAGCAATGAAAGTAGCGCATGGTGCGATAAAGCAAAACTTTTGTCTGAATTCTTTCGGAAGAAGATGGCGCCAGTGAACAAAGGCGAGATCCTCAAGACGGGTCACGAAGCAATTCCTTTCACTTCCTTCGCATCTTAATTTTATTTCAAATATGGTTCTACTACTGTTACAGCCTGAAACCTACATTCTGCCGGTGTGATTCGGGGCGATCGGGTGATCTGGCGCTTTGTTATCTCCGAGAATGTTCCACGAGACTGCGACCAAACAAATTACAATGGGACATTTAAAAAGGGAAATCTTACGACGGTCTTGAGGGATTTTAGTATGCACGTAGATTGGTGCTAGGTTGGTGCGGGATACCCAGAGATGTAACTTGTAGAAATACGACTAGATGCTATTTAAAGCACCTTCTGGTTGAACATACTAGGGAAAGACAATTCTCGATTAGGTTCTGTGTAATAAATCAGATTTGATTAGAGAACTTATGTAAAGTTACGCTTAGGAGACAGTTGACATAATGTAATAGAACTCACCCCCCATTCTGAGAGAATTAAGCTAAATTTAAGTGTGCATAACTGAAAAATAAAATGTTTGGTTGTTTTGATATTTTACCCCTGTTTACCTTCATCTCTTTCTCTATTTATTTCTTTCTAGTTGACTTCTGCTAGATTTTAATAGTTTCCCAATCCTCTAATTTCCCACTATTTTTTTTTTGTTTGTTTGTTTGTTTGTGTTTGGGCTGTATTATATGCCCTCTCTTTTGCTTTTATTTTGCCTTTGACTTCCCTTTTCAGCCACGGTTGATTCAACATCCCTTTAGAATACTTCTTCACTTTCGGGATATATCTTTCCAGTGACTTCTGAATTGCTCCCAAAAACTCCATCCATTGTTGGTCTGCCGTTATCCCTGCTGGTGACCCCGTCTTTGGCCAGATCCTCCCACATGGCTCTTACTCCACTGTAGTATTAGGACATTATTCGCACCATGCTCAACCTTTTGATTCCTAACTTTGTCTGAGGTCTTACCAATATCTGCCTCCACGACCTTTCTACGAACTCTTCTGGCACTCTACTTTCTATTCCCCTGCCAATCCAGTTTAAACCCCATAGTGCAGCATTAACAAACCTTCCCGCTAGGATATTGGTCCCCCTCCAGTTCAGGTGCAGGCACTCTATTCTGTACAGGTCCCACCTTCCCTGGAAGAGCGCCCACTGATCCAAAAATCTGGTGCCCGCCCACCTACACCAAATCCTTAGCCACGTATGAAGCAATATAATCTGAATATTAAACTGTATTTATCAACCCTGGATACCCTGCGCTTTAACTTAGCACCTAACTCCCTGAACTTGCTGTGCAGAATCTCGTCACTCCTTCTAACCATGCCGTTGATAGCTGCATGGACTATGACTTCTGGCTGCTCGCTCTCCCACTTAAGAACTCTAAGTACTCGATCAGAGCTTTCCCGGGCCCTGGCACCCAGGAGACCACATATCATGCGAGAATCTCGTTCTCGCCCACACAACCTCCTGTCCATTCCCCTAACCATGGGGTACCCTATCACCACTGCATGACTCTTCTCTCCGCCCCCCCCCCACACTCACCCGTCCCTTCTGAGTCACTGAGGCAGACATTGTCAGAGTCTCCGCACTGCGATTTTCCTCTGCTAGGTCACTCCCCCACCTAAAATATCCAAAGTGATATACCTGTTCTGGAGGGGTGTGGCCACAAGCGTACTCTGCACTGGCTCCTTAACTCCTTTCCCCTTTCTGACTGTCAACCAGTTTCCAGTGTCCTCTACCTCGGGTGTAACTACCTCTCTATTTGTCCTATCATCCCCCTCAGCCTCCCGAATGATCCGGAGGTCATCCAGTTCCACTCAACTCCTTAACGCGGATTGTTACAAGCAGTAGCTGGATGCACTTCTCGCAGGTAGTCGTCAGGGACACTGAGGGTCTCCCTGCCTTCCCACATCTCTCAAGTGGAGCATTCCATATCCTGCCGTGCTGTCAACCTCCTCCCACTGCGCCTCGGATTCTCGTGCCTGTAGGCTTCGATAAATTGCCAACTCGATGCCGCAAATTCCTTTCCCAATGCGTCTTACACTTTGAGCTCCAGGCGTCTCTCATTCCACAGATCGTGCCAAGATCGTCTTTTACAGCTCGCTCTTAACAGAGCGTAACCTGGCCTGGGTCACTGCGAACTAGAACATAGAGCCGCTATTCGCAACAAAAGTGAGGACTTCGCCGCTGAAATGCACGGAGTTTATGTCCATCCGGGAAGTCGAAGGAGTGAATGGATCTGATACATTTCATGCGTGATGCCTAGATTCACACTCTATCCGGATTACACCGTAGAATTCCGAACTCTCGCGGCGGAGTACAGCTGGAATGCAGAAGTACTGCTGTTCCATTGACATCACGGCCTCTCAGAGCGGCCCACTTTATTACACTCTCCAAGCTTCCGGCAGCCACTAAGATGGCGGGCCTTGTTCTAAAACATGTAATAAGCCTCCACGGCTTCCCTCGGGACTTTATATCGTACCGGGGCATACAATTCGTCTCCTGCTCTGGTATGCCACCTGGTATTCCTCTGCACTTTAGTGAGTTTGTCCTCTGCTGTCATATGGTGAATCAGAAAGAGTCAATCAGCAAAGTAAAGAAGTTTAAGCGATGTTTCGCCGCTTCTAACCTTTCCACATTGAAGAAGTATCTGCTCTGGGCCTAGCTTTCCCACAATCTTCACACTTTCGCTGCCACTGGTATGTCGCCCTTTGAAGTGCTTCATTGCTATCAACCCCTGTTGTTACCCATGGGGGAGCCGACGGTAGAAGTCCCGCCGTCATGGCGCTGGTTCGCCGCTGCCGGAATGTTCAGAGGAGGACACCGAGGGACATCCTCGCTTCCTGTCCATCCAAGGGGGGAAGGGGAGGGATCTAATTGAAACCTATAAAATACTGAAGGGCCTGAATATACGAGACAAACAGAGGATCTTTCTAAAGTTTCTAATATTGGAGATTTAGGACATGGACCGCCCCGCCCCCCCCCCCCCCGCCTTCAACCTTAGAATGCAGGGATGAGGAGGAATCTCCAACCACAGGGCGGTAAATCTGTGGAACTCATTGTCATAGACGGCTGTAGAAGGCGGGCTGTCATTGGTATTTGATTAGTAAGGGTGTTACAGGGAAAATGGGGCTGTGAGGGAAAATAAATCAGCCATGACTGAATGGTGGAGCAGGCTCGATGGGCTGAAGAGCCTACCTGTAACTCCGTTCCTCTGTCTTTTGTTCCTGTGGTATTCTCCTAGAGCAGGGGTTCCCAAGAGTTTTTATGCCAAAGCCTGCTATCCCTACCATTAACCGGCGGGTCCGTGGACCTCCGCTTGGGATCCCCTGTACGCTCGACGTGCATTCGTACATACAGTGACTGTGACTCACAACAACGCTGTAGGCTTGCGGGGTGGGAAATTAATGCCTAGGACTTTACTTAGTTGATATTCAGTGGTGCTTCTAGCACCCGACTGTTGTGAAGTTTCTTGGGATTTTCCGAAGCTGCTCCGTCCAAGACGTGATGAGCATACCAAATACTTATTTGTTATGACCGCTTTGTTGAAGACTTCCGTCATTTGCCAACAATGTGTTTTAAATGTTTACGAGAAAGTGATAAGGCGCAGCATCAATGATGATTCGGAATAATAGGGAATAATCAGAGACGGCCAACATTGTGTTGACAACGGCAGATTCCGTCGGACCAATTTGATTGAATCGCTCAGTGGAGTGCAGTAGATGTGGTTTGCATGGACTTTCATAATGATAATTTTCAAAAAGGATTTAGCTCCATGGATCTAGAAGGCTGGACTCAGTTTGGCTCGACATTCGGAGATATAGTATGGGTGATATGAGAGGGTTCTATTAGTAATTAGATACGCAATGCTAGTGGCGCTGAGTGCTGTTCATAATATACGTAAATTAGTTTAAACACAAGAGATTTTGGAGATACTGGAAATCCAGAGGAACACATACAAAATGCTGGCGGCCTGATGAAGGGTCTTCGCCCGAAAAGTCGACTCTTTATTCTTTTTCATAGATGCTGCCTGCTGAGTTCCATTTGCATTTCGTGTGTGCTACCGGTAAATTATTTTGATGTGAGTGTGGGAGTCCTGAACAGTAACTTCGAAGACAACACAACAACAGACAAATGGTGTATAGAGTTTTCTGAAACTATGGAGTGATATCGATGCGTTGATGTTCTTGTGATATCTGGCATATCTACGTAAGTTGGAGGTGATGCATTTTGGTAATACTAGTGAGGCCACGGAACACCGCTGAACAGAAATACATTGGAATACGTACCGAGATCCTGATGGTGGCAATGCAAATAAATAACCTAATTACCGGGGTATATGGGATACTAACTTCCTTTAGTCGGATATTAAGTAAACTGATGAGGGATATTAATATAGTAGACAGCAAAAAACGGTCCCCTATATCAGAGACAGCTGAAAAGTTCGAAGAAGTCAAGGCAATAGATGAGATATATATCGATCAATATACATAAAATTCTGAATGGTGCACTCCTATATACAGTTAGATCACGTACGATACAGAGAAGGCTAGTTAATTGGGTGCAGAATTATCTTTTTGTTAGGAAGCAGAGGGTGACGGTGCTCAGCTTTCAAACTTGAGACACCTGATTAGACGTATGCCTCGGGATTCAAATAGGCTCAATGCTATTTGTCATCTAAAAATTCGATAAGAATAGTGAGTAAAAATGCTCGATGATACGAAAACAGTGCTTATACAGTAGAGATGATTATCAAGAATGACAGCATGATCTTGATCATCTAGGGAAGTAGGCTGAGGTATAGAAAATCCAGTTTGTTTCAGATAAATGCGAGATGTTGCATTTGGGAAGACAAATAAGGGTAAGAGTGTCATGGTGAATAGTAAGGCTCTGGGGAGAATCGTAGTACAGAGGGACCTGGGAATACAAGTATGTAATTCCCTGAAAGTGGCGTCACACGTAGGCAGGATAGGAAAGAGGCATCTGGCACGCTGTTCTTTGTAGAGAGGGCACAGTGTCTGTGCAGAAGTAATGTTATGTTGCAGTTGTACGAGACGTTGGAGAGGCTGCATTCGGATATCGTGTTTCGTTTTGGTCATCCTGATGTAAGAAAAATATTATTAAACTAGAAAAGATGCAGAAAAGACTTACCAGCACCTTGACAGGATACTGTAGAATGATTTGGAGAAAGTTGGGTAGGCCAGGATTACACTCATGTGAGCATAGTAGACGAGAATTAATCTTATTCAGGCATACGAAATCACGAGGAACAGAGATGGTGAATGTACACGGTCTGTTTTCCCCAGGACTGAGGATTCAATAGTTAGGATAATTTAATAAGAGGGACAAGAGATTCTGTAGATTCTGGATGTCTTGAGTAGCTTATAGAAAATGCTGGAGAAACTCAACAGGTCGGGCAGCCGCCATGCAGGGAAATGAACAGAGGAGGCTTCGGGCCGAGACCCCTCGTTTCCCTCAGAGGATTCCTCCTGAGCTGCTGAGTTTCTCCAGTATGATGAGTGCGTAACGTACAACGGTCGCAATAACGACAACCGCGCGGTAGTATTAAGCGTTTTTACTGAGTCATGCTAGTCATTGTACTCGCTGGGTAACTTAGGGTGCAGGAGCTACTGCCGGGATCGCCGAGACGAAAACATGTGCACTCGAAATCCTGGTCGCAAAGAGAGAGCCATTTGCGCCTTGGAATCCCAATGGGTTTACTCTACGTTCAGCTGCAAGAACGGGGCAAACATGATGCTACCGAGAGATCGGGCGATGAATCAGTTGCATGCGCACTTGCCACATTCTAGATCGATCCGATAAGGTTTAGAGTGACATATAATACGAAAATAAAGCGCAACTTTTTCTTTGTCCGTATATTGAATGAGCTGCCAGACGAAGCAGTTGAGGCTGGTACATGAACATCATTGAAAAGACGGATGGCTGCATGAATATGAAAACCTTGGAGGAATATGAAACTGACGTAAGCAAATAGGGCGGGTGTAAATACACATCATGATCGGCATGGACAAGTAAAGCCGAAGTCCGTTTCCCTGCTGTTTGAACATGTGCCTCCATGAAAACAAGAGGAGATAAGCGGAGATAAAGTCAAATATGAAATGAGGGTGATATTGTTCACACAGAAGATGAAGTGTACTTGGAATTGAGCGTCCGAGAGAGTAGTTGATGCGCGGTCCTGATAATATTTAAGAGGTATCCAAGCAAGCAGTGAAATTTCCTAGTCATGGAAGGCCATAGCCTATTCAGTCCATCGAATGTGGTGTGTCGAGTGCTAAACTTGGGACGGGATGAGCGCTCAGTGGTCGGTCTGCTCGTCACAATCATTATGTGACTACGACACAATAATTCTGTGAGTCTAATAAGTTAACTGTCAGGCTTATGCAACAGCCTTGTGCGATTTTACTGAAGGTGTTAGATCAAATAATAAATAATGCCCTGATTTAACACATTGCAGCCTTCAGGTTTACTGAATTCAAATATTTCATGTATCACTCCCTCTTTTATTTTAAATTCTACCACACAGTCAGTATCTTTAACCTTTGCTTGCGTGCAATTTCAGTTTATATTCTACTCCCATTTATGCGTCCTCCAATACAAAACTTCTTCCTACTTTTTTCCTGCTACCTCCGTCAGCACTTTAGCTCATTCTCTCTCTCCTGTATTTCACCGTATCTCAAGCGTTCACTGTGAATTGTCTCTTTGATACTTCTCTTCTATAATCAGCCTGACACCTCTAAGCTTCGCCGCTCAATAATTTCAAACAACAAAGCTGTCTCTACATGATGCTTCTAAATCTATTTTTAAAAGTAAAATATTAATTGAAGACTGACAGTCAGATTTCAATTATATGGAGAATTGGGGTGACTATACCTGCAACATTTGGCGTTCCTTCTTCCTTAGATGTGAAAGTAGCAAGCATCAAAGAATATGGAAGCTCGTCAAAGTAAAAGCAACGTAGAAGATCATCCATGATTTGAGAGACGTCAGAACATACGGAGTCAATTCCTACTCTTCATGTGTATTTGTAAATATGGACTTCTTCACATGCCGGTGATATATATAGTTTTATTCTTTCGATGTTATGTTTCATAGGTAGATAGTATTCTTAAATCTCGGAAGTAACCTCAGTAAGCAGACATTGCTACTGCAATAACATAACACACCGTGCAAAGTGGTTATGAGACCGTAAGACATAGGAGCAGAATTAGGCCAATTGGCCCATCGAGTCTGCTCAGCAATTCAATCATGGCTGATTCTTTTTTTCCTATCTGCTCCTCAACCCCAGTTCCTAGTCTTCTCCCCGTAACCTTTGATACTATGTCCAATCAAGAACCTATCAGTCTCTGCTTTAAACGTCCTGGCCTTCACAACTGCATGTGGCAAAAAATTCCGCAAATTCACCACCTTTTGGCTAAAGAACTTTCTCCGCATCTCTGTTTTGAAAGGGTGCCTCTCTATCTTGAGGCTGTGCTCTCTTGTCCTAGACTCTCCCACCATGGGAAACATCCTTTCCACATTTACTCTGTCCAGGCCTTTCATCATTCGAAAGGTTTCAAGGAGATACACACTCATCCTTCTGAATTCCTGCGAGCACAGCACCAGAGCCATCAAACGTTCCTCGTATGATAAGCCTTTCATTCCTGGAATCGTCGTTCTTAACCTCCTCTGGACGCCAGCACGTCTCTTCCAAGATGAGGGGCCCAAACTGTTCACAATACTCAAGGTAAGGCCTCAAAGGTGCCTTGTAAAGCCTCAGCATCACAACTTTCCTCTTGTATACTAGACCTCTTGAAATAAATGCTAACATGGCATTTGCCTTCCTCACCACGGACTCAACCTGTTAGTTCACCTTCAGGGTGTTCTGCACAAGGACTCCCAGTCCCTCTGCATCTCAGATTCCTCTGTTTTCAACCTGTTTAGGAAATACAAATATATTCCATATTACAACTGAGAAACATCTGCTGTTGGAATCATATAAAAGATAAATTGATTGTATAATTTATTTAAACAACGCAATTAACACTGATGCTAATATAAGCTCGCATGTTTGTTTAATGGCTGTGTCTATCATTGTGATGTCACCGAATATGCATGTGTAATGAGTTCAACTGTAAATTGTAACACTGCATAATTGTGTCTCCGGTGCTTTGACATCGGTTAAATAAGAATCCTTTTGAAATCGAGCAAGTGGTCTCGAGATTACTGATTACCGGAGAAAATGCATGCGCCGCCGAGAGGGCCGATCTACGCCTTTTACTACACTGTTCTTGCTGTTATTGCTATTCCAGGTGAGGTATTCCAGCGGGTTTTCTGCATTTTTATGAAGTTGCAGGTAATACAATTTGAACCAAATATAAACGACAGAAACTGAGTTGCACTGCCCTACAGCAATGCGCATAGCGCATTGCCGGGATCCAGGTATAGCACACCCCAATGATGTGTGTGCACGTTAATCTTGGGAAATTTCCAGTATCCATTCACGCCCGGATATTTAGCGATTCCAATTTTAGGAATATTTGCATAATTTTCTTATTTTATTCCTTTCGATGCAGAAGAAGTCGAAAACAATTGACGAGTTGGTTTAATAGAGACAGCTAGCTCCCCTGTCGTGGGAATCAAGACAATGTTAGCAAAGTTAGTAAATTTAAAAATAAATATCGTACGTGAAGAGATAATTAGAAAGAAATTCTTCACGAAATCGTCTAAAACTTTTGAAGCCACAATAGTTGTTACTGCGGGACGATTTCCAAATCAGTCTTCAACTAATTAATTTTTGATGATTAGCATATACTGTATCTCTTTTTCTGTCTCTTATATGTATCGTATATATACGGAGTTGAGTTACAGATCAGTTTTATGAAGTTCTGTGTGAAGCAGTCTCGAAAACTTGAGCAGCAGTTTTTTTGTTTAATTTTGATAATTGGAAGTCCCTTGTAAGGCAGAATTTGTACAATTGCTAGTTGTTCTTGCAAGGAGAAAGTGGGTGGCCTTCTTAAACGTCAGCAGTCCTTTGTGTGCTTAGAAGTGTCTCCCTGTTTTAGACCTGTAACGAAGAAAGTTGTGTGCAAATCGGACAGGAAACTGAACATGTATCTGTAGCCTTCTTGGTCGTCGTGGAACATCACCTTGGAGTATTCTCAGCAAGGAACTGCAATGAGTTTAATATGTGGCGGCTGCTGCCGCCACTGTTGCAATATACTCAGGTTAGCAGATGGGAATTGGGTGGATAAATTATTCAGGTGAAGAGATTCATCAGAATTTTGCCTGGCAAAGAGTGTTCCATTTATGAGGAGAGTTTACAGAGGGTCGAGCGGTCTTCCCTGGAGCATATGAGGCTAAGATGGGACATGATCGCAGTATGTAAAATATATAAGGGCGTAGATGGTGTGAGAGGCAATGTCGTGGCATTTATACCTGCAGATTTTGTTAAGTTTTACAGTGCCAATCTCACATTACGCACATTACTGCTGAGTCTTGTCAATGTTATTTCTGCGTTTGCAATCGTCATTGTAATCATGTTTTGTATTGTTTCTAATTTAGCAACGTCAGCAGTTCTTTCAGTAACTACATTAAACTTATGTTATCAATTGTTTCTATTCACTGCTACAATCATAAAAACATATCGGAATTATGCCTGATAAAAATATCAAGAATGAAGTGTGGCATCGTAAGAGCGAAGTTAATTATTTCAGTGCTTACATTTGGATCTAACTGGTGTTGTGAAATCTTTAGAGAATTCCTGTCACTATTTTACTTCTGCTATGATTGAATTATTTTACTTCTCAATTTTGTTTACTCTCTTTCTCTGTCTCATAATGTACAGTTAATTTCACGGCCATTCTGATCCTGTCCAGAGGAAAGTGTGGGCTCTCAAGATGTATCACTCGGTACCTCGTAGCCATGGCGGTGACGGATCTCCTGGTTATCATCACTGCTGTTTTATTAAATCGGCTTCCTGGCATTTATTTTCCTGGCAGTTTCATGTCTATTACTCCAGTTTGCAGTGTTAGCATTACTTTAAACCACGTCACAAGAGACAGTTCCGTTTGGTTAACAGTCGCTTTTACCATCGATCGATTTGTAGCCATCTGTTGCCAGAAGATGAAAACAAAATATTGTACTGAGAAAACAGCGGCTTATATTATAGGAACGGTCTGCACGGTGGGATGCGTGAAAAGCATACCTTGGTATTTTATGCACGAACCGATCTATGTTATTGACAATGTCCCATGGTATTGCAGAGTGAGGTTAGCCCGTTATACATCCCTTCTTTGGAAAATTTTTGATTGGGCCTCGCATATCTTGACCCCTTGTCTCGCTTTTTTGCTTATTCTTTTATTGAACGTCCTAACAGTCAGGCATATTCTCGCAGCCAACAGGGCTCGCACGAGACTTCGTGGGCAAAGTAATAGGCAGAATCACAAAGACCCAGAAATGGAGAGCAGAAAAAGGTCTATAATTTTACTCTTTTCCATTTCTGGTAGTTTCATCTTGCTGTGGGTGACGTATCTTGCGCTCTTCATCTACAAGAAAATTACAGGCGATTTCCAAATCAAAGGCATTTTTGTAGAAAGTGCTAATATGCTTCTGCTTTCCAGTTGCTGCACGAACACATTTATTTATGCAGTGACTCAGAGCAAATTTAGGCAGCAGTTTATCAGTCTGGTACATTGCCCACTGAAAGTCCAACGTAAGTTGTAATATTTACTTAAGGAGTAATACTGTCTCATTACAAAACCACACGTCTGCTTTGTGTTTAACAAACATCAACGAGGAGCCTATGCATATAATAATATTTGAGCTATCAATTGCACACATTATATCATCTCCCATTTGTAGGAATCCTTTATACATTGCAATGAATGAAGTAGTATCATGAAAATAAACAGGTTTATTAGTTCTACCAATAACACAAGGGAAATGTTTTACATATTATTATTAAAATGGAAATAAATCTGTTCAGTTTGTACTGCTGATTTATTCGTATGTTGTTTTCTATAATTCTATAATTCCACTGACACTAATGAATGGCGGGTCGATATATCCTGTTCTAGATACTGGTTGCCAAGGATAGTTATGGGATTGACAGGGTGGATGAGATAAAATACTTTTGGAACAGCGCTGGGAGTCAGGGCATGTGATGGAAGAGATGCTGCGGATTTGTGAATTAAGCATCTGTAAGAATGGATTTCGACAGAACAATAACTGAAGGTGTTCAAGTTCCAAGCAAATCATACTGCTCCTTGCATCATACTAGATTTATTTTTAACTCCTTTTTCTAAGAACTGAGCATTAAGGCACATAGTTTCATTGCATTTTTTCTTTAATTTCAATCATCCAGATTGCAAATATTAAGTGTGTTCGCAGAGAAATGGCATTAATGTTTTACATCCTTGTTAAATTTATAACGGAATTCTTCTGAATATTCATAAATCTGAAGTGCTACCAATAGTTTATTTTCCACTCTCTGCATGGAAAGTGAAGGCAATTATGCTATAAGCATCCTTGAATCCCTTTCTAACTATGTTGCAACTTCAGAGATCCTTTGGTGCCTCTGTGAATAAAAAATCCCAGAGTCTTAATATTCACTGTGTATGTCCTAGCCTGATTTACCTTGTTAAAATGCATCACTTCTTACTTATCTGAGTTAACTTCCATTCTCCATTCCTTTTCCCACTTTCCCAAATGATCTAGTTTAAAATGAGGGGATGTAGATTTAAGATGAGAGAGGAAAGACTTAATGAGGACCGGAGCCCTAACCTTTCCAATCAAAGTCAGGAGGGTATCTGGAATGGGCTTACAGAGAAATCTAGAGGCGGATGTAGTTACAACTTTAAGACATTTGTTCCTTACATTATATTGGAACTATTTAGAGGGATATGAGCCAAGTGCAGGCAGATAGGACTAGATCAAGTAGGCAACTTTGTGAGCGTGGATGTGTTGTGTTGAAGAGCTTCCATCAATGTAGAAGTACTCTATAGCTCTATAAACCAATGCATAGATTTTTTTTAATTGATTGAGTGAAAGCTAAAAAAGTCTGAATTTGATAGCAACTGTAGAAACATCTGCTTTGCTATTAAAATAACAATGGCAGAGATTCAAGGAGGAGTCAATGTTTCAGCATTCTTATTAAAGGAACTGTTCCTAATACAAAACCGTAGTGGATTATCACAGAGGATAATATGGGAAGAAGAAACAAAGTGGTAAATTTATACTTGATAAAGGCAAGAGTACTCCGAAAAAACTCATAGTGGGAAAGCTCAGTGACAGAGTCAAAATAAAAAAATGTAATGACGAAGGCAAAGAGGGTGCAAGGAAAATATTGGCAAGTGGCATCAAGCAAAAGGTACAATGTATTCCATAAGTCAGTTCATTCCTTCCTGAATATGGCCATGGATTTTTGATATGGTTGTAAATGTGTACAGCATACAGTATTTGTCTTTACAAAGGCCAGGCCATAACCTTAAGAGTCATGTTACAGCTTCTTAAAACTCTGATTATGTCCCATCTAGAGTGCTGCTTTCAGTTGTGGTTATTTGGTTGTGGACGAATGTGGAGACTGGGGAGCGTTCAAGAGTGGTTTACAGGTATGCTGCCTTGATTAAAGGGCAGGTGATATAAAAAGAGGTTGGACAAATTAGGATTGTTTCCTCTGGAGCAGTGAGAAGCTGAAAAAGGACCTGATAAAAGTTTATAAAATTACAAGAGACATGGCTAGAGTAGAAAGTTCGGATTGATAGGACAGACCTGTAGGAGAATTACCCATTCGGCACATCGTGTCTGCTCCACCATTTCATCATGACTGCTCCATTTTCCCCTCTCAATCCCATTCTCCTGCCTTCTCCCCGTAATCTTTCATGCCCGATCAGAACTTACCAACCTTCCTCTTAAACACACCCAATGATCTGGCCTCCAAAGCCACCTGTGACAATGAATTCCACAGATTCGCCACCCTCTGGCGAAAGAAATTCCTCCCTTCTAAATGGTCAGATCTCTATTTTGATCCTAGATTTTCCCCAATACCTGAAACATCCTCTCCACCTCCACTCTGTCGAGTCCTTTCAACATTAGATAAGTATCAATAAGATCCCCCACCTCTCCCCATTCTTTTAAATTCCAGCGAGTACAGGCCCAACTCCATCAAACACTCATCTTACGATAATCCTTTCTTTCATGGAATCATTCTCGTGAACCTCTTTTGAACCCACCCCAGTCAGTACATATATTGAAAACGGGAGGCATGGGTGGAAGGGGTGGACCAGTGAATCCTAAAGAGTGTTGTCCCTGGAGACAATGGAGTGGACATAATATCTGTGTGCACTCAATCAGCAATGGCAGAGGGGAGGCTAAATAGAGGAAGAAGGAACACACTTCAGAAGCCCTGGAGAAGAACGACTCATCTTGAAAAATGATACAGCAACAGATGGAGGAATTGGGAAAAGAGGATGCCATCCAGGTTGGATCAACATTAGGGTCAGGGTTGATGCCGAAAGTGAAAATAATGGGAGTAGATTGATTTATGGAAGCTTTCAGTGGTAGGCTGTCTCCTGAGTTGGTGGCAAAAAGATCCCGAAATGGATGACAAGTATCAGAAATTGTCCAGGTGAATTTGAGCACGACTTGGAAATTGGTAGCAAAGGTGATAAAATTCATGCCTTCTACATCAATGCAGGAAGCAGACTGAAGTTGCTATTGGTGTAGCAGAGAAAGAGTTCAGTGATGTCAGTGATGTACGTGAACAAGGAATACCATGCAGCCAACAAAAAGACAGCTTTAGCTGGGGGCCATCCATATGGGAATGACTACACGTATGATATTCAGATGTGTAAAGAAGTGAAGCAGAAATTGTTAAGAGTAAGGACAAGTTCTGTCAAGGCGACTAATGTAAGTGGATGATAATTCTTTGGTTCTTTGTTCAAGAAGGAAACACGGGTCGCAAAAGACTTCCTGGTGGAAGAATAAAAAGGACTATATGTCCATCATAACGATGTGGCAGTTGGGACCAGAAATGTGCAAGCCATAAATATGTTGAGGGATATTAGAAATATATTGGATGTAAGTCAGACGGGTCGGAACAAGATAATTATCAATACAGTGAAGCAGTTGTATAGATTGGGGAGAACGGCAATTACATTAGTCAGGAAGAAAATTGAAAAGTATGTAAAGATTCGGAAGTTAGGATCAAGCAGAGCACGTAGGATTACAAAGAATCTAGAAAAGAAGTGAAGAAGGGTATTAGGAAAGCCGGGGGGAAGGGTAGGGTTTCTCAAGGTAAAGGGGAAACATTTGCTTGGATAAGTAAAACGTGAGTAAAGTACTTAGTTCGTACTTTGCTTCAGTATTTTACAAGGAACACTACATAGAGGACAGGAGATCATTGCTGAGTGCATAAAAATGTTAAGGTGCTTATAGGTCAAAGAGGAGGAATTATTGTTCGCCTAATGAACATTAAAGTGGCTACATCCTCAGGGCATGATGAGATTTACCCCAGTTTGTTGAAGGAGGCAAGAGACAAGATTGCGGGGCTCTTGAGCAGTACTTTAGTGTTCTCTATGGGCACAGGTGAGAGCTCGGGGGACTAGCCAATGGCTAATGTTGTACCTCTATTTCAAAAGGGAACAAGGAAAAATGCTGGGAACTTTGACCCGTAAGACTCACATCAGTTGCAGGGAAATTGATGGAGAACATTTTCCGGGATAGGATAAACGAAAATTTGGAAACCCATGGCCTAATTCGGAAAAGGCAGCACGTCATTGCGCGGTCAGGTTATGTCTTACCAACTTAATTGAAGTTTTGACAAGGTGACGAGAGAGATTAAAGATGATAAGGCAATTGATGTTGCTACATGGATTTTAGGAAGGTGATTGACTATATCCCTCATGTGAGGCTAATCCTGAAGAGAAAGATGCATGGGGTCCACGACGAATTGGCTGTTTGCTTCACGCAGAGAACACAGAGGGTAGTGGTTGAAGCGCTGGAGGTCTATAATTAGTGCTGTTCCGCAGGGATCTGAGCTGGGATCTCTGCTGTATATAAATGACGTGGATGAAAATGAAAATAAGTGGGTTAATAAGTTGGTGGATCACCATGGTGGGTGGAGATGTAGATAGTGTACAAGACTGATAAAAAAAATATACAGCGCAATATAGATCAGTTGCGGATCTATCGGCAGAGAACTGGCAGATGGAGTTTAACCCAGATAAATGTGAGATGTTGCACCTTGGTTGGGCCAATGCGAGGAGACAGAACATTGTTAAGTGCAAAACAGTCCTGCTGAGCAGAGAGACCTTGAAGTCCAAGCTCATGGCTTCATGAACTATCTAGTCCAGAAGTAAAGAAAATCTTACGAAAGGTACAAAAAACTAGTAATGGTAGAGATCTAGAAGAACATAAGACTAGCAGGAAGGAGTTAAGAAAGAAATTAGGAGACAGAAGGGGCCATGAGAAGGCCTTGGCGAGCAGGATTAAAGAAAACCCCTAAGGCATTCTACGAATATGTGAAGAGCAAGAGGATAAGACTTGGAGAGAATAGGACCAATCAATTGTGACAGTGGAAAATTGTGTATGGAACCGGAGGAGATAGCAGAGGTACTTCATGAATACTTTGCTTCAGTATTCAAAACAGAAAAGGATCTTGGTGATTGTAGGAATGACTTACAGTGGATTGAAAAGCTTGAGCATATAGACATTAAGAACAGGATGTGCCGGAACATTTGGAAACCATCAACTTGGGTAAGTCTCCAGGAATGGGCGAGATATACCCCAGGCTAGTGTGGGAGGCGAGGGAGGAGATTGCTGAGCCTCAGACAATGATCTTTGCATCAGTGGGGATGGGAGAGCTTGCAGAGGATTGGAGGGTTGCAGATGTTATTCAAAAAAGGGAGTAGAGTGAGCCCATGAAATTACAGACCAGTGAGTCTTAATTTAGTGGTTGATAAGTTGATGAAAAAGATCCTGAGAGGCAGGATTTATTAACACTTGGAGAGGCATAACATGCTCAGCAGTAGTCAGCACGGCTTTGTCAAAGGTATGTCGTGCCTTACAAGCTTAATTGAATTTTTTGAGGATGTAACTAAACACGTTTATGAAGGTAAGGCAGTAGATATAGTGGATATTTCAGCAAGGCATTTGATGAAGTACCCCATCCAAGGCTTATTGAGAAAGTAAGGAGGAATGGGATCCAAGGGAACTTTGCTTTGTGGATCCAGAATTGGCTTGCCCACACAAGGCAAAGTGCGGTTGTAAACAGATCATATTCTGAATAGAGGTCAGTGACCAGTGGTGTGGCCCAGGGGTCAGTTCTGGAACCCCTACTCTTCGTGATTTTTATAAATGACCTAGATGAGGAAGTAAAAGAATGGGTTAGTAAATTTGCTGAAGACACAAAGGTTGGGGGTTTTGTGGATAGTGTGATGGCTTTTGGAGGTTACAGTGGGACATCGATAGGATGCAAAACTGGGCTGAGGAGTGGCAGATGGAGTTCAACACAGATGAGTATGAAGTGGTTCATTTTGATAGGTCAAATATGATGGCAGAATATAGTATTAATGGCAAGACTCTTGGCAGTGTGGAGGATCAGAGGAATCTTGGGGTCCAAGTCCATAGGACACCCAAAGCTGCTGCGCAGGTTAACTCTGTGGTTAAAAGCATATGGTGCATGGGCCTTCATCAACTGTGGGATTGATTTTCAGATTCGAGTGGTAATATCACTGTCATAAAGGGGGGGGGGGGCGTTGATGGCGGACCCAAACGCAAGACACAGACACTGAAGTACTAGGACCAGGATAGGACTAGAGACTAGAGCTAGGGACGTGACTGGATGCAGACTAGCAGATCGGAGAAGAACACAGACTCGGGCTAAAACTGACTAGGAAAGCGGGACCTGGACGAAGAACTAGGAAGTTGGAACCTGGACAAGGACTCCGAGCTAGAGACTGGACAAGGACCCGAAACCTGGGTCTTGACTCGGGCTCGGACCCCGCATTCGGGGAGGACCTGACGGGGCTACAAGACTGGACGTGGCTTGGGAGACCGGACTAGGTGAGGCTACAGGACAGAACGAGAAACTCCTGGGCAAAACGAGGGAACTCCAGTACAGGATGACACACATGGATAGGACGAGAACACGAATCCTTGACTTGGTCGAGGGAGGACAGGTACGCAGGGCCCTGGTCCGGGGGGACAGGAACGCAGGACCCTGGTCGAGGGAGGACAGGTAGCAGGGCCCTGGTCGAGGGAGGACAGGTACGCAGGGCCCTGGTCAAGGGAGGACAAGAATGCAGGGCCCTGGTCGAGGGAGGACAGGTACGCAGGGCCCTGGTCGAGGGAGGACAGGTACGCAGGGCCCTGGTCCAGGGGGGACAGGAACGCAGGGCCCTGGTCCAGGGGGGACAGGAACGCAGGACCCTGGTCGAGGGAGGACAGGAGCGCAGGGCCCTGGTCAAGGGAGGACAGGTACGCAGCGCCCTGGTCGAGGGAGGACAGGTACGCAGGGCCCTGGTCGAGGGAGGACAAGAATGCAGGGCCCTGGTCGAGGGAGGACAGGTACGCAGGGCCCTGGTCGAGGGAGGACAGGTACGCAGAGCCCTGGTCGAGGGAGGACAGGTACGCAGAGCCCTGGTCGAGGGAGTACAGGTAGCAGGGCCCTGGTCGAGGGAGGACAGGTACGCAGAGCCCTGGTCGAGGGGGTACAGGTAGCAGGGCCCTGGTCGAGGGAGGACAGGTACGCAGAGCCCTGGTCGAGGGAGGACAGGTAGCAGGGCCCTGGTCGAGGAAGGACAGGTACGCAGAGCCCTGGTCGAGGGAGGACAGGTAGCAGGGCCCTGGTCGAGGGGGGACAGGTACGCAGGACCCTGGACAAGGGAGGACAGTTATGCAGGGCCCTGGTCGAGGGAGGACAGGAACGCAGGGCCCTGGTCGAGGGAGGACAGGTACGCAGAGAAATGCAACACAGACCGGGACCCCTCCAGGGGAGCAGGACTTGGGGCCGGGGCTCTACACAGAGTCAGGACCCCTCCTAGGGAGCAGGACATAGGACCGGGACTCGTACACAGAACAGAGAGAGACAGTTCCCAAAATAAGGTAACGGCAAACGGCCGGACCTACCTAGAGAAGGCGAGGACACAGAGTCAGTTCAAAACAATGGTAGATGGTTCCTATCGTGCTCCGGCAGTTGAACTTGACAGCGGTGCAGGCGAATGTTGCACGCAAGGGTTACAGGCGAGGCAAGGCTCCAGGCGAGGCAAGGATCCAGGCGAGGCAAGGCGAGGCAACGCTTCAGACACTGGTTGCAGGGCAAGACTTCAGAAGGAAAGGGCAGAGAAGGGATTCACGCAGGGGGTTTGGACAGGAACAATCCCGCAACTGAGGCTGAACCAAGGAGCTATTTGTGTAGCCAGCCCAAAATGTGAGTCAGCTACCTCAATTAGAGCACCCAGCAGAAAAAGGGAAAACGAGAAAATCTGGAATAAGGAGCGATGGACCGGACCATGAACTGGAATCCGGACTTCACGGACCGGACCATGTCAGTTACAGCTATATAGAACTCTGGGCAGACTTCACTTGGAGTACCGTGCTCAGCTCTGGCCACCTCACTACAGGAAGGATGTGGAAACTATAGGAAGAGTGCAGAGGATATTTACAAGGATGTTGCCTGGATTGGGGAGCATGCCTTATGAGAATAGGTTGAGTGAACTCGGCCTTTTCTTCTTGGAGCGGCGAACGATAAGGGGTGACCTGATAGAGCTGTGTAAGTTGATGACAGGCATTGAACATGTGGATAGTCAAAGGCGTTTTCCCAGGGTTCAAATAGCTAACAGGAGAGGATACAGTTTCAAGTTGCTTAGAAGTAGGTATAGAGGAGATATCAGCAATAACTTCTTTTATGCAGAGAGTGATGAGTGCGTGGAATAAACTGCCGGCAATGGTGGTGGAAGCGGATATGATAGAGTCTTTTAATGACATAGGTACATGAAGCTTAGAAAAATAGAGAGCTATAGGAATCCTTGGGTAATTTCTAAAGTAAGTACATGTGCGGCACAGAATTGTGGGCCGAAGGACCTTTATTGTGCTGTAGGTTTTCTATGTTTCTATGTTTCTTTGAAAGTGGCTTCACAGATCGATAAGGTGATTGAGAAGGGTTAAGGAATGCTTGCTTTATTAGTCAAGGCGTTGAGTTCAAAAGTTAAATTCATACAGTTCTGGTCGCCCCACTATAGGAAGAATGTTGACGCTTTGGAGAGAGTGCAGGAGAGGTTTAGCAGAATGCCGTCTTCCTGGGCATGTGTTATTATGAGCGGCTAGACAAACTTGAGTTGTGTTTTGTTGGAGCAGTGGAGTCTGAGTAGAGATCTGAAGGAGGTTTACAAGTTTATGAGAGCCATAGATAAAGTAGGTAGGGAGTATCTTTTTCTAGGGTGGAATTATTTAATACAAGAGGGCATGCTTTGAAGGTGAGAAGGGGTAGATTCAAAGGGGATGTGAGGGCTAAGTTTTTCTTTACTCAGAGTGGCAGATGCCTAGAATGTGCTACCCGGTATGGTGGTAAATGCAAATAGGCTTTAAAGAGACTTTTAGATAGGCATATGAATATGAGGAAGATAGAAACATATGGACATTGTGTAGGTGGGAGGGATTAGACTTGGTGGGGCGGGGTGTTGATTTACTGTTTAGCTGTTTCAGCACAATATTGTGGACCAAAAGGCCTTTTCCTGTGTTATGCTGTCCTATGTCTATATCGCTGAAATGCAGTGAATTTCAGTCATCTTGTAGGCAGAGTATATCTAGGTGTTTTACGCCATCTGTGACGAATACAAGATTCAATTACATAAAGCCATACAGCACAGAAACAAGAGCATTGCCCAGCTAGTCCACACTGACTAACATTTGCATCTAACCTAATCTAGTCCATAGCTAGACCACATTTATCCAAAAACACTGTACGAGGCTGGAAAACAAATTGGAGGAGCTTTTGCTGACATAATCACATCATACATCAAAGTTCCTGGTGAACGCAGCAGGCCAGGCAGCTTCTCTAGGAAGAGGTACAGTCGACGTTTCAGGCCGAGACCCTTCGTAGTCCTGACGAAGGGTCTCGGCCTGAAACGTCGACTGTACCTCTTCCTAGAGAAGCTGCCTGGCCTGCTGCGTTCACCAGCAACTTTGATGTGTGTTGCCTGAATTTCCAGCATCTGCAGAATTCCTGTTGCTAATCACATCATAATTAGGCAGCTGTAGAGTGGAGGGGAGCAAATGTTGTGCCTCAGTTTAAGTAGGGCAGGAAAGAAAAACATGGGATAGACTAGCAGGTCTACGTCCATCTCAGTAAGCTACTGAGGAGGATGTTGATATTCATACATATGGAAAGTGAGTTTGATTTGGGGTAGCTGGCAAAGTTTTTTGCATGGGAGATTACACCTTTGATGATCTGATCAAGAAAATCGATGTTTAGGGTGGTAGACATGGTTTATGTGGACCTTTGATAATGTTTCACATGTAGACTGCTCTGTTACATTGAATTATATGGACTCCTTAGCTGGCTAATTGGATACACAATTGGCTTGATTGTAGAAAGCAGAGATTGATATAGAAAGGATTTTTCAATGGACTGAAGACCGGTGATTAGTGGTATGCCTCCGGGGTCAGAGATTAGCTCATTGTTGTCATCTGTATCAATGACTTGGATCAGAATGTGCAAGTGGTTCTTAGTAAGTTTTCTGATGATACTGCAATAGGCTGTTAGTGAAGAAGGTTATCAAAAATACAGGAGGAATCATGATAAACTGAGGAAGTAAACCAAGGCATGGCAAATCGATTTTAATTTGGATAAGATGGCATTTCAGAAAATCATATTCAGCTGGGACTTTCACAGTGAATGCAGGGGCTGCAGAGTGTTGTAGTACCGAGGGCATTGGAGTATATGCTCAACTGGAGTCACAGGTGGAGAGAATGGTGAAGAGGGCTTTTCGCATTCTGGCCCTCATATAGCAGGGAATTAAGTGTAAATGCAGGGAAGTCATGGAGCAGGCACTGGTACAGGGCACAGGTAAGGCTACACTGGGAGTGGGTATTCAGTTTTGGTTGTCCTGCTCCAGAAAAGCTGTCATTAAACTGCAAAAGCCAGAGAGAGAGCGATTGGAGAGAGAGAGAGAGAGAGAGAGATTGATTGGAGAGGGGGGAGAGAGAGAGGGGGGGGAGCGAAATTGGAGAGAGAGAGAAAGATTGGAGAGAGAGAGAGAGAGAGAGAGAGAGAGAGAGAGAGAGATTGGAGAGAGAAGCAGTTAAAGGGAAGGAAAAGTTTTGTTTCAAGCTCAGCCAGGTCCTCAGACAGCATAGGCAACACATTCTTTGTTGATATACTGTAAGTCAGTTCCCAATATATCAGGAACTGTAGAACATATCACTGGCCAGCCTCCAAAATTTAATGTGACTCTCGAGTACAAGAAGTATAATGATGAGGAGCTATCTGAGATGGCTGCTCGTTTTAAACGAAGGTCTGGGGAATCACTGACCGAATGGTTCCTCTGCTTGTGGGATGATGGAGGTGCTAGTATAACCTTTTATCCTGAAGAACTAGCAAGGCTAGGGTCATTAACCTCGAATTCTCGTATTAATATTGATATTCTCGTATTTGGAGTATTGTGTGCAGTTTTGTTCACCAAATTACAGGAAAGATATTAATAAGGTTGAAAGAGTGCGGAGAAGGTTTACAAGGATGTTGCTGGGACTTGAGAAACTGAATTACAGAGAAAGGTCGAATAGGTTAGGACTTTATTCCCTGGAGCATAGAAGAATGAGGGGAGATTTAATAGAGGTATATAAAATTATGATGAGTATAGAGTGAATGCAAGCAGGCTTTTTCCATTGAGGCAAGAGGAGAAAAAAACCAGAGGACATGGGTTAAGGGTGAAGGGGGAAAAGTTTAAAGGGAACATTAGAGGGGGCTTCTTCACACAGAGTGGTGGGAGTGCAGAATGAGCTGCCAGATGAAGTGGTAAATGCGGGATCACTTTTAACATTTAAAAACTTGGACAGGTACATGGATGAGAGGTGTATGGAAGGATATGGTTCAGGTGCAGGTCAGTGGGGTGAGGCAGAAAAATAGTTCGGCACAGCCAAGAAAGGCCAAAAGGCTTGCTTCTGAGCTGTAATGTTCTATGGTTCTAGATTGGAGAAAGAGATTGGAGAGAGAGAGAGAGTTTGGAGAGAGAGAGAGAGAGAGAGAGAGAGAGAGAGAGAGAGAGAAAGATTGGAGAGAGAGATTGGATAGAGAGAGAGAGGACAGATAGAGAAAGAGAGATAGAGAGATTGAACAGATAGAGAGAAAGAGATTGGACAGAGAGAGAGAGAGAGATTAAAGAGGTATAGAGAGAGATATAGAGAGATAAAACGAAAAATCGCAGTCGAAAAGACAGCCATTCGCGCGTTGGAAGCCAAATGGGTTTATTGTGTATTCGCTTGCCATCGGATCAGTTGCAAGAACGTGGCAAACATGAATGCTGCCGAGTGATCGGACGATGAATCAGTTGCATGTGCACTTGCCACATTCTCGCAGTCGATCTGATAAGGTTTAGAGTGAGATTTGGTACGAAAATTAATGACAACTTTTTCTTCGTCCGTATATTGAATGAGCTGCCAGACGAAGCAGTTGAGGCTGGTACGTCAACATCATTGAAAAGACAGGTGGCTGCATGAATATGAAAACGTTAGAGTAATGTGAAACTGACCTAAGCAAGTGGGGTGGGTGTAAATGGGCATAGTGATCGACATAGGCAAGTAAAGCCGAAGACCCTGTCCTTTGAATATGTGCCTCCATGAAAACAAGGGGAGAGAGGCGGCGGTAACGTCAAATATGATATGAGGCTGATATTGTTCACACAGAGAATGAAGAGTACTTGGAATTGAGTGCCCGAGAGAGTAATTGAAGCGCGGTCTTGATCATATTTAAGGGATATCTAAGCAAGAACTGAAATGTCTTAGTCATCGAAGGCCATAGCCTATTCAGTCCATGGTATGTGGGTATGTAGAGTACTAAAATTGTGGCGGATTAGCGGCTCAGTGGTCGGTCTGTACGTCTCAACGATTATGTGACTACGACACTATAATTCTATTATCCTATAAAGTTAACTGTCAGGCTTACCCAACAGACTGTCTTTAGCCTTATGCGATTTTATTGAAGATGTTAGATCAAATAATAAATAATGTCCTGATTTGGAACATTGCAGCTTTCAGGTTTATTGATTTCAAATGTTTCAGGTATCACCCCCTCTTTTATTTCAAATTCCCACCACACAATCTGTGTCTTTCGTCCCTTTCCTGCCTGCAATTTCGCATTAAATTCGACTCCCATTTATTAGTCTTCCAATACAAAACTGTTTCCTGCTACCTCCGTCATCAATTTAGCTTATTCTCTCTCGCTGTCTCCTGTATTTCACCATTTCTCAAGTCTTCATAATGAGCTGTCTCTTCGATACTTCTCTTCTATAATCACTCTTACAGCTCTAAGTTTCGCGGATCAATAATTTCAAACGACAGTGTTGTCTCTACATATTGCTTCTAAATGTATTTTATAAGTAATTTTTTAACTGAAGACTGATAGGCAGACATCAATTATATGGACCCTTGGGGTAACTATACCAGCAAGATTTGGCACTCCTGCTTCCTTAGGACGATGTGAAAGTAGCAAGCATCAAAGGATATGGAAGCTGGTCAAACTAATAGCTAGGGAGAAGATCATTCATGATTTGCGAGACGTTAGAACATACAGAGTCAATTCCTACTCTTCATGTATGTTTACAAATGGGGACTTCTTTTCAGACCAGTGATATACATAGTTTTACTCTTTTGAAGTTATGTTTCACAGCTTGATACTATTTGTAAATCTCCGAAGTAACCTCAGTAAGCAGACATTGCTACTGCATTATTATAACACACGGTGCTAAAACGTTGTAGGACCATCAGACCAAAAGACATAGGAGCAGAATTAGGCCATCTGGCTCATCGAGTCTGTTCCACCATTCAATCATGGCTGATCCTTTTTTTTTCCAATATCCTCCTTAACCCCAGTTACTGGCCTTCTGCCCATAATGCTTGATGCCATGTCCAATCAACAACCTATCAATCTCTGTCTTAAATACACCCAACGTCCTGGTCTCCACAGCTCCATGTGGAAACGAATTCCACAAATTCACCACCCTTTGACTGAAGAAATTTCTCTGCATCTCTGTTTTGAAAGGGAACCCCTCTATTCAGATTTGTCCTAGATTTTCCCACCATGGGAAGCATCCTTTCCACATCTACTCTGTCTAGGCCTTTCAGCACTCGAAATGTTTCAATGAGATCCCCCCTCATCCTTCTAAATTCCATCGAGTACAGACACAGAGCCATCAAACGTTCCTCGTGTGATAAAACTTTCATTCCTGGAATCATCCTTGTGAAACTCCTCTGAACCCTCTCCAATGCCAGGACATCTATTCCAAGATGAGAGAGCCAAACTGTTCTCAATACTCGAGGTGAGGCCTCACTAGTGCCTTATAAAGCCTCACTTTCACAACCTTGCTTCTGAATTCCAGACCTATTGAAATGAATGCTAGCTTGGCATTTGCCTTCCTCACCACCGACTCGACCTGCAAGTTACCCTTCAGGGTGTTCTGCTCAAGGACTCTGAATTCCGTCTGCATCTCAGATTCCTGCATTTCCACGCCCCCCCCCCTTTAGAAAATACAAATATATTCCATATTAAAACTGGGAAACATCGTCTTTTGGAATCATATAAAAGTGAAATTGATTGCATAATTTATTTAAACAATGCAATTAACCCTGATGCTAATATAAGCTCGCATGTTTGTTTAACGGCTGTATCTATCATTGTGATGTCAACGAATATGCACGTGTAATGAGTTCAACTGTGAATAGTAACACTGCATAATTGTGTCTCCGGTGCTTTGACATCGGTTAAATAAGAATCCTTTTGAAATCGAGCAAGTGGTCTCGAGATTACTGATTACCGGAGAAAATGCATGCGCCGCCGAGAGGGCCGATCTACGCCTTTTACTACACTGTTCTTGCTGTTGTTGCTATTCCAGGTGAGGTATTCCAGCGGGTTTTCTGCATTTTTATGAAGTTACAGTTCATACAAGTTGAACCAAATATAAATGACGGAACTGAGTTGCACTGCCCTACAGCAATGCGCATAGCACATTCTCGAGTTCCGGGTATAGCACACCATAATAAGCTTACACCCCAGTGATGTGCGTGCACATTAATCTTGAGAAAATTCCAGAATCCATTCACCCCCGGAGATTTAGCGATTGAAGTTTCAGGAACATTTGCATAATTTGTTTATTTTAGTCCTTTCAATGGAGAGGAATTTGAAAGCAATTGAGGATTTGATATAATAAAGACAGCCAGTTCACCTGTCGTGGGAATCAAGACAATGTTAGAAAAGTTAGTTCATTTAGAAATAAACCTCATACGTGAAGAGATGGTTAGAAAGAAATTCTTCACGAAGTCGTCTAGAATTTTGGAAGCCACAATAGCTGTTATGGCGAGGCGAATTCCAAATCACTCCTCAACTGATTAATTTTTGATGATTAGCATCTCTCTCTCCCTCTCTCTCTCTCTCTCTTATATGTATCGTATACATACGGAGTTGAGTTACAGATCACTTTTTATGAAGTTCTGCGTGAAGCAGTCTCGAAAACCTGAGTGGCCGGTTTTGTTTAATGTTGATAATTGGACGTCCCTGGTAAGGCAGAATTTACGCCACTGCTAATTGTTCTGGCAAGGAGAAAGTGGGTGGCCCTCTTAAACGGCAGCAGTCCATTATGTGTTAAGAAGTGTGTCCCTGGTTTAGAACTGCAATGAAGAATGTAAAATTAGTAAGTCCAAGAGGTGTGCAAATCGGACGAGAAACTGAAAATGCTAATTTTCTCCATGTAGCTGTAGCCTTCTTGGTCGTCGTGGAACATGACTTTGGAGTATTCTCGGCAAGGAACTGCAATGGGTTTAATATGCGGCGGATGCTATCCCCACTGTGGTAATATACTCAGAGTGGCAGATGGGAACTGGGTGGATAAATTATTTAGGTGAAGAGATTCATCAGAATCCTGCCTGGCATGGAGCGTTCCATTGATGAGGAGAGATTACAGAGGGTAGACCCGTCTTCCCTGGAGCATATGAGGCTAAGATGGGACATATATAAGGGTATAGGTAGTGCGGGAGCAATGGTGTGGCATTGATACGTGCAGATTTTGGAAAGTTTTCCGTTGCAAATCTCACATTACGCATATTAGCGTTGAGCCTGGTCAATGTTATTTCAGCGTTTGCCATCGTCATTGTAATCATGTTATGTATTGTTTCTATTTTAGCAACGTCAGCAGCATTTTTCACTGACTTTGTTAACTTACGTTATCAATTTTTCTATTCCCTGCTACAACTACAATAACATATCGGAATTATGCATAATAAAAATATCAAGAATGAAGCGTGGCATTTTAACAGCGACGTTAGTTATTTCAGTGCCTACATTTGGATCTAACTTGTGTTGTGAAATCTTTAGAGAATTTCGGTCACTGTTTTACTTCTGCTGTGATTGATTTCTCTTACTCCCCATTTTTATTCACTCTCTCTCTCTTTCTCTCTCTCATAATGTACAGTTAATTTCACGGCCATCCTGATCCTGTCCAGAGGAAAGTGTGGACTCTCAAGATGTATCACTCGGTACCTCGTAGCCATGGCGGTGACGGATCTTCTGGTTATCATCACCGCTGTTTTATTAAATCGGCTTCCTGGCATTTATTTTCCTGGCAGTTTCATGTTTATTACTCCCGTTTGCAGTGTCAGCATTACTTTAAACCATGTCACAAGGGACAGCTCCGTTTGGTTAACAGTCGCTTTTACCTTCGATCGATTTGTAGCCATCTGTTGCCAGAATCTGAAAACAAGATATTGTACTGAGGAAACGGCGGCATATGTTATAGGAACGGTCTGCACGGTGGGATGCGTGAAAAGCATACCTTGGTATTTTATGCACGAACCGATCTATGTTATTGACAATGTCCCATGGTATTGCAGAGAGAAGTTAGCCCGTTATACATCCCTTCTTTGGAAAATTTTTGATTGGTCCTCACATATCTTGACCCCTTGTCTCGCGTTTTTGCTTATTCTTTTGCTGAATGTCCTAACAGTCAGGCATATTCTCGCAGCCAACAGGGCTCGCAGGAGACTCCGTGGGCAAAGTAATGGGAAGAATCACAAAGACCCAGAAATGGAGAGTAGAAAAAGGTCTATGATTTTGCTCTTTGCCATTTCCGGTAGTTTCATCTTGCTGTGGGTGACGTATCTTGCGCTATTCCTCTACAAGAAAATTACGGGCGATTTCCAAATCAAGGGCATTTTTGTAGAAAGTGCTAATATGCTCCTGCTTTTCAGTTGCTGCACTAACACGTTTATTTATGCAGTGACTCAGAGCAAATTTAGGCAGCAGCTTATGACTCTAGTACATTGTCCACTGAAACTCCAACGTAAGTTGTAATGTTAACTTAAGGAGTAGTACTTCCATATTACAAAACCACACGTCTGCCTTGTGTTCAGCAAACCTCTTTTTTTTTTCTTAAACATGACGAGCCTGTGCATCATGAAAATAAACAAGTTTATCACTTGTACCAATGACACACGGGAAAGTTTTTACATACTATTATTAAAACGGAAATGAAACTGTTCAATTTGATTTACTGACTTAATCGTATGCAATCTATAATTCGATAATTCCACTGACGCTAATGAATGGCGGGTCGATATATCCTGTTGTAGATACTGGTTGGCAAGGATAGTTATGGAATTGATAGGGTGGATGAGATAAAATCGTTCTGGGACAGTGTGGGAGCATGGAAGGGAGCCAGGTGAAACAATGAAAGCAACGCCAGTGCGCACACTGGTCATCTAATCCGTGGAATATCTGCGGGTCGGGGCAGGTGGTGGAAGAGGTGCTTCGGATATTTGAATTAAGCATCTGTAAGAATGGATTTCGGCAGAGCAATAACTGGAGGTGATCAAGTTCCACTCCAATCACAGTGCTCCTTGCATCATAGCAGGTTTATTTTTATCTCGTTTTTTCTAAGAACTGAGCATTAAGGCACTTGTTTTACTGACAGTTTTATTGCATTTTTTTTTATTTCCATAATCCAGTTTGCAAGTATTGAGTGGGTCCACAGAGAAATGGCATTAATGTTTTACATTCTTGATAACTTTTTATTGGAATTCTTCTGAATATTCATAAATCTGAAGTACTACCTGTAGTTTATTTTCAACTCTCTCCATGGAAACTGAAGGCAATTATGCTATAAGCATCCTTGAATCCCTGTCTACCTATGTTGCAACTTTCAGACATCCCTTGGTGCCTCTGTCAACAAAAATTCCCAGAACGCAATAGTCACTGTGTTCTGTATGTTCTAGCCTGATTTACCTTATTAAAATGCATCACTCCATACTTAACTGAGTTAAATTCCATTCCCTATTCATTTTCCCACTTTCCCAAATGATCCCGTCTAAAACTAAAAGACAGACTTAAGATGAGAGAGGAAAGACTTCATGATGACCCGAGCAGCAAACATTTCAACCAAAGGCAGGAGCGTATGTGGAACGGGCTTACAGACGATTCTGGAGGCGGATGCAGTTACAATTTTAAGACGTGTTCGTTACATTATACTGGAAATATTTAGAGGGAAATGAGCCCTATTTGATGGGATATGAGGCAAGTGCAGGCAGATAGGACGAGATCAATTAGGCAAGTTGCGTTGAAGAGCTTCCTTGCATGTAGAATAACTCTGTAACTCTATAAACCAATGCTTAGATTCATTTTAAGTTGATTGAGTGAATGCTAAAAAAGTCTTAGTAAGTACTTAATGGGTACTTTGCTTCAGCATTTTACAAAGAAGACGACATAGAGGACAGAAGGTCATTGCTGAGTGCATGAGAATGTTAAGGTGCTTAGAGGTCAAGGAGGAGGAATTGTTGGGTCTCCTAATGAACATTAATGTGGCTACGTCCTCAGGGCATGATGGGTATTATCACAGGTTATTGAAGGAGGCAAGAGACAAGATTGCTGGGATCTTGAGCAGTACGTTAATGTCCTCTATGGGCACAGGTGAGGGCTCAGGGGACTAACGAGTGGCTAATGTTGTACCTCTATTTCAAAAGGGAGCAAGGGAAAATGCTGGGAACTTTGACCGGTAAGTCTCACATCAGTTGTAGGGAAATTGCTGGAGAAAATTCTTAGGGATAGGATAAACGAAAAATTGGAAACCCATGGCCTAATTCGGAAATGGCAGCAAATCATTGTTTGGTCAGATCAGGTCCTACCAACTTGATTGCGGTTTTGACAAGGTGACGAGAGAGATTAAAGATGATAAGGCACTGGATGTTGCTACTTGGATTTTAGTCAGGGTTTGTCTGTGTCCCTCATGTGAGGCTAATACTGAAGATTAGTATGCATGGGGTCCACGAGGATTTGGCTGTTTGTCTTGCACAGAGCACACAAAGGGTAGTGGTTGAAGGGACTTATTCAGGCAGGGGGTCTGTAATTCGTGCTGTTAACACAGATATCTGTGCTGGGACCTCTGCTGGATATAAATGACCTGGATGAAAATGTAGATAAGTGAGTTATGTTTATGGATGATACCAAGATAGGTGGAGTTGTGGATATTGTAGAAGACAGTGTAATATTATGCAATATAGATCCATTGCAGATATCAGCAGAGAACTGGCAGATGGAGTTTAACCCAAATAAATGTGAGCTGTTGCACCTTTGTTGGGAAAATGCAAGGAGACAGTGCACTGCTAATAGCAAAACAGTGTTGCTGAGCAGAGAGATCTTGGAGTCCAAGCTCATCGCTCCATGAAAGTGGCTCCACAGATCGATAAGGTGGTTCAGAATGTTATGGAATGTTTGCTTTATTAGTTGAGACATTGAGTTAGAAAGTCAAGATGTAATGTTGGAGCTTGATTTACGTCTGATTAGGCCACGTCTGGAGTACTCATACAGTTCTGGGTGCCCCACTACCGGAAGGATGTTGAAGCTTTGGAGAGGGTGCAGAAGAGGTTTAGTAGAATGCTGTCTTCATGGGCATGTGTTATCATGAAAGTCTAGACAAATTTGGGTTGTGTGTGTTTTTTTTTTGAAGCAGCAGAGGCTGAGAGGAGATCTGAAGGAGGTTTACAAGTTTATGAGAGGGATAGAAAAAATAGATAGGGAGTACCTTTTTCCAGGGTAGAAATATTTAATACAACAGTGTATGCATTGAAGGTGAGAAGGGGTATGTTCAAAAGGGATGCGAAGATTAAGTTTTTTTTTACTCAGAGAATGGTGAATGCCTAGAATGTGCTGCCTAGTATGGTGGTAGAGGAAATACATCAGAGGTTTTTAAGAGACCTTTAGATAGGCACATGAATATGAGGAAGATGGAGGGATATGTACGTTATGTGGGTGGGAGAAATTAAATTTTGGGTGGGGGTTGATTTGGTGTTTAGCTGGTTCAGCACAATATTGTGGGCCAAAAGGCCTGTTCCTAGGCTATGCTGTCCTATGTCAATGTCAAATACGGTAAATTGCACTCACCCCAGTAGGCAGAGCAAATCTAGGTGTTATACGCAATGTGAGGAATACGAGATTCAATTACATACGGCACAGAAACAAGAGCTTCACTTAACATTTGCATCTAATCTAATCTAGTCCATGGTCTGAACAGCTTTTTCCAACACTGTAGAAGGCTGGAAAACAAACTGCAGGAGCCCCGGCTGACTTAATCACATCATAATTAGTTGGCCGTAGATTGGATGGTAGCAAATAGTGTGTGTGTGAAATATGGGATAGATCAGTAAGTTCAATATCTGTGGTAAGTAAGCTCCTGCAGAGGATGCTCATATTCAGACATCTGGAAGGAGAGTTTGATTGGGGGTAGTTGGCATAGTCTTATGCATGGGAAATTATGCCTTTCGATGATCTGATCAAGAAAATCTATGTTTAGAGTGGTAGACATGGTTGATGTGGACCTTTGATAATGTTTCATATGTAGACTGTTCTGTTACGTTGAATTACATGGACTCCTTGGCTGGCTAATTGGACACACAATTGGCTTGATGATAGAAAGCACAGATTGATGGAGAAGGGATTGTTTGTCGACTGAAGACCTGTGACTGGTAGTATGCCTCAGGGCCCATTATTGTCATATGTATCAATAATTTGGATCAGAATGTACAAGTGGTTGCTAGCAAGTTTGCTGAGGATACTACAACATGCTGTCAGTGGAGAAGGTAATCAAAAATATAGGAAGAATCATGATAAGCTGAGGAAGTGAACCAAGGCATGGCAAATACTTTATTCTCTCCAAACAATTGATACTAGAACGTATAATCATCACAGCGATATCTGATTCTGCGCTTCCGCCCCTGGATTACAAATATTAAATATTAAAAATAGTAAAAATTAGTAAATATTAAAAAATAAGTTATAAATCATAAATAGAAAATAGAAAAATGGGAAGTAAGGTAGTGCAAAAACAACCGACAGGCAGGTCCGGATATTTGGAGGGTACGGCCCAGATTCGGGTCAGGATCTGTTCAGCAGTCTTATCACAGTTGGAAAGAAGCTGTTCCCAAATCTGGCCATACGAGTCTTCAAGCTCCCGAGCCTTCTCCCGGAGGGAAAAGGGACGAAAAGTGTGTTGGCTGGGTGGGTCGTGTCCTTGATTATCCTGGCAGCACTGCACCAACAGTGTGCAGTGTAAAGTGAGACAAAGAACGGAAGATTGGTTTGTGTGATGTGCTGCGCCGTATTCACAATCTTCTGCAGCTTCTTTTGGTCTTGGACAGGAAAACCTCCAAACCAGGTTGTGATGCACCCTAGAAGAATGCTTTCTACGGTGCATCTATAAAAATTACTGAGGGTTTTAGTGGACAGGCCAAATTTCTTAAGTTTTCTCAGGAAGTAAAGGCACTGGTGGACCTTCTTGGCAGTGAACTCTGTTTGGTTGGACCAAGTCAGGTCATTTGTGATAATGGACTTTTATTTGGATAAGACGGCATTTCAGAAAATCAATTTCAACTGGGACTTTCACAGTGAGTTCAGGGTCTGCAGAGTGTTGTAGAACAGAGGGTCTTGGCATACATGCTCAAGGTTCATGAAATTGGAGTCACAGGTGGAAAGAATGCTGAAGAAGGCAGGGAAGTCATGGACCAGGCACTGGTACAGGGCACAGCTGGGGCTACAATTGGAGTGGGTATTCAGTTTTGATTGCCCTGCTCCAGAAAAGATATTATTAAACAGCAAAGATTACAGAAAAGATTTGCAAGGATATTACTCAGACTTGAAAGACAAAGTTACAGGGAGAGGTTAGACAGTGTAGGATTTATTTCTTAGAGCATAGGAGACTGAGATTTGATCTCAAACAGCTGCATGAGATGCATAGAAGGAGTGAGGCTATAGGTTTAAGGTTTGGAGAGAAAAACTAAATAGAAACTTGAGGAGCAACTTTTTATAGGAAGTTTTTATACTTTTTATAGTATAACTATAACTTTTTAATAGGGTTCAAAGTTCAAGTCAAAGTGTATTTATTGTCAAGGTGGCGTGCAATATACAACCATGAGATTTGTTTTCCTCACTGGCAGCCATGAAAGAAAACAACCATGGAATTAATCTGCTACTAATTGTGCTCCTCTGTTTGTTCAGTATGTCATGAACGGGATGAGAGGAATTGTCAATAATGCTCTGCAGCTTCTGCAGCATCCTCCTCTCAGACACAAAACCCATGGAATCCAATTCCACCCCAGAACAAAACCAGCCTTCCTGACTAGCTTATCACTTAATCCTTATCTGACTCAAAAATGAGTCCTGATAATGTGTCTTAGCCTGAAATGCTGACTGCTTAACTTCTCCATAGATGCTGCTAGACTTCCTGAGTTCCTCCAGCAATCTGTTTGTGTTGCTCTAACAATTAGTGGCTAACATGGTACCAAAGTTCTTTACCTTGGTCTCCAAACTCCCTAACTCCCCACCTCTTTCCCACTTCAAGGTTCTCTTTAGCGGTTTACTCTGATGTATTATCTTCAGTGATAATGTTTCAAATTTTACTTGTTCACGTTCAGCAATTAGTGTTGCTGCTGCACAGCTCTGCTGACCCCCAATTCAACTTTAGTCTCAGTTTCTGTCTGTGTAGACTTTGCTTATCTTTCTTCTTGCCATGTTTTTCCACCAACCCAATGCCAACACAAACAATTTTCCAATTTCATCTCACACCCCAGAGATGTGTTTATTGATTACTGGGCAAGTATAAGTTGCTCCAAGTTTGGGTGAGTTGCAAAAGAAAGATGCAAGGGTAGGGTTGAAATTGGGCAAAAAAAAATAGACTATTATGAAATAGGTAAGGGAATGGAAACGTTCTCAGCAAACACTTAATCCACACACTGTAGCTTCTACTTATTTTATTTAATTTTTAATTTAGAGATAAGTACAGCAAGGATACAGGCCCTTCTGGCCATGCCATCCAATTACATCCATATGACTAACTAACCTAATAATATGTAGGTCTTTGGAATGTTGGCGGACACCCACATGGCCACAAGGTCAACATGCTTAGAGGCAACGGCAAGAACTGAACCCAGGCCACTGGCTTTGTAGTAGCGTTATGTTAACCACTATGCCACCGTGCCATCCAACAGAAAACTGCGGGGGGGGGGGGGTTGGAACTTGCAAGGTTTCAAAGAACTAAACAGCCTCCTGCACGATGAGAATTTTCTGATATATGGAATTTGCAATGAAACTGAGAAAAGAATATTTTAATGAGATGCTATTAATTGAAACTTCTACAGCACCACGTCTAATTTCCGCAAGTATTCTTTGAACTTCTGATAATGCTCACTATTTTCTACCTTTCGTATTAGTTAAACCAGATTGGACCTAGTCTGGACCTAGACTGTAGTATTAACACGAGAAATCCTGCAGACGCTGGAAATCCAAAAATGTTGTCTAGCCTGCTGAGTTGCTCCGTCATTTGTGTGCGTTTCCTATTACATTAAGTTATTTTCCCTCTTACCTGTAAAATATCCCATAGACGGCGGGGCTAGCCATGGCCGTGTGTCTACCCAGAATCTCTAGCGTTCCTGAAGCTACCCAATCAGTAACCATGGGAAATTAACGCGCATGCGCGGGAAGGTTTCACTCTGAGTTTGCGCAAGATGATCTTTGACGATGGACCGAGGTGATGCAAAAGCTGGTAGGTGAATGCGGGCGCAGCGGGTGAAGGGAGCTGTGATCGGGCTGGGATTTTTATAAATGCCCGGTGTCGGCGTTGGAATTCTAATGAAAACTTACTGTCAGACTGTTAGCTCCTCATTGACAACCTGATATTTCGAGTTGTTTGGTGGAAAAAACAGATACCGTCTGGGGGGCGGGGCTGGGGGGGGTGATCGATAAAGGCGCGTGCGCAGTAATTGTGTGGCGTATGGACCGTCTTCAGGGTCATTTTGAACAAGGTCTTTGTGTCCGGTGTATGCAATTTTATTCGAAATTCATAATTAGTAACCGTGGTACATAGAGAAGCTGTAGTTCAGAATCTGGTTGCATGTTGCTTAGCAGTTAGACAACTTTCTGGTGATCCAGGAAG
The DNA here is from genome assembly GCF_030028105.1 of Mobula birostris. Lineage (NCBI taxonomy): Eukaryota > Metazoa > Chordata > Chondrichthyes > Myliobatiformes > Myliobatidae > Mobula > Mobula birostris. The sequence continues at coordinate 45,090,074 of NC_092379.1, forward strand.
AAGTATCGACCATATCGAATAGAGAGGGACTGTAATGCATGCGTGGCTGTCATAATAATGCAGAAAGGAGTGCGCGCTGCTTTGGTTTGCTAATGAAACACTTCCATCATCTTGACTGATGAGGAGGTTAGTCCTAGAGCAGAGAAGTGAGAGACAGTCAATGCTGCAAATTGGAATAAAATTATAAATAAGCTGCTGGAAAAACTCAGCAGTATAATCAAAAGGGTGATTGAAATCCACATCAGGACTGGGTGAGTAGAGGAAAGATAGCCAGTATAGAGAACACCGAAGTTGGTGGGTAAAGGGGGAAACTAGATAAGTGAGCAATATTGGTCAGATGTAGCTGAGAGGGAGGAGCAGAGTTGGAAGGGATAGGGAAAGCAAATCAAAGAGGAAGGAACCCAGGTAGATGTGTATATGTGTGATTAGGCAGAGGGAACCAGGTAGTGCTGGGTAAAAAGTTCAGATAGCAAGGTGATGAGAGATGGAAAGAGTGAACAAAGGCAAAGAGGCTTGTTGTATTGGTGACACACACAAAATGCTGGTGGAACGCAGCAATCCAGGCAGCATCTATAGGAAGAAGTACAGTCGACGTTTCGGGCTGAGACCCATCGTCAGGACTGGTCCTGAAGGATATCGGCCCAAAATGTCAACTGTAGTTCTTCCTATAGATGCTGCCTGGCCTGCTGCGTTCCACCAGCATTTTGTGTGTGTTGCTTGAATTTCCAGCATCTGCAGATTTTCTTGTGTTATATTGGTGAGTTCCCTGAAATTCAATGCTTGTGCCATTGAGTTGTAGGCTACCTAAATGGAAAATGAGTTACTATTCTTCAAATTTGCATTTGGCTGCAAGATGACTGCAGCAGGATGAGGATAATGGCCAAGATGGATACAATTTACACCAGGAGGAAAAAGGCCTATGCCTGTGCCGTACTGTTCTGTGTTCTATAAATAATTGATTGCTAATTTAAGCAACGCACATCAAAGTTGCTGGTGAATGCAGCAGGCCAGGCAGCATCTCTAGGAAGAGGTACAGTCAACGTTTCAGGCCGAGACCCTTCGTCAGGACTAACTGAAGGAAGAGCTAGTAAGGGATTTGAAAGGGGGAGGGGGAGATCCAAAATGGTAGGAGAAGACAGGATGGGGAGGGATGGAGCCAAGAGCTGGACAGATGATTGGCAAAAGGGATATGAGAGGATCATGGGACAGGAGGCCCAGGGAGAAAGAAAAGTGGGAGGGGGGGAAACCCAGAGGATGGGCAAGGGGTATAGTGAAAGGGACAGAGGGAGAAAAGGGAGAGAGTGAAAAAGAATGTGTATATAAATGACGGATGGGGTACGAGGGGGGAGTGGGGCATTAGCAGAAGTTTGAGAGGTCAATGTTCATGCCATCAGGTTGGAGGCTACCCAGACGGAATATAAGGTGTTGTTCCTCCAACCTGAGTGTGGCTTCATCTTTACAGTAGAGGAGGCCGTGGATAGACATATCAGAATGAGAATGAGAATTCCTCATGATTGCTAATTTAATTGGTTTGGCACAACGTTGTGGGACAAAGGGCTTGTTCCTGTGCTGTACTGTTCTGTGTTCTAAAAAGCTGATGTTGGAATGGTCGTGGAAGATTTTAATATGCAGGTAAATGGGAAAATCAGGTTGCTCCTGGATCCCCAAGAGAAGGTATGTGTAGAATGATTAGAAGCTAACTTTTAGAGTAGCTTGTGGATGAGCCCACTAAGGAATGGGCAATTCTAGATTGGGTATTGTGTAATGAACCAGATTTGATAAGGATAAAGGAATCCTTAGGAAGCAGTAGCCATAGTATGGTAGAATTTACCTTGCTGTTTTAGAGGGAGAAGCGGAAATCAAATGTATCGGCATTACAGTGGAGTGAAATAAACTACAGAGGCAGGAGAAGAGGAGCTGGTCAAAGTTGATTTGGAAGGGGATACTAGCAGGGATAACGTCAGAACAACAATGGCTGGAGTTTCTGAGAGCAGCCTAGAAGGTGCAGGGTAAATTGCAGGTCGATTTGGTGGTGAGGAAGCAATTGCAATGTCAGCTTTCATTTTGACAGGATTAGAATATAAAAGCTAGGATGTAATGTTGAGGCTCTGGTGAGGCCTCATTTTTGGAGTATTTTAGGAAGATTTGGGTCCCTTGTGTAAGACATCCCAAAAAAAAGCAGCATTCTAAAGGAAGAATGAGGTAACCATGGCTGTCAAGGGATGTGAAAGACAGCATGAAAGCATGAGAGGGCATATAATGTAGCAGAAATTAGTGGGAACGCAGAGGATTGGGAAGCTTTTACAAACCAATAGAAAACAACCTTTTAAACAAAATAAGTATTAAAGAGAGAAATGATTAAATATGAACCTAAGCTACCAATACTATCAAGGAGAATACCAAAAGTTTTTTTTTCAGATATATGAAGAGCGAAAGGGGCAAGAGCTGATATTGGACCACTGGAAAACGACACTGGAGCGGTAGACTGGGGGACAACAAAATGGCAAAATAACACCAGTGGAATGCCAGAAATTTAAGTATCAGGAGCAGAAGTGAGTGCAATTGCTATTACTAAGTGACAAGTGAAGTTTATTGTCATTTATCTACATGCATGTATCTAATATATGTAAACATGTAATGTATGTAGAATTCAGACAATGTTTCTTAGAACCAGGATGTAAAGCGCATAACACACGATAACTTAAGAATGTGGGGATAAAAATCTACAGACGAATCACATATTAATGCACTTTAGTTTGGTTATTTATATTAAATATTGTAAGGTACAGAACAGATTAACCGGTGACACCGAATACAGTGCATTCAGGAGTTCAGAAACCTAATGGCCTGGGGGAAGAAACTGTTTCAGATCCTGACCGTCTTGTTTTTATGCATCGGAGTCTCCTGCCTGATGGTAGAAAGTCAGAGGATGCTGGATAGATGGACGGGATCTTCAATAATACCAAGGGTCCTGCGTATGCAGCGCTCTTGATAACTGTCACCAATGGATGGTGGGGAGACCCCTATGATGATCTCGCTGTTCTCATGGTCCTTTGTAGGGATTTCTGGTCCAATGTTCAACAGCTTCCATAGCAGGTGGAGATGCAACTTATCAGTACGCACTCCATAGTGCTCCTGTACAACACAGTTAAGACTGTGGTGGGCGGGGGGGGGGGGTGGTGTGTAGGAGCCTTGCTTAATCTTCTTAGGAGGTGATAGTAAGGGACCAGATGAGCTCATCTGTGATGTGAACTCCCAGGGACTTGGCGCACTTAACTCTCTTAACGGATGTATTCGGGGGGGGGTGGGGAGGGGTAGTTTGTCTGCACCTTCCTGAAGTCGACAATAATTTCCTTTGTCTTCACCATATTCAGGCTTAATTTGTTCTTCTCCCATCAATCCACCAGCCACTCCACTTTTTCTCTATACTGCATCTTGTCATTGTTCTTGATAAGGCCAACCACTGTTGTCGTCTGCAAAGTTGATGACAGGGTTTGAGCGGGATCCTGCGACGCAGTCATGCATCAGCAGTGTGAACAGCAGCGGGCTGAGCTCACGGCCTTGGGGAGCTCTGGTGCTCAGCGTAATGGGACAAGAGACGTTGCTGCCCACACGCACCGACTGTGGCCCCACTGTTAACAAATCCAGTATTCAATTGCAGAGTCGGGTGTTGAGACCCAGCAAGAACAACTTCCCCACTAGTTAAAACAGCAGTCTGGCATATGAGACCCCATTTTCCAGGTGGGACAGGACATAGTGGAGGGCAGAGGCTATTGTATCATCAGTGGATTGATTAGCAGGAGGTGCTTGGGAAGCTGAAAGATCTGAAGGTCGATAAGTAACCTAGACCAGATAGATTACACCCCAGGACATGGAAGAATGTAGCTGAAGAGGTTGAGGAAGCATTTCTGGAGGACCGGAAAATTGGGGACATCACTCCATGCCTTAAGGAAGAATAGCAGGAAATTATAGGCCAGTTAGCGTGGCTTCAGTAGTCACGTCTAGTGAAGAGCTTTAAAAACCCAGCCTCTATAAAAGAGAGGTACCGTCTAGCACAGGGGTCCCCAACCTTTTTTGCAGTGCGGACCGGTTTAATATTGACAATATTCATGCAGACCGGCCGACCCAGGGGGGAGGGAGGCAGTGGGGGGGGGGTGTAGGGTTGCCAACGGACAAGAGTAGCAGTCAAATACTTTGTGTTTACCCCGAGAAAGACTACAATGACCATGAAGCCCTGCGCGGGCACCAGGGCACATGCGTGACTTGCACATGCCTGTACATGCCAATTTTTTTTTTCTACAAATCGTTTTCGGCGATTCTGTTCGGCGGGGAGGGGGTTGTTAATCATGACCAGAATATTGGTGATAAGTGGCTAATACACTCAATTTTCATTTCTAAAATGGTTTCTGTAACAAATTTAATATTAAACACACAGCGCATATTTTCCTTGCATGAATATAGTGATAAGTCAATTATCGGGGAGGACAGGGGAGATTGAAGTAAGTGTTGAACGAACTTCCAGTAGAAGTGGTAAAGACAGGTTTGATATTGCCATTTAAAGAAAAACTGGATAGGTATATGGACAGGAAAGGAATGGAGGGTTATGGGCTGAGTGCAGGTCGGTGGGACTAGGTGAGAGTAGAGTTCGGCACAGACTAGCAGGGCAGAGATGGCCTGTTTCCTTGCTGTAATTGTTATATGAGTCACTTATAAGTCAATAGCATCATAACATTTTAAGTAACTTTTGGATATTAAACACATAGCGCAGATTTTCCCCGTATGAACGTATAAAATCATTGCAACACACCAACATCGCTGATCAGTGGGAGCCCTGGGCTTGTTCCCTGCAACAACACGGTGATGGGAGACAGCGATACTCAAAGGGAGTTCCTTATGTCCAGTCTATTCAGCAATTTAGTTTTCGTTGCATTCATTGCAGAGATATGTTGGAAATGGAAGCAACGTTTTCAGTGCTTTCGTGGCTATCTCAGGATATTTAGCCTTGACTTTGATCCAGAATGCTGGCAGAGATGTTGTATACTTTTCAGCCCGTCGTCATTTGCAAGCTCGAGGAGTTTTATCTCCTTCCCGCGCTGACATGGATGACGCACGGGTAACGATCTCACGTGTGTTTAAGCTCGACAGTGGGCATGACAGGGAATGAGGAAAGGTGCAGCTGACTCATATCACCAAATCATATCGTTTCCTCGCGGCCTGGTAGCACGTACTTTGCGGCCCGGTACCGGTCCGTGGCCGGTGATTGGGGACCACTGGTCTAGCAGAGCGGTAGTCATGAAAGCAGTCATCATCGGAGTAGGAGGGCTGTGGCTCGACAAGGCTTCAGCGAGAACAGGCGGAGGCAAGGTAAGCAGGTAAGTTCATTGCTTATTTCCTATTTTTTTTTTATGAACTAACTCTTGAGAGAATAGGGGGTATATCTGCAGAGCCAGTGTTCTGTTCTGTATGTCAGATGTGGGATTCCCAGGAGACTCCCAACCTCCCAGATGGCCACATCTGCACCAAGTAGATGGAGATGCTCCTTGGAGACTGTGTTAAGGAACTGGAGCTGCAACTCAATGACTTTCAGCTGGTTAGTGATAAACAGGAGCTACAGGGAGGTAGTCGCCCCAAGGCTACAGATAAATGGGTGTATGTCAGGAGAGGGAAGGGAGAACATCAGATAGTGGAGAGCACCCCTGTGACCAACCCCCTTAACAATAAGTACTCCATTTTGAGAATTGTTGGGGCAAATGACCTACCTGGGGAAACCAACAGCACCTGTGCCTCTGGCACTGAGTCTGGCCCTGTAGCTCAGAAGTGTAGGGAGCTGAATTGGATGGCAGTAGTAATAGGGGACGCTATAGTTGGGGGAGACGATAGACGATTCTGTGGACGCATAAAGGAAACACTTATGGTAGTTTGCCTCCCAGGTTCCAGGGTCCGCAATGTCTCTGGACACCTCCACAATATCCTGAAAAGGGAGGGTGAGCAGCCAGAAATCGTGGTACATATTGGTACCAATGACATGGGTAGAAAAAGGGAGGAGGTCTTGAAATAAAATACAAGGAGGTAGGAAGGTGGCTGAGAAGCGGGACCACAGTGTAGCAATCTCAGGATTGCTGCCTGTGCCACATGACAGTGAGAATCAGAATAAAATGAGATGGTAGATAATGCGTGGCTGCAGGGAGCAGGGATTCCGGTTTCTCGATAATTGGGTTCACTTCTCGGCCAGGTATGACCTGAACAGAAGAGACAGGTTGCACTTGAATCCAAGGAGGACCAATATTCTCGTGGGGAGGTTTACTAGAGCTGTTGCGAGTGGTTTAAACTAATATGGCAAGGAGATGGGAACCAGTATGATAGAGCTGAGGATAAACCAGCAGGTTTACAAGTAGATGATGGGAGTAACATGAATGAAAAGAAAGACAAGCCAATGATTGGATACAAATGCAGACAGAGCAAAGAGATAAATTGTACCACAAAGGCAAAATTCAAAAGGGCGAAGAATGCAGGACTGAAGGTGCTGTATTTAAATGCACGTAGCATTCAGAATAAGGTGGATGAACTCGTGACACAATTACAGATTGGTCAGTATGACGTTGAGGGCATCACTGAGTCTTTGCTGAAAGAAGGCCATAATTGGGAGCTTAACATCAAAGGTTATACTTTGTATTGATAGGACAGGAAGGATGGCATAGGCAGTGGTGTGGCTCTGTTGTTAAGAAGTGAAGTTGCATCTTTAGTAAGAGGTAATATAAGGTCAGAAAATGTCAAATCTTTGTGGGTAGAGTTATGAAACTGCAAGGGTATAGAAACCATTATGGGAATCGTATATAGGCTTAAAAATTGTAGCCAGGATGTGGGTTGAGATTGCAAAGGGAGCTGGAAAAGGCATGTAGTAAGGGTAATGACACAATAGTAATGGGGGACTTCAGTATGTAAGGGGATTGAGAAAATCAGGTAGGTGTTGGATCGCAAGCCATCGAGATAGCTTTTGAAAGCAGCTTTTGCTTGAGCCTACTTGGGGAAAGGCTGTCTTAGATTCGATGTTGTATAATAACCAGATCTTATTAGGGAGCCCATGGATGTTGTGTAATAACCAGATCTTATTAGGAGGCAATGATCATAATATGATTGAATTCGTACTGCAATTTGAGAGGGAGCAGCATAACTCACAAGTATCTATATTGCAATGGAATAAAGAGAATTACTGAAGTATGAGAGAGGAGCTTGCACAGGTGGATTCAAGGAGGATACTGACGGGGATGATGGCAGAGCAGAGATGGCTGCTTCTGAGAGTAGTTCACAAGACGCAGGATAGATTTGTCCCACAGAAGAAGCTGTTCTCAAATGGCGGGGTAGGCAACCGTGGTTGATAAGACAAGGTTATAAGAAGGGAAAAGATGAAATATGAGGGCAAACTAGACAATATTGTAAAGCAGGATGCCTTAAGTTTTTTTCAGTTACTGTACATAAAAAGTAAAAGGGGGGTGAGAGTTGGTAATGGACCACTGGAAAATGATGCTGGTGAGGTAGTAATGGTGGACAAAGAAATGGCAGATGAACTTAAATGAGTACTTTGCATCTGTCTTCACTGTGGAAGACACCCACAGTGTGCCAGAGGTCCAGGAGTGTCTGGGAGTAAGACTGTGAGCCATTGCCATTACAAAGGGCAAAGTGCTAGGCAAGCTCAAAGGCCTTAAGGTGAATAAGTCACCTGGACCAGATGGACTACATCTCAGAATCCTGAGAGAGGTTACTGAGGAGATCGCGAATGCATCACTCGTGATCTTTCAAGAATCACTTGACTCTGGCATGGTCCTGGAGGGCTGGAGGATTGCAAATCTTACTCTACTCTTTAAGTAGGGAAGCAAAAGGAAGGAAGTTACAGGCCAGTCAGCCCAACCTAGGCAGTTGGAAAAGTGGTGGAGTCTATTATTAAGGATGAGGTTTTGGGGTACCGGGGGACTAAAGATAAGATAAGTCAAAGTCAACATGATTTCTGTAAAGGGAAATCTTGTCTGACAAATCTGTTAGAGTACTTCGAGGAAGTAACAAGCAGAGTGGAGAAAGGAGAGGCAGTGGATGTCATTTACTTGGATTTTGAGAAGGCATTTGATAAGGTGCCACACATGAAGCTGCTTAACAAGATAAAATCCTGTGGAATTACAGGAAAGATACTGGCATGGATAGAGGAATGGCTGCCAGGCAGGAGGCAGCAAATGGGAGTAAAAGGGGCCTTTTCTGGTTGGTTGCCAGCGATTAGTGGTGTTTGTCAGGGCTCAGTATTGGGACAGCTGCTTTTCACATTGTTTGACAATGATTTAGATAATGGATTTAATGGCTTTGAGGCAAAGTTTGCAGTTGATGTGAAGATAGGTGGAGGGTTAGGTAGTGCTAAGGAAGCAATGCAATTGCAGCAGGACTTGAACAAATTGGAAGAATGGGCAAAAAGTGGCAGATGGAATACAGTGTTGGTAAATATGCAATATTGCAATTTGGTGAAAGGAACAGGACTGTGGACTATTATCTAAATCGGGAAGGTTCAATCATCAGAAGTGCAGAGGGACTTGGGAGTCCTTGTGCAAGACCCCTGGAAGGTTAATTTACATGTTGAGTCTGTGGTAAAGAAGTCAAATGCAATGCTGGCATTTATTTCAAGGGAAATAGAATATAAAAGCAAGGAGATGATGCTGAGGCTTTATAAGACCGCATTTGGAGTGCTGTCAACAGTTTTAGGCCCCTCATCTCAGAAAGGATGTGTTGTCATTTGAGAGGATCCAGAGGAGATTCATGAGGAGGATCTCGGGAATGAAGGGGTTAACATATTAGGAGCATGTGGCAGCTTTGGGCCTGTACTTAGAAGAATGTGGGGTAGGTATCTCATTGAAACCTACCAAATGTTGGAGGGATGATATAGCCTGGATGTGGAGAGGATGTTTCCTATGGCGGGGGTATCCAGAACTAGAGAGCACAGCCTGAAAATTGAGAGGTGAGCTTTTAGAGCAAAGCTAAGGATGATTTTGTTTTTAGCCAGAGAGTGGTGATTCTGTGGAATTCTCTGCCACAGACTGCAGTGGAGCCCAGGTCAGTGGGTATATTTATAGTGAAAGTTGATAGTTTCCTGATTGGTTAAAGCATCAAAGGATACGTCAGGAAGGCAGGTGTATGGGGTTGGGTGGGAGCGGAATCTGTCATGATGGAATGGTGGAGCAGACTTGATGGGCTGAATGGCCTAATTCTGCTCTTGTGTCTTAAGGTCGTATTTTCAGAGGAGTTGAATTTAAAAACAAGGATTTAATAATGCTGCGAATCATTTTAAGGCATTTCTCAAACCCCACTTAAGACTATTGTGAGCAGTTTTGGGCTCCTTTTCTAAGCAAAGGTGCTCTGGCATTAGAGAAGATCCAGAGGAGATGCACAAGAAGGAAACGGATGAGGTCCTCCATGACTGCTTTGAATCGGTGGACTGGTTAGTATTCAAGGACTCGGCAGCTAACCTTGATGAGTATGCCTCAGCTGTCACGGATTTTATTTGGAAATGCACTGTGTGTCTCGCAAGACGATCCGGGTATTCCCTAACGGGAAACCTTGGATAAATTATGAGGTCAAGTCCCTTCTAAAGGCTAGAGCTGCGGCTTTTAGGTCCGGGGATACCAGTCACTACACGGAATCCAGACGTGAACTCCGGAAAGCCATTAAGGGCGCCAAGAGGCAATATCGAGCCAAGTTGGAAGCCCAGGCTAACCAAAGGGATGCCAGTAGACAATGGCAGGGTCTAAATGAGATCACTGGGCACAAAGAAACGGCTGGGAATATTAATAACTGTGGCGCTTCCCTTCCAGACAAATTTAACGTATTCTACACAAGATTGGAACAGAAGAGGAGCATCCCGCTCCCACTGGATGAACCTGACCTGGTGGCATCGTCACCGAGGAGGTCGTTAGAAGGGCCTTCCTGAAGATAAATCCAAGGAAGGCAACGGGCCCAGATGGCGTCCCAGGATGGGTTCTTCGGGCCTGTGCAAGCGAGCTAGCTGGAGTGTTTGCTGATATCTTCAACTGCTCCTTGCTTCAGTCTAAGACCCCTCGTGTTTTAAGAAGGCAACGATAATCCCAGTGCCGAAGAAGAGCAGGGTGGCATGCCTGAATGACTATCGACCTGTGGCTCTGACATCAATTGCTATGAAGTGCTTCGAGAGATTGGTTATGGCACACATCAACCACAGCCTATCGGTCAACCTCGACGCTTTGCAATTCACCTACCAGAGCAGCAGGTCAACGGCAGATGCCATCTCTCTGGCCCTACGTTCCTCCTTAGAACACCTGGAGAATAAAGACGCATATGTAAGGCTCCTTTTCATTGACTACAGCTCTGCCTTTAATACCATCATTCCAAATAAACTGATTCCTAAGCTCCAAAACCTGGGCCTTAGCACTCAGATCTGCGGCTGGATCTTCAACTTCCTCACAGACAGGACCCAGGCTGTAAAAATAGGGGACAAGCTCTCCTCTACAATCACTCTGAGCACCAGTGCCCCACAAGACTGTGTACTCACTGTACACCCATGATTGTGTGGCCAAGTTTCCATCAAACTCAATATATAAGTTTGCTGATGACACAACAATTGTAGGCCGTATCTTGGGTAATGATGAGTTTGAGTACAGAGAGGAAATTAAGAACCTGGTGGCATGGTGCGAAGAAAATAATCTATCCCTCAATGTCAGCAAGACAAAGGAATTGGTTGTTGACTTCAGAACGAGTTGCGGACCGCACAACCCAATTTACATCGGTGGTGTGCAAGTGGAACAGGTCAAAAGCTTTAAGTTCCTCGGGGTCAATATCACGAATGTCCAACCAAGCAGAGTCCACCACCAAGAAGGCCAACCAGCACCTTTACTTCCTGAGAAAACTAAAGAAATTTGGCCTGTCCCCTAAAACCCTCACTAATTTTTATAGATGCACTGTAGAAAGCATTCTTTTAGGGTGCATCACAACCTGGTATGGAAGTTGTCCTGTCCAAGACCGAAAGAAGCTGCAGAAGATCGTGAACACGGTGCAGCACATCACACAAACCAATCTTCCATCCGTGGACTCACTTTACACCGCACACAGTGGGAGCAGTGCTGCCAGGATAATCAAGGACACGACCCACCCAGCCAACAGACTTTTCGTCCCTCTTCCCTCTGGGAGAAGGCTCAGGAGCTTGAAGACTCATACGACCAGATTTGGGAACAGCTTCTTTCCAACTGTGATAAGACTGCTGAACGGATCCTGACCTGGATCTGGGCCGTACCCTCCAAATATCCGGACCTGCCGCTCGGTTTTTTTGCACTACCTTGCTTCCCATTTTTCTATTTTCTATTTATGATTTATAATTTAATTTTTAATATTTACTAATTTTAACTTTTATTAATATTGTTAATATTTAATATTTGTAATCCAGGGAGTGTGAAGCGCAGAATCAAATATTGCTGTGATGATTGTACGTTCTAGTACCAATTGTTTGGTGACAATAAAGTATAAAGAATGATTCTGGGGAATGAAAGGGTTAATGTGGGGAGTGTTTGATGGCTCTAGATCTGTACTCAGTGGAATTTAGAAGAATGAGGGGTAATCACATTCAAACCTAATGGAAGGCCTAGATGGAGTGGACTTGGGGAAGATGTTTCCAGTCGTGGAGGTGTCTGGAACCGACCTCTGAATACAAGCATGACCTTTGCAGAGAATAGGAAGAATTTCTTCATCCAGAGGGTGGTGAATCTGTGGAATTCATTGCCACAGCTAGCTGTGGAAGCCAAGTAATTGAGTATATATTTAAAGCAGAGGTTGAAAGGATCTTGACAAGTTAAGAGTGTTAAAGGTGATGGAAAGACGGCAGGAGACTGGGTATGAGAGGAATAATAACTCAGCCATGATTGAATGGTGGAGTAAACTCGATGGGCTGAATGGCCAATTTCCTCGCTGTTGGTCTTGTAGGACAAATAGGTCAATGACGGAATAGGAAACAGAGTAGAAGTGCCATTTCGGGTTGCATGTCACCTTCCCATCAACCCCCCCTCCCCCCAGCCCGCCGTAACACTGGTTCTATCTATCATATACCAACCTCTGCCTCACCCCTTCGCTCTTCTGTCTTGCTCTGCTGTCTGCCTTTCCTCAACATCTTTACTGACAGATTTATTTCAAGAAACAGAGGAGTAAATTTTCAAAAGGGGACTGAGGCTTTACTGACATTTTGTTTTGCATTGGGTTGTCTATGAAAGAGGAAGAGCTGGTAAAATTTGAGCTCAGATATTCAAAGTGACCCAAGTTGTTGTTGTTGTTTGTTTTTAGAGCTTCATTGAAATAATAGTTTTCTTGATAATGATTACCATGCTGAAATTTGTCATGCATCTGAAATTGTATTGATTGTGCAGGCAGCCATTTCGGTGATCGGAGACTGGCTAGGACTTAAAGGTTTTTGTGAACAGTATCAACAATTAGTGACTCTGATTTTAATCACTGGGTCACAGCTGTGAACAAACCCTGGCAAGGTAGCATGAAAGAAGGAATGGAGGGTGCAGGTATTAAGTAAGTTTCATGCAGAGTTGAGGAAAGGGGGATGATATAGGGATGTACAATACTGAAGGAATGAGAGAGGTGGAAAAAGATTAATGTGCTGAAGTATCTTCCAGTGACAGCATTAACATGAGGATATTCTCTTGCAGGTTATATGAATGGGAGTAGCTGAGAACTGGAAATTCAATCTGACTGCACATCGAGATCTGGTAGCGCAATTCAGTAGGACATGAATATCACTGACATTTGTGTGTAAGAAGAGATGTTTCCCATTTGTGAGTGTCAGAGTTTGAAAAGAGCTTTAACACAGCCTGGGGAAGTCCACCTTCCACAGCAGATATAAACTGCATTTTGTGTGATCAAAACAACAACTGAGCATCCAACCTGGAGCGTCACAAGGGTACCCGCTCCACGAGGAAACCGTGGAAGTGTGATGACTGTGGAAAGGGGTTCAGTTCTCCATCCCAGCTTGAAACTCATAAGCGTAGTCACACTGGAGAGAAGCCATTCACCTGCTTACTATGTGGAAAGGGGTTCACTTTATCCTCCAGTCTCCAATTACACCAGAGAGTACACACAAATGAGAGGCCCTTTAAATGTTCTGACTGTGGAAACTGCTTTAAAATCTCTGCAGATCTGATTAAACATCAGCTTGTTCACACTGATGAGAGACCTTTCAGTTGTTCTCACTGTGAGAAGAGGTTTAGGCAGTCGTCTCACCTTATTCAACACCAGCGAGTGCATACAGGAGAGAGGCCACTGACGTGCTCTGTTTGTGGGAAGGGGTTCAGTTCTGCATCCAATCTTCGGACGCACCAGCGAATTCACACTGGAGAAAAAATGTTCTCCTGCTCCATATGTGAAAAGGGATTCACCCAATCATCCAACCTGCTGAGGCACCAGCAAGTTCACACTAAAGAAAGGCCATTCATGTGTTCTGTGTGTGGGAAGGGATTCACTCGGTCATCACACCTCCTGAGACATCAGCAAGTTCATGTAATTGCAGAGGTTTGATTCTGCTATGGAGAACACCTCCATTTATTTCTCGTTGTTGGTAACCCCATGTAACTGAATCTTACTGCCCTTTTTATCTGTCTGATAAATTAACTGAGGTGTATAGACATTGCTTAATTTACCAAGCTAAGAGAAAATAATTGATATCCAATGCTGGCTGCTGCATTCTAAGGCTTCTCTAGATCATTTTGGTTCTTCAACATTTGTTTACTCCTCCAACTCTCCTGGTTGCCCATTTTGATCTTGATAACCAAGTAAGTGAGTATTAATTCTCCTTTGGGAGCTATACAAAACTCATTGTTACTCACTTTCAGTTATCAAACGCGTTAAGCAATCCATGCCATTTCTCATGTTTAATAGGGTAAAATGTCATCAGTGCTAAAAATATGAAAAATTCTGCTCGGAAAATACGCAGATCAGGTAGCGTCTGTGAGAAGACAAATAGGCTTAACATTTCAGAGTGAGATCTCTTCATCAGCATTCGTTAGCATTCACCATTAATTGTGCATATCCTACCCCTATTGTACTACCCATAATGGACCACATGTCAGAATTAAGTTCCATTTGTCACCTCTGGCCAGCTGTCTAGCTAATCTAAATCATGTAGCCTTAGACAATCTTCTGAACTATCCATAATACCTCCAATTTCCAGGTCATTTGCAAACATAATAATTGTACCTCCTACATTCACCTCCAATTTGAAAAACTATGTCACAAAGCAAAGATCCAAACACCAAACCCTCTGGTACGTGACCAGTCACAGAGTAGCTTATTGGGGGAAAAACTCCATTTGTCAATACCCACTGTCACCAAGATAATTTTGGATCTTAGATGCAAGGGAAACATGCTGGAAATATCAAGCAACATACATAAATTTCTGGAGGAACTCAGCGGGTCAGTCAGCATCTGTGGAGGGAAATAATCAGGTGACACTTTGGGCTGAGACCCTTGCTTAAAAGGGGGTAGAAGCAGGAATAAGGAGATTGGGGGGAGGTTGATAGTGTTTGGATCTAATTAGCCAACTCATCTTGCATCCCAAGAGTTCCTTATGTATTAGGTAACTATGTAAGTGATACTTAAATCTCCTAAAAGTACTGTATAAAATTCAGACAGTAAACCACTTTATTCTGACCAACCTACCATGTGGGATCTTGTCAAATCCTCCAAGGTCATTGGAAATTTTTTAATCTTGAGGCTTTTTTCTTGCCATGCCTCAGGATTTTCTTTGGTTTATACATTGCACTTGTATTCTGTCCTCTTAATTAATCACCTGAATTATCTCAGTAAATAAGTTGAACCACCCACGCTTTCTGCCATGACAGTCTTTTCCTCTTCAGTCCTGACGCAGGGTCTCAATCCAGAACATTAATGCTCACTTTTTGCCTCCACTGGTACTATTTGGCCCTATGAATCCCTCCAGAATTCTGTTTTTTTTTGCTTCAGATTCCAGCATCTGTTGTCACTTTACAACTTTGTCTTTTTTCTCTCTAATGTCAGATTAGTTTCTCAGAGTGGTCTTTCTCATAGCATTTGGTGTACATTTCAGCAGTAATTTTGGCTCAATATTTCTCCCATAGGAATTGTATAAAATTTTGCAAAAATTGTTCTGGATCAGCCATCTTTGCCATCACCTTGTCGTCTGTTAAATGAAGAGCAGTATCAGGAGTAGACCATGGGTCCCTTTGAGCCTGCACCACCATTCATGAGGGTTGTTAAGACTATCTCCCAATGCAATTTTAAAGTTTCCTTCTTAGTTCAGTTTGTGTAAGTATAATTTTACTGTGCTAAGGAGTGTTGCTACTCAGATATGTTTCATGTATTCTCTGGTTATATAAATGCAGTGTAATTCTAACCAGCCTGAACGAATAGTATACATTTTCTGTATGAACTCAGTTTGTATCATAAGAGCTTGAGATGGTTGTTGAGCACTTTCTAAAGTCAGCATTCTGTCAGTTATGATTTGAGTAACTTTTGGAGTACATAATCAGTGGAGATGTTTTCCCAAGATCAATCAGAAGATGGTGGAAACAATCATGTCCAAACTCCTTAAGGACATTTGTTACAAAGAGGAATTGATTTATACATAAAGGAAAATAGAGCAACTGTGTAATGGTCAAGGAACCGAGAAATCCCTTTACCTCTTTGCTGTTTTCACAGAGGCACAGTCAAGGATTCCCTGGAACAAGGTAAGTTAAACAAGTTGTTACATCGCTGACCACAGAGCATTATCTATTTAGTGCAATAATACATTTGCACCATTCTCTCAATAAATTGCTACATCTGAGGGTTTCTGGAATACATACTCAGCCAATGTCCAGAGTGCATGACTCATAAATTTCATTTTTACAATTTATCGGTTACGGTGAGAAGGTCGGTGAATCTAGTTGCGAGGGAGATAAATCAGCTAAGATGGAATGGTGGCACATCCTCAATGGGCCGAAAGGCATAATTCTGTTCCTATTATTGCAATAGTCCTTATCACTAAAAGGTACTTTAAAAATGCCTATGGTCCGTCAGTGTGGGAGGTCCTGATTAGACAAACAATTATTTTCTTTCACTCAGAAGGCAAAGAGGTGATTGGAAGAGAAGCTTAGGGTGGGGAGAGGCCTTCAATTTTAACCTGATGCTATTTGTTATAGTTATCTATTGCAGACATTTTTCTCAAGCTCAGGCAGACATATATGTGAACTGCAGTGAAGTAAGGTGTTATGGAAAGCAAACAATAGGATATGACCTCCTCTTAAGCAGATCTGGTTCAAAGTCTTAAGCCCAGAAACATGATACAGAGCATGTGCAGGAAAGAAGATATTCCAGTACAGTAAAGCTATCTGTGTGTTTACTCTCATGCCCTGAGAGATCAGTTTAAGACGATATTGTAACCACTCAAAGTGACTCACCTGAAGTCACTGAATAAAATGCTAATCAAAAAGCAATAAGCAATGTTGGAAGTCTGAAATACAATCAGTAAATTTTGAACTACTTGGCAAATACGACCGTAACAGCGGGAAGCAAATTAGTGAACTTTCCAATTCAATGATGCTTCGCATGAAAGGTTGACTCAGTTTCTTTCTTTGAATTGATTGCTAATGATATTTTCAGAAAGTCTTAAATAAAATTCAATGTAAAAGCATAGTGTGTAAATTAAAGCTCATAGGATTGGATTATGCTGCAATGGATTGAAAATGACTCGTAGGAAAGAGAAAGTAGTAATAAGCATAGCTTCTTTAGGGTGAGTGTGATTAGTGCTTTGGTCCCAGCTATTCCAACAGATGTCAATAATTTCTTCAAAGTATGGCATTCATCACCGATCAGTGCTGAGGCTATTGCTTTCTTGGAGTGTTTAAGTCATAATTTAAAAGTGTTAATTATGTATTTAATATTT
Source organism: Mobula birostris (assembly GCF_030028105.1). Taxonomy (NCBI): domain Eukaryota; kingdom Metazoa; phylum Chordata; class Chondrichthyes; order Myliobatiformes; family Myliobatidae; genus Mobula; species Mobula birostris. The sequence continues at coordinate 45,107,028 of NC_092379.1, forward strand.
GAGTGATACTGTGAATATTGTTTAAATATTCTTGTTTACATAATTCATTTCAGATCATATGTAAAAGTCTTGTCATTGTACTCCTATATCATATGTACGTGCCTGACTAAAGTTTAAAAAAAAATGAACTTAAGGACATGTTATCCCTGGCTCTGTGTTTTTCTTTCAATTAGGTTTATGTTTTAGAATGACAAAATGTAACAGTTAACAGTTTGCGAACTATGAAGATCGTGATAAATTGAGGCAGGAAATGAACAGGCTGATGAAATGGACAAATGTGTGACAGATGAATGATAACACAGAAAGATATGAGGTGATACATTTTGAGGGGAAAAGTGAAGAGACTACATAGATTAAAGGGTAGATTTCTGAAGGGGGAACAGCCCCAGGGGACCCTGGGGGAAATGGTTGCACAGGTCTTTGAATATGGGAGGACATTTTGAAAATATTGTTAATAAGATGTACTCAGTTCTGGCCTTTATTAGTGGATGCATTGAGTGTATAAGCAGGGCAGTTGAACTGAATCTCGAAATGTTAATCAATTTTCACTGGAGAATTGTGTTCACTTTTAGTCCACTCAGTATAGAAAGAATGTAAAGCCATTAGGGAGGACCCAGAAACGAATTTCATGAATTGACAGATTAAAGGGGCTGAAACTTGATTTACTCCAGAAAAGAATGATGTTGAGAGCTTGATTTAAGTATATAAAATAAAAATGAGTTAAATGAAGTGGATACAGGGAGGCTGTTGCTTTTAGAGTGGAGGTAAAAAAGCAAAGAGAATTGACAGTAATACGAGGAAAAATGTGCATTTTGTATTTGGAATCTGGATACACAGCCAACAGATGTGGTGAAAGCAGGTTCTATTTAGCTTTCAAGAAGGAATTTCTATTCGTGTATGGTGGAGAAAAAATTGCAAGACTATGCCAGAAGAGGCCAGTGAGAGGACATGTGTGGTGGAACTCTTGAATTCCTCTGCTTTAGCAATGGGTTATGTTGCAGCCAATCTATCTTTCCATTTAATATGCCAACAATATACAGCTCAATGCAGTGGTGAGTTTTAAGTCTGCAAAGAAGCTTCAAGCTGAGTAATTTGGGCAAATGCATGTCAGAAGTGTGGATAAGTCTAAAATAGAGCCTGCTTTGGTAGGATAGACAGAGTATAATTGTTATGACAAATGTTGATACAGAGTGATTTCTGCACCTTTTTCCAACAGTCACTGAAAGCAAAAGTACAGCAAGCATTTAAGAACGCAGATAGTATGTTAGTATTCATTAAATTTCATACGTGTAAGAATGTCGTACCACAATTTACCTGGCGTGGAATTGAGTCTTAGTTAAGAGAATTATATATGCCATAAAGTGGCAAATATAATTCTTGACATATTTGCAATGACATTGATTACTGGGGTGACATGACACTTGCATGAGGAAGGATTGGGTGATGTGGCACATGTACACTAGAATTGCATTAAAAATATAAGAAATGACAGCAAGATTAGTCCATCGAACCCATCTAGTCTGAACTGGCATTCAATAAGTTCATGGCTGATGTGTGTGGACCTAACTTCACCTAACTGCCTTTACCTCATAACACTTAGTTTTCCCCTACTATGCTAAAATCCGTGTCTTAAGTATATTTAATGAGGTAACCTCTACTATTTCACTGGGCAGGGAATTCCACAGATACACGACTCTGGGGGGAAAAAGCAGTTTCTCCTCATTTCCATCCTGAATATATTTCTCTGAATCTTGAGGCTATGGTCCGAGTTCAAGTCTTGTTTACCAGAGGAAACATATTTCCTGCCTTTATCTTATTATTTTGTATGCTTGTATAAAAGACCCTTTCATCCTTCTGAATCCAAATGAGTATTTAGAACGTAATTGCATCGCCTCAGATAGTTAATCTGTCAGTCTATTCCATAAAACGACCACCCTTTGTAAGAACGTGCTCCTCGGATTCCTTAAATGTCTCGCCTCTCTCATTAAACAAATACGCAAACAGCAGGAATTCTGCAGATGCTGGAAATTCAAGCAACACACATAAAAGTTGCTGGTGAATGCAGCAGGCCAGACAGCATCTCTAGGAAGAGGTACAGTCGACGTTTCAGGCCGAGACCCTTCGTCAGGACTAACTGAAGGAAGAGTTAGTAAGAGATTTGGAAGTGGGAGGGGGAGATTCAAAATGATAGGAGAAGACAGGAGGTGGAGGGATGGAGCCAAGAGCTGGACATGTGATAGGTAAAAGGGATACGAGAGGATCATGGGACAGGAGGTCCGGGAAGAAAGACGGGGTGGGGGGGGGGGGGGACCCAGAGGATGGGCAAGGGGTATACTCAGAGGGACAGAGGGAGAAAAAGGAGATTGAGAGAAAGAATGTGTGTATAAAAATAAGTAACAGATGGGGTACGAGGGGGAGGTGGGGCATTAGCAGAAGTTAGAGAAGTCGATGTTCATGCCATCAGGTTGGAGGCTACCCAGACGGAATATAAGGTGTTGTTCCTCCAACCTGAGTGTGGCTTCAATAATCTCCGCCGCATCTGCTCTCAGGATGAGGCTTTTCATTCTAGGACGAGCAAGATGTCTTCCTTCTTTAAAGAAAGGGGCTTCCCTTCCTCCACTATCAACTCTGCTCTTAAACGCATCTCCCCCATTTCACGTACATTTGCTCTCACTCCAACCTCCCGCCACCCCACTAGGAATAGGGTTCCCTGGTCCTCACCTACCACCCCACCAGCCTCCGGGTCCAACATATTATTCTCCGTAACTTGCGCCACCTCCAGCGGGATCCCACCACTAAGCACGTCTTTCCCTCCCCCCCCCATTCCGCAGGGATCATTCCCTACGCGACTCCCTTGTCCATTCGTCCCCCCCATCCCTCCCCACTGATCTCCCTCCTGGCACTTATCCGTGTAAGTGGAACAAGTGCTACACATGCCCTTATACTTCCTCCCTTACCACCATTCAGGGCCCCAAACAGTCCATCCAGGTGAGGCAACACTTCACCTGTGAGTCGGCTGGGGTGATATACTGCGTCCGGTCCTCTGGATGTGGCCTTTTATATATTGGCAAGACCCAACGCAGACTGGGAGACTGCTTTGCTGAACACCTACGCTCTGTCCGCCAGAGAAAGCAGGATCTCCCAGTGGCCACACATTTTAATTCCACATCCCATTCCCATTCTGACATGTCTATCCACGGCCTCCTCTACTGTAAAGATGAAGCCACACTCAGGTTGGAGGAACAACACCTTATATTACGTCTGGGTAGCCTGCAACCTGATGGCATGAACATCGACTTCTCTAACTTCCGTTAATGCCCCACCTCCCCCTTGTACCCCATCTGTTACTTATTTTTATACACACATTCTTTCTCTCACTCTCCTTTTTCTCCCTCTGTCCCTCTGAATATACCCCTTGCCCATCCTCTGGGTCCCCACCCCCTTGTCTTTCTTCCCGGACCTCCTGTCCCATGATCCTTTCGTATTCCTTTTGCCTATCATCTGTCCAGCTCTTGGCTCCATCCCTCCCCCTCCTGTCTTCTCCTATCATTTTGGATCTCCCCCTCCCCCTCCAACTTTCAAATCCCTTACTCACTCTTCCTTCAGTTAGTCCTGACGAAGGGTCTCAGCCTGAAACGTCGACTGCACCTCTTCCTGGAGATGCTGCCTGGCCTGCTGCATTCACCAGCAACTTTTATGTGTGTTGCTTAAACAAACACCCTCTCATTTTAGACTCTCCTACCCGGGGGTGAGTGGGGGGTGAACTCTGTGAATATCTGCTCTATATACAGTATAACTTTCTTATCAATCTGTACAAGGTCATACATCGGTGTCCTACCCTCCACTCAGATCAAACCCATTACATCTAATCCCTCCTTGTAACTAACGCCGTCGATTCCAATCAACATTATGATGAATTACTTCCGCATTCATTACTTGCCTACAGAACTATGCACACTACTCCAAGACTGAAATAACCGACATTTTGGTTAGCTGCAACATAAAATGACAAATATTGTACTTAGTATTTCAGCCTACAAAAGCAAACAAACTAAATACCTTCTTCACTACCCGATCCATCTATCTCCCCCTTTTCAAGGAGCTCTGAAGCTGCACCACAAGGTCCTTTTGTGCATCAAGCATCCTAAAGTTTCTGTCATTTTCCCTCTATGCCTTGCCTAAATTTGATGCCGTAAATGGATTAATTCATATTTGCCAGGATTAAGGGTTTACTCTAGTGTGTTCGCACTCGCTCTGTCTTAGGTAGATGGAGTGCAGAAGCAGGTCCTCCAGACCACTAGACACGTTTCCCAGCAAGTGCCGATCTGTACTAATGTCCAATTACCAGCATTTGGTCCATGGCGTTCTATGTTTTGGAAATTCCAGTGTTCCCCTAGAACTGTCTTAAAAGTTAAATATAGCCCAATTCAAAGAGGTAAAGACCGGAAGTGGCAGGCAACAGATGGGTCCAAGTAAGGGGGGATGATGGCCAGGTGGGGTGAAGAGAAGAGGTGGATACAGTGATAAGAAGTTGGGAGATAATACTAGAGACAACGCTTGGCTTATGTAATGATCAACTCCTCTTCATCTGGATCTACCAATCACTTGCCTCATCACTTTTAACAACGATTTGCCTCCACAAATGCTGCCTGACCTCCCAAGTTTCTCCAATAGTTTGTTTTGCCTTGCCACCAGCTCCCACCATCTGCAGATGTATGTGTCTCTAGCAGGGCTACTTGTTCGTGTCCACCGAGCTCCCTGTGTTTCCTGTTCCCTACTTGTAACAACTCATGTCTTTACCCCAACCCGCCATGAAACAGTCCGTTCAGTCTTAACCCGCTGACAAACTCACTCAAGTTCTCCTCTTGTATATCTGCACAATCCAAAATTATTGGAATTAGTAGTCACATAAATATGGTGTAACACAGACCTCTGTTGGAGTACCATTGTGTGACAGTGCCACCTGCAACAACAACAAACATCACTCAGGCCAATAAAAAAGTGTAGTGTTTAGAAATGAACTGACGAATGTTTATCGTGGAACTGCATTGATTCGAAGAGAAGAAAGGTTCTGTGTGCAAACCTGTTGTATTTCCTGCATTAAAATTGTAACTGCGTTTTAAAAAATACTTTACAGAACCCAGCTTCTATCAATTTGTTGTTGGATTTACTGAGACTCTGATAACGAAGGCACAAAATGAAGGGTTGTTTTCACTTCATCTTAATCCACGGCTTCAGAGACAATTGCATTTATTTGCCAAGTATAAACCATAAAGAGACCGTTGATATATAACACACAGCAAACACAGGAATATGCCTTTGGGCCCGCGATACCTATGCCAAACATGATATCAAATTGACTTCATCTATTCTGCTTACATGTGATCCATATCCCACCCACCCGCCATTTCGCCACTATCAAGTATAGTTCCATCGCCATCCCCGGCAGCGTGTTCCAGCCACCTACCACTCCCTATACACAGAAGAAAAGCAAATTGTCTTGTAATCTTCTTTAAACTTTCTTCCCGAAACTTAAAGTTAAACCGTCTGGTATGTCGGTAAAGATTTTGACTATTTCTGCCATTTGTAGAATACAGGTCCCCCGTCAGCTTCTGACGAGCCTGTGAAAACAATTCTATTTCTCCTAACCACCCTCTCGAAATCCTCCACTCTTTCCTTAAATGGGACGACCAGAACTATGCACAATATTCCAAGTGCGGTCTAACCAATGATTTAAATAAGGCAAAAATAATGCTTTATATTTCCCCCTTTCCCTATTTAACTAAATTATTTATTCGGATCCAGGGGTATTTTACCATAACGGTTACCTGCTCTCTGAATTTCCTCTGAGTCACTGCATAAATAAAAGTGTTCGTGCAGCAACTGAACATTTGAAGCATGTTAGCACTTTCTAGGAAAATAAATTTAGGGTCACTGAAGCCGTTGGTTTTATAATTAACTTGAAATCGTTCAATAAAGAACTGGACAACATAAGCCAACCATAGTAGGATGAAACTACCCGAAATAGCAAAGAGTAACACGATGGACTTTCTCCGACTCTCCATCTCGGGATCCTTTTGTGTCTCTCCAGTGTTCTGAACGCGGAGCCTCCTGCGGGCTCTGCTGGCCGCGAGAATGTGCCTGACGGTCAGAGCGTTAAGAAAAATTATGAGGAAGAATGGCAGACAGGGGGTTAATAGTCGGTCGATCCATTGAAAAGCCGCCCACATTGATGAGGTATATCGAATCTCCTTCAGTTGACAATACCAGGGGGTATTATTAATTACGTAGACTGGTGCGTGTAAGAAATACCAGGGGATGTCGATGAGGCAACCGAAGGCACAGATAGTTCCGATGACCAGCGCCGCCGTACTCTCGGTGGAGTATTTTGTTTTCAACTTCTGGCAACAGATGGCTACATATCGATCAAGGGTGAATGAGACTGTTAACCATACGGAACAGTCCCTGGCTGCATAGACTAGTGTGATGTTGAGACTGCAGACGGGAGTAATAGACAAGAAACTGCCGGGAAAATAAATGCCAGGAATCCGATTTAACAACACGGCCGTGACAATGACCAGCAGATCCGTCACCGCCATGGACACCAGGTACCGAGTGATACATTTGGAGAGACCGCACCTTCCTCGCGACAGTATAGCAATTGCCACAATATTGACTGTGAAAGAGAAAAAGACGAATTACCAAATGCGCGCTCCAGCGACACAACGCATTGATTAGAATTATGTAACTGTACAATACCCACTCGCCCATATAGTTGATCGACTAATGAATAATAGAGCAGTTATACAATAGTGGGGAGACAGTAAATAAGAATGAAATTTCTCTGTGGTCGCGAGTGCCAATTGGGTGCTGTATTTTCACCTGCCTGTTTTACTTCTCTCTCCATTTTATATGCCATTAATGTCATGAACGTATATTCGGGGCAAAGATTTTAACAGGTGGACTATAACTTCGCGACGGACATACCGCCAGTGAAAGAGACTAATTTCTGCCCCAACATCTTTTCAATATTCAAATGTGGTAATGGTTTAGAAATTATGACCAATTCCACAAATCGAGGTTGAGGAAGTGGACTGGAACATGATGAGCTAACATATTCGTCGGGAGTGAATATTACTGTGCAGAAACCAGTGGCAAATGGATTGGAAAGCACTGGTAAAAAGCTGAGCGGTTGGAAAGATCGTAATATTGTTTGAGATCAGGCGACCTGTATTCATGGTGCTGAAAAGCGATCCTGAATATATTCGTTAAATAAGCTTATTGTTCCGATTGATTAGTAACACTTTGCTTTATAGCTTTCATTCAGTAATTCCGTTCCATCGCAGCATCCAGTTATATTCGCTATGTAGTGATCGCTTAGTGCGATTAGTTAAGATATAAAACGTTTCTGATCTTCGGCCGTGTATGAGGTGATTCCAAATCGAAATAATTTCTTTAATTCGCAGTTTAATACGGTAAGAATAAAAATGTTATTGCAGAAAATAACGGAATTGCAATTCTCTCTTACTTCCACGCTCTTTGGTAAACATACCTGCAAGGTTTCATGATCAAGTACAGTCCTACGCCTTTTATTCACAATACCAGGTGTCATCTCCGTTTAAAAGAGAACATGCATTGATCGCTTGCTTTCCTATCTCTTTAATAATGCACTATATATTTTGTTGGATTTCATTATTTGTTTCACAGTCGCAAAACAGACTACGGAGACGGAAGCAAAATTCTCGAGCTGATCAGTTCTTAGTTAACTCACGGCCACGGAAACCACAAGCCCACTCAACCACTTTTCTTCCACATACCTAAAGAGAACAGCAGAAAATATCAATAGAATTTGACTCAGCACTTTATAATGTGCGGTATGGAGGTGGGTAGTGACTTCACTCGGAACGGTTCTGCTCGGATTTTAAAATTGACGCCTCCTCTTCTAGAATCCCAAGTACAGTTACCCGAACAAATGTGACATGAAATGCTTTTTAAAGTTCCTTGCCTACGGAACGCATCGCCACAAAGGTCAACAAAAATTTTCTCAAGTTTGGCTCTGATGCTGTCAAATCAGTTTTCTTTTTTTCAACCCTAGACTGAAGCGAGTATTTATAGAGAACGACGACGTCTCTGAAGTAACCTACCTGGTATTGCGAAGGCTGCTAGGATAGTGTAGTAAACAGCATACACCAGGCCTCTGGGCGGGGAGTGCATTTTCTGTGAAAAGTGTCTTGTTGGCGTGTTATGCTAGCTACAAGTTGGCGTTCTGGTTATTTTGTACCTGTCGGGTAGTCCCCAAGTGACAAGTAAGTAGCTGACGTTAGTTACAGGCACTGAACACAAAGATTTCGTAATCTCAGAAATGATGCATGTTCCAATCTGCTAGCAATTAATTCAATGCGACTTAGTTTCGGGCTGGAGCAACATGAGCACAATGCTTCAAAACATGGTGGCGTTAAACGTTAGGGAATATAGGAAAATATGTATAGTACGTTCAATGGTCTAAATTTTTTTGTGTGTTTTCAACCACAAACCAGCATAATTAGCACTTATTATCTGCCAGCTAAACTGGGCACGTGCCGCTTTAATTGTATCAATGCAGAAGCAGGAAAAGAACAAGATGAAGTAAGAAAGGTTGCAAAGTAAGTATGGGATCCGTAGATTACAAAGACGCACTATGTCCATCCGTTCCCCCTTTCTGAAGTCGATCTACAAGTTATCATCAATTCAGAGAATAGGTTCTGCATTTATAGAACGTACAACAATGCAACATAGATACGGACCCTTCAGTCTATTGTATCTGCACCAACCATGAGGCGACTGTACACTGACCCCATCAGTATGTATATGGTTGACATTCTTTTATTTCGCACTTCTTCACGTATCGGTCTAAATGCTGGCAAGTGTTGGTATCTATCCGTTTCCATCTCATCTTCTGTCAGGGTGGTCCAGGAACCTAGCAATCAATGTAAAAAAAAGAAAAAAGAAAATCTATGTCTCTTTTATTAAACTTTCCCTCGTTCACTTCAATGTCATCTAGTACTCAACAGATCTATGCTGGGGAAACGGCTCCTATCTATGGCTCTTATAATTTAGCAGCTCTATCAGATCGTCACTCAAACAATAATAAAAAAATAAAAACAGTCAAAGTTTGTCCAACTTCTCCCTGTAGCCAACACTCTCCAATCCAGACAACATCAAGATGAACTTCGTCTGTACACTGTGCAAAGCCTCTGGGCATTCTTACTGTGATAATGATTACACAGGTGTTCCAAATGTGGCCCAACCAAAGTTTAATGTACCTGCAACATGACTTCCCAATTTCTATGTTTAGTGCCCCAACCAAAAAAGACAATTATGCGATACACATACTTTACCAACCTATCCACCTGTGTTGCCATATGGGCTTGCACCCCAAGATACATTTGTATATCAATGTTCTTAAGAGTCCTGCAATTTACCATATATTTTCCTTTTGCATTCATCCTCCCAAAGTCTACTAATGCACACTTAACTGGATGAAATTCCATTTGCCATTTCTTTGTTCAGATTTCCATTTGGTCTATATCCTGCTCTATCATTTGACGATCTTTATCACCATTTGTAATTTCACCATAAGACACAAGCACAAAACTAGGTCATTCACCCATTGAATCTGCACCGCCATTCAATCCTGGCTGATTTATTTTCCCTCTCAACCACATTCTCCTGCCTCTCGCTGTAACCTCTGACATCCTTACTAATGAAGCACCGCCTTAAATATACTCAACGACTTGAACTCCATAGCTATCTGCGGCAATGAATGAGGGCTGGGTGGAAGTTAGAAGTAAAGTCGATGACATTGACGAGCTCAGCATGGGTGCAGGAAGCAGCACCAATGTAGTCGTCAATGTATCGAAGGAAAAGTTGGGGAGCAGTATCAGAATAGGTTTGGAGCACAGACTATTCCACATAACCAACGAAGAGGCAGACATAGCTAGGGCCCATGCGAGTTCCCATAGCTACACCCTTGGTCTGAAGAAAGTGGGAAGACCCAAAAGAGAAGTTATTGAGTGTGACCATCCTCAGCCAGTAAACTCATAATTCCCACACCCCGTACCGCTCGGTTTTACCTCCTCCCCAAGATCCACAAGCCTGACTGTCCCGGCAGACCCATAGTTTCTGCCTGCTCCTGTTCCACTGAACTTGTATCTGCCTACCTGGACTCCACTTTGTCACCCATAGTTCAGTCTCTCCCCATCTACATCCAGGATACATGCCATGCCCTCCACCTCTTCAATAACTTCCAGTTCCCCGGTCCCAACTGCTCCATTTTCACTATGGATGTCCAATCCCTATACACCTCCATTCCCCATGAAGAAGGCCTCAAAGCCCTCCGCTACTTTCTGGATAATGAACCTCACCAGTTCCCCACCACCGCTACCCTCCTCCAGTTGGCGGAACTGGTTGTCACACTCAATAACTTCTCTTTTGGCTCTTCCCACTTTCTTCAGACCAAGTGTGTAGCTATGGGAACTTGCATGGGCCCTAGCTATGCCTGCCTCTTCGTTGGTTATGTGGAAAGTTTGTGCTCCAAACCTATTCTGGTACTGCTCCCGAACTTTTCCTTCGGTACATTGACGACTACATTGGTGCTGCTCCCTGCACCCATGCTGAGCTCGTCAATTTCACCGACTTTACTTCTCCCAAGTTCCACCCAGCCCTCAAATTCACTTGGTCTATCTTGGACACTTCTCTCCCCTTTCTCGATCTCTCAGTCTCCATCTCTGGAGAGAGACTGTCTACTGACATCTTCTACAAGCCCACTGACTCTCATAACTACCTCAACTATACCTCTTCCCATCGCACCACATGCAAAAATGCCATTCCCTATTCCCAGTTCCTCCATCTCTGCCGCATGTGCTCTGAGGATGAGGTTTTCCGTTCCAGGACATCTCAAATGTCCTCTTTCTTTAAGGATCATGGTTTCCCTTCTGTTGTCATCAATGATGCCCTCACCCACATCTCCTCCATTTCCCGTACTTCGGCTCTCACCCCATCCTCCCACCACCTCAACAGGGACAGAGTTCCGCTTGTCCTCACCCACCACCCCACTAGCCTCCGGATCCAACACATTATCCTCCGCAACTTCCACCACCTTCAACAAGACCCCACCACTAAGCACATCTTTCTCTCTCCACCCCTCTATGCTTTCCGCAGGGATTGGTCCCTCCGTGACTCCCTGCTCCACACGTCCCTCCCCACAGATCTCCCACCTGGCACTTATCCCTGTAAGTGCAAGTGCTACACCGGTCCCTACACCTCCTGTCTGGCCACCATTCAGGGCCCCAAACAGTCCTTCCAAGTGAGGCAACACTTCACTTGTGAGTCTGTTGGGGTCATCTATTGCATCCGGTGCTCCCGGTGAGGCCTCCTCTACATTGGTGAAACACGATGCAGATTGGGGGACCGCTTCGTCGAGCACCTCCGCTCCATCCGCCGCAACAGGCAGGATCTTCCAGTAGCCACCCACTTCAACTCTGCTTCCCATTCCCATTCAGATATGTCCATACATGGCCTCCTCTACTGCCATGATGAGGCTAAACTCAGGTTGGAGGAGCAACACCTGATATACCGTCCAGATAGTCTCCAGCCACTTGGCATGAACATAGAATTCTCCAACTTCCGGTAATTCCCTCCCCCTCCCTTCCCCTATCCCTATGTCACTCTGCCCCCTCACCCAGCTGCCTACCACCTCCCTCTTGGTTCTGCCTCCTTCTACTACCCATTGTATTTTCCCCTATTCTTTCTTCACCTTTCCTGCCTATCACCTCCCTGCCTTCCTTCCCCCACCCCTTTATCTTTCCCCTTTCTGGTTTTTCACCTGGAACCTACCAGCCTTCTCCTTTCCACCCTCCCCCCACCTTCTTTAAAGGGCCTCTGCCCCTTACCCCTACAGTCCTGACGAAGGGTTCTGGCCCGGAATGTTGACTGATCTTTTCCACGGATGCTGCCCGACCTGCTGAGTTCCTCCAGCGTGTTGTGAGTGTTGCTTGGAAGTAACCACAGCATCTACATTATCCAACTGGAGAGAACACATATTTCACTTAGGGTATAAACGTTAATGTCATCTCTTAAAAGCTTTAAATTTTACTTTGCTTTACTTTATTGTCACTGAACAATTGATACTAGAGCGTACAATCATCACAGCGATCTTTCATTCTGTGCTTCGTGCAGAAATCTCTTACTATCATTTCTTTCTAAACATTGTCTGTGTTGCTGATCTAACCATTATTTTCTGTGTCGAGCTCCTAACCTTTCACATACATTCTCCAGGTGAGACAATGGTTGCAAGGCTCTGTATTAGCTGGTGCCACTCGCTAACTCTCTTCCCCATCATTAGCAAATTAATTTCTCTTAAGTGTGTATCCAACACCCTTTTAATTCTGCCTCCACCGACAGACAGTACATTCTAAACTCCTTCATGGGTGAGGGATAGAAGCTGGTCACATATTCTTGCCAGTCACATCCTAATTTATGACTTTCATACCAATAGAAACTATTCCACCCCTCCCTCCATTTATTCTTCATACAGTATTCAGATTTGAAGTGATAAGATCCAGTCAATGACCTTTCATGCGTGTTTAGTTAGAGAACAAATTAGTTTCTGGAATACTTTAGTTGGGAATGTGGCAGGGGCACTATGGCACACACCAGAATTCTGGCCAGTGTGTGCATTTTCCATGAAATCTGTGTTATTTCAGCTTCACGCTATCAGGCGTTCTGACTGCTTCATTTTGGAGTGGTTGCTGAAGTCCTGAGGGAAAGCTAAATAGCATTAAGTAGCCAATCAACTATCCAGCTCTTGGCTCCATCCCTCCCCCTCCTGTCTTCTCCTATCATTTCAGATCTCCCCCTCCCCCTCCCACTTTCAAATCTCTTACTATCTCTTCTTTCAGTTAGTCCTGACGAAGGGTCTCAGACGGAAATGTCAACTGTACCTCTTCCTATAGATGCTGCCTGGCCTGCTGCATTCCACCAGAATGTTGTGTGTTTTGCCTGAATTTCCAGCATCTGCAGATTTTCTCGTAATAGCATTACCGCTGATGTTTTAGTTATAGTCGTTCAACAAATTTGTTTTGTAATGTCACAAATGACGTTAATTTTAGTGAAAAATTCATATAAAGTGATCTAATCTTTGATGAAATTATATTGATACCACGTTTCATCACTTGCTGCTGGATAATCGTTATGCCACTGAGGAAAGTTTGTCTCAGACGTTTATTGTTTTTACCTATTGCTGTCCAGCAAATTAATACTTAACTTCCATCTGGGTAACTCCTCATAACTCCTTCTGGATTATGACCCCAACATCAAACATCCAGTCATGATAACCCGGTCATGGACCTTACTCTCTTGGGAAAGCTTACTTTCATAACTTCCAGAGTATCCTAGCCCTATGAAGATCCTTTCTATCTCCCACCCAAAATCCACACACAGGATTGCCCCTACTGATGCATTGTTTCAGCTTCATTGCCATACAAAACCTATATGGCATTTGGGAGGCGGAACCAAATGCAAGACACAGACACTGATGTACTAGGAACAGGACTTGACTAGAGAGCTGGGACTAGAACACAGACCTGGCCTAGGATATTGGCTAGGCAAGCGGGACCAGAACAAGGAACTGGGAACTAGGAGCCTGGGTTTGGATTCCGAGCTAGAGACTGGAAAGGACCCGGAACCTGGGTCTTGACTCGGGCTCAGACTCCAGATCTAGGCGAGGACAAGACGTGGCTACAGGACGTGGCATGGCTACAGGACCTGGACAAGATGAGAGACTCCTGGACAAGACGAGAGAACACCAGCCCAGAATGAGGAATCTCCAGCACTGGGCTGGGCGAAGCACAAGGAGAGTACGAGGCAGATGGACAGGGCAAGTATACAAAGCAGAGCCTTGGTCGAGGGAGACAGGAACGCAGAGCCTTGGTCGAGGGAGACAGGAACGCAGAGCCTTGGTCGAGGGAGACAGGAACATGGAGCTGGGACCCCCTCCTTGGGAACAGGACATAGGGCCAGGACTCATACACAGAATGCTGAACATGGCAAGATGATTCCCAAGACAAGGTGGTGGAAAACAGCCAGACCTGCCTAGCAAAGGCGTGGACACAGAGTCAGTTCCAAACACAAGGTAGTGGCAAATGGCCAGACCTACCTAGCAAAGGCGTGGACACGGAGACAGTTCCCAATTCAAGGTTGCGGAAAACGGCGGACCTACCTAGCGAAGGCATGGACAGAGAGACAGTTCCAAACAACAAAAGACAGTTCCTTATCTAGACACAGCAAGGTTCCAGTCTTGCTCCAGTGGTAGAACTTGACAGTGATACAGGCAAGGTTGCAGGCAAGGCTTCAGGAAGAAGATGAAGGGAAGGGAAGGGAACAGTCCAGCGTCTGGATAACGGCAAAGATGGCCTGGCTTACCCAACGGAGGCAAGGACAGGAAGGAACAGATCTAACTGCAGGGTAACGGCAAAGTCAGCCTGAATTACCCCACAGAGGCAATGGTGGGATACTGATGAGACAAACCAGCCACCTCACTCAAACCCAGGGCCACTTATATTCCCAGCCCCAAGACGAGCATCAGGTGCCTATGATTAAGCCCAACTGAAACAAGGGACAGCAGGAAGACCCGGAGTCCAGAGTCCACGAACAGGACCATGAACTGGAATGCGGACTTCATGGATTGGACCATGACAGCAGATGCTGGAAATCCAAGCAACAGTAGAGGAGGCCATGGATTGATATATCTGAATGGGAAAGGGAAGTGGAATTTAAATGGGTGGCCATTAGGAGATCCCACGTCTTCTAGGGGATGGAGCATAGATACTTGGTGAAGCAGTCTCCCAATCTATCACCTATCACCTTGTGATTCTCTATCCCCTCCCCGACCTTTTAAATCTATTCCTTATCTTTTTTTCTTCAGTCCTGCCGAAGGGTCTAGGCCTGAAACGTCGACTATACTCTGGCCTGCTGAGTTCCTCTAGCATTTTGTGTGTAATTAGTTCCTTTTGGTTTTCGAAGAGCTTTGGTGTTGCTTCAGGAAGCTGTCCAGCAGCTTCTTGCCCTACTCTTGTGTTGAACCTGTCTTAGTCTCTGACTCTTCTCCTTATACTGTACATGCTCCCTTTCGGAGTCATCATTAGAAAGCATAAACTTGAATTCCACAGTCATGCAGGTGAGACACATTTGTATATCTTGGTTAGCCTGAGGATGAATAAACTCTATCTTCTCTATCTCCTGGCATGGCTGCAATAAACAAATAGATGAGCAGTTTTCTAAAATAAATTAAGATAAAACAGAAATATTTTTTGGTTTGTTCCAAAGCCAAAAGAGATAAACTTTTTGATAAACTTGGAAATTTGACTACCCTTCTATAAAATCAGAAGTAACTACCCTAGGTGTTATCCTTGATTCAGATTTGAACCTTAAATCCCACATAAAGAGCAGCATTTCTGTACTTAAGAAACATTTCTGACTTGTACTGATGCTAAAAACTAATTCATGTCTAGACTAGATTACTGCAATGCACTTTTTAACTGTACTTCCAAAGCAATGTATTGACAAACTTTAATTCATTCTGAATGCCACTGTGAGACTTTTATCAAAAAGCAGGATGAGGGACTATATCACCCCCATGCTAGCTACTCTGCATTGGCTTCCTGTACCTTTTAGAATTGACTTTAAAGTTCTATTACTTGTTTCGAAAGCTCTTAGTGGTCTTATTTGTTTTGAAAGCTTTTTCAAAGCTCCTGGACCTGAGTACATCACAGAATTGTTTTTGTTTGAAATTCCGCTCAAGCTCTCAGGTCTTCTTCCACTGATCTCTCAATTTAAACAATCTCCCTCAAAAGATAATTGGCAGGTCAGTTTTCTGAACTACACTCCTAAACTGTGGAATCTAATACTTAAAACTGTAAGGGATGCAGACACAGACTCTTTTAAACATCAGCTCAAAACATATTTATTTAACTTTGCTTTGAACTAATATCTTTTTGCCTTTAATTTTCAGGCTTATTTTTTGTTTTTTTATTTTACTTTCATGTTTGCAATTTTATCCCATTGTAGAGCCCTTTTAAATGAACCATCTGTATGAAAAGTGCACTGAAGATTAATTTAATATTATTATTATTATTCCTATTGTTCTATCCCTGTTTCTAAATCTCCTTTCCGTTTACACTGTTCCAAAGAAAGCAACCATTGTCTATCTAATCCTTCCTCATAAATATACCTTTCCAGTCCAGGTAATATCCTCAACATTTTCATCCTTACTTTCTACAATGCAATCACACCTGAGTAACATCATGGATAATGCTGTACTGACTTGTTGTAGGTAGTTCTCAGATAACCTCTGTGGGGCCTTCCCTAACAAAGGAAAACATCCATAGGATTTATCTGTTTCACTGTTTTTCTACTTGTGGACAAAATAATACAAGGACCTATCATAAACACTCTCAGTTTTGATCAATAAGTTTATGGATGACATGAAATTAGAAGGTGTTGTTGATAGTGAAGACTGTAGGAAGATCTTGATCAATTAGGGAAGTGGGCTGAGGAATGGCAATGGATGTCAAGTGGTGATTTTGGAAAGACAAAACAGTGTACAATTTACACTATTGATGGTTGGGCATTAGAAAATATAATTGAACAGAAGGACCAAGCAGTGCATTGCTCATTGAATGCAGTTTCACACCAGACAGGATGGTTCAAAGTTCAACATAAAGTTATTATTGAAGTACTTATACATCATTGGATACAACCCTGACTTTCAATTTCTTGTGGTCATTCATAGTAAATACAAAGAAACACAAAAAAAAAAAATCCATAGAAGACCACACACAAAACAAACAAATTACCAACATGCAAAAGACAACAAACTTTGAAAATACAAAATGAAAAAAGAAAAAAAAATAATAATAAATAAATAAGCAATAAATATTGAGTCCATAGTTCATGGGAACGGTTCAGTGTTGGAGTGTTTGGTGTTATTCCTTCTGGTTCAAGAGCCTGATTGTTGAGGGGTAATAACTGTTCCTCAACTTGGTAGTGTGGGATTTGAGACTCAAGAAGTGGAGAGAGGCATTTAGTACAATAGCCTTCATCAATCAGAGCATAAAGTAGAGGTG
The DNA here is from genome assembly GCF_030028105.1 of Mobula birostris. NCBI lineage: Eukaryota > Metazoa > Chordata > Chondrichthyes > Myliobatiformes > Myliobatidae > Mobula > Mobula birostris. Next base: position 45,124,190 of record NC_092379.1, read on the forward strand.
TTGGGACATAATACTGCCATTGTACAAGTTGTTGCTGAGTCCGGGTTTGGAGTACTGTGCACAGAATTGTTTGGCCTATTATAGAAAAGGGTGTGATTAAACTGGAAGAGTGTAGAGAAAGCTTACAAGAATTATATCAGAATTAGAATGCCTAAATTTTCAGGAGAGGTTGGCCAAACTGATGGAGGCTGGTAGTCACAATATTTGTAATGAGGAGAGCATGGGAAATATAAAGCTACAGACTCAGCTCTAATAAATAGGAATAATATGAATGATTGTTGGTCAGGAGATGGCAGGCCAAGAGGGTCCATTTGCATTGCATGGAGAAGATTGCTATCAAAGTATCCAATTTGGAAAGGCCCTCTCAAAAACAGAAAGATTGTGATACCTCTACAAGATGTGGATCAGAATCAGTCTTAATATCACTGGCATATGTTGTGAAATTTGTTGTTACGTGGCAACAGTATATTTCAATACACATAATTAAAACCTGTAAATTATAGTAAATATATAAAAGTTAAATTAAATAAATAATGCAAAAAGAGGAGGGGGAAATGATGATGTACTGTTCATGGATTCAATGTCCATTCAGAAATCTGATGGCAGAGGGGAAGAAGCTAATCCTGAATCATTGAGTGTGTGCCTCCTCCTTAGTGGTAGCAATGAGAAGAGGGCAGTCCTCGAAGGTGGCTTGGCTGCTGAGGAGTCTAGTGCCCATGACAGAGCTGACTAAGTTCACAACTTTCTGCTGCTGATTTTGATCCTGCGCAGTGGTTCCTCCTTAATAGATGATGATGCAGCCAGTTACAATGCTCTCCATGGTACATCTACAGAAATTTGCATGTGTTAGTGGTGACATACCAAATCTTCTCAAACTCATAATGAAATATAGACATTGTATGCTGGGCCTTGGATAGATCCTCAGAGCTGTTGACACCAAGGTACTTGAAATAGCTCACCCATTCTACTACTGATCTCTTGATGAGGATTGGTGTCTGTGTCATTGTATTATTCTTTCTGAAGTCCACAATAAATTCTCTGGTCTTACTGATATTGAGTGCAATGTTGTTGCTATGACTTCACTCAATCAGCTGATGTATCTCACGCCTGTACACCTTGTCATCACTATCCGAAGTTCTGCCAACAACAGATGTGTCATCAGTAAATTTATAGATGTCATTTGAGCTGTGCCTAGCTACACAGTCATGGGTGTAGAGAGAGTGGGGCAATGGGCTAAGCACACATTCTTAAGATGCACCAGTGTTGATTATCAGTGAGGTGGAGATGTTATTTCCAATCTGCACAGACTGTGGTCTTTCATTCAGTAAGCTGAGGATCTGTGACAATGAATTCCATAGATTCACCACTCTCTGACTAAAGAAATTCCTCATCATCTGTTCTAAATAGATGTCTCTCTATTCTGAAGCTGTGTCTCTGTCCCTAGACACCACCACTATCGCAAACATCCTCTTCACGTTCACTCTATCTTGGCCTTTCAATATTCGATAGGTTTCAATGAGATACCCTCTTATTCTTCCAAACTCTAAAGATTACAAACCCAAAGCCATCAAACACGCATCATAAATTAACTCTTTTGTTCCCAAATTTATTCTTGTGAAACACTTCCGGACCCTCTACAATGCCAACACATCTTTTCTTAGATAAGGGGCCCAAAACTTTTCTTATTACTCCAAGTGTAGTCTGATAAATGCCTTATAAAGCCTCAGCATTGCATCCTTGTTTTTATATCCTAGTCCTCTCGAAATGAATGCTCACATTACATTTGGCTTTCTTACCACCAACTCAACCTGCAAATTAACCTTTACGGAATCTTGTATGAGGGTTTTCAATTTCCTTTGCATTCTGATTTTTGAATTTTCTCTCTGTTTAGAAAATAGTCTACACCTTTATTCTTTCTACCAAAGTGCATGCCATACACTTCCCAACACTATATTCCATCTGTCATTTCTTTGTTCATTCTCTTAATGTGTCAAAACTGGGATAGCAAACCGAGTTTTGGAGATTGGGGATGTTTATCAGTCATTTGTGGTTGAAATTTGGGGAAAGAATAGTGAAGTACAGATAAAAAAACGTTACAACCCTTGTGAAAGGTTAACACCCGATATATTGGAAAAGTGTGGTTGGAAATGGGAAAAATATTATGTGGCATGGGGATTTAAATGCTCACAGTTCTATGTGGGTTTGTAATGACATGAAGGTGAATGGGAAGGTGGTGAAAAGCTTCTTGGAATCAAAGTTTTTCACAAGCTTGAATGATGGTAAGAGTACAAGGTTAAATCTACTTAACAACACTGTTTCTGCTATAGATCTTACATTGGTATCCGAAGATATAGCAAGGGTGTATAACTGGGAAGTATATAATCATACATCAGTGTGGAGTTATCATTTGCCCATTATCTGTACAATGGGAGTAGATGTGCAACAGAGGAAAGGATCTCATATCTCCAGATGGAGTCCTAAAAAGGCAAATTGGAACATGTTTGATGACTTACATGAAAGTAGATTTCCTGGTCATTTGGTTTTGGTGGCTATCGAGTTGAATAATAATACCTTGTGCTTTGTACTTCATTCAATAGCTAAGGAATCACTTAACAGATTTTTGGGAGATAATAAAAGGAGAGCTGTTCCATGGTGGATGGATGAATGTAAAAGAACTGTGAAGTAACATGATAAAGTTTTTAGGAAAGTTAGGTAGTGTTACTCTTATTCATTTTTCATACAATATAATAGAGCTCAAACTATAGTTAGAAATGTAGTGAGAATGAGAAAGGGTATTGGAGAACATACTGTGATAGCATTGGGAAAGAAATCCAAGTAGGGGATGTTTGGGGTAGGATACGGAAAATGTGGGAATTTAGAAAACTTGAACATTACTGTTTTTTAATGGTGGGGAGAAGGTTGCAATTATTAACTCTGAGAAAGCAGATTTATTAGCAAAAACATTTGTAAGGCCAAAGTAAATAAAGGATAAGTGGTAGCAGATTTCTTTGATGTCAAGAAGGCTTATGATATGTTATAGAAGCAAGGATTGATGCTTAAACTGGAAAAGCTGGGAAGAGATGGTAGAATGTTCAATTGCATTCAAGATTTTTTATGGAATAGAAGGATGCAAGTTAAGCTGGTAACAGCATTTTCTGAGGAGTATGAGATAGAGAATGATTACTGATATTTTCTTAAATGTTGGTTCAAACTTACCAAATCATTATATATTGATGATGGTGCAGTGTGGAAGAGAGATAGGAATATAAATTATATATTCAGGAAAATTCAAGCAGCTATTAAGTAAAAGAATGAGGACATCAGTGGGGTTTAAAGTTTCTGTTGTAAAGACTCAATTTATTTGTTTTTCTGAAAGGAACTTTACACCCATAATAGATCTCAAGTAATAATTCTCTTAAACAAAAATCAGTGGTAATAATTCTAGGCATGTGGATGGACACAAGACTAACATGGAAGGTGCATGTGACTAAAATACTAGAGAAGTGTAAAGAAAGACCTAAATGTGCTCAGGTGCTTCATTGGGTGTGATTGGGGTGTGAGCAGATAGTCACTTAAACAAATATATATTGCTTTAATCAGATCTGTCTTTGATTATGGATGCATTGCTTACAGGTCAGCATCACCAGTGATCTTAAAGACCCGAGATAAAGTTCAAGCTCAAGCACTGAGATTCTGCTGTGGTGCTATTAAATTATCTCCAATTTCAGCATCACTGGTAGAAATGGGTGAAGTACCTTTATATATACAGTTAGCAATATTTTATTAGGTTAACATAAGAGGACATAAAAGTTAGTAACCAATACTGTCAACATTAGTAGAGTGTTGGGAGCACTGTATTTTGTCATGTTTTCTTGGGTTGTTTAATCTTGGGTTGTTTAATGTGGATGTTTGTCCACTGTACCCCCGTCTGTCGCATCTCCATGGCTTTCCCCTTTGCTGTGGTTGATTTGGGCCTTCAGTAAAAGATCAAGATGAGAAGTGATTGTTTATCAATGGTACGGGAAGTTCAGTAATATAGGCAAGGTAGATATGATGGATTCTTGAATACCTACACAGAAGGTTCAAAACATCCAGTGACTGGCCATATAGGTGTTTCTGTTTATATTCCAAACTTACATTGACTATTAAGATAAAAATATCAGACAAAGTATCGTATTCACATCTGAAATTGTTGCCATCATTGTAACTAGGAATGGATCGAAGAAGTTCGCCTTGATTATGAATTTCCGTGCTCTCATTTGCTCTCAGTCCTCAAATCTAGTAAAACAAGTACTTCAAATTGTAGGCCAGACACTCTTCTTGAGATTTAGCATATGTTGAGGCTGCAGAGTTTAGGCTTGTGTATACATTTCATATGGGTTCCTATCCATGTTGGGTTTGAAGGAAATAAGGTGACAGACATTCTTCTCAAGCAATCACAGAATTTGGATATAAATGCAGTGGTGCCTTTGCATAAGATAAAAACCAGAATTAAAAAGTCACTGCGGCAACAAACTTGGGATAAGGAAAACAAAAGTTGGCACTTATATAAAATACGGGGGATGGTGGTAACTCAACTGACAGTGTATAAAAGGAGAGAAAAAAATATACTTACACGTTTACGTATTGGACATAATGAGGTTGAATAATTCCCTGTTCAGAAGTAAAATGCATGATACTGATATCTGTAAGGAGTGTAATTTTCAAGAAATAGTGCAGCATACATTGTTTGAATGTAGTTCCTATGAGGTGAAAGGATACATCCAATTGCTAAATTGAGATCATTGGGACAGATGCAATTTAACATGGAAAGTTTATTAGGATTTCATTGCCATGATATCCCAGTGCATATTTGACTTTCTGAAAAGCACTAGACTTTTTGATATTTGAGTTTTTATTTTGGAGGTGGGAGCAGAATTAAGTACGTATACTTCCTGTCTCTTTGCTCCACACTCCAACTCAGTAGGTGGCCATAATGCACCTTATATTGCTCTACCAACTACCATTAATGCTACAAAAAGAAGAAGAAGCCTTGGTCTCTTTTCTTTATCTTTCTGTTAGGGGCTCATTTTCAGACTGAGGTCATGACCAGTGCTAAAGAACTATTGGGAAAGTATGCTGCAGACACAGGAAGGCCCACATGCATACTTACCTAAGTATCTGTTGTTGAATATTTAGTTTTGTAGTTGCTTAACTTGGGGAGACTTAATGAAGCACCTGTTGAGTTTAAAGTGTTACTGAATATTTAATGTTGTTATTTTGTGACTTAGAGTACCTTAGATGAGTACTTGTTTGACTTACATAAATGTTTGGTCAAGTGGTTTACTGTTTGTAAATAAATGGTTAATGTGTCTACTCGTAATCAGTGTCTTCTGTCCCACTCACGGAATCTGAGAAACTACTTCCCCATAACAACTTCCTCAGGGAGAACCTAATGGAGATATATAACAGGCTGAGGCATTCAGAATGGCGAGGGAGAGGATAGTTCCCTTTAAAGACCACTATACATGTGGAGATTGGTGAGATATTTAGTATTTCTTAACGTGAAGAAGATTAAGGAAGCCCAGCAGCTGAGGCAAATGGATTGTGATGTCTTGGGCCACATAGAAGTTACCAAAGACAAAGTACTAGTGGTCCTCAAGTACTTTAGATGGCTGATCAAATGTTAGATTGCTTCTCTCTGATGGAGGCATTGAGAAAGGTTGAAGTTGATAGGATAAGAGTGGAGGATGTGCAGATGTTTTGTGCCATCTGCCTGTGTTTGACAAGTCTTACTCTCCTTCTAGCTAGCTGCTCTCAGAGGAAAGTGCACAAGTTTCTGGATTTTGATTACTCATTTGAATTTTCGATGGACTATTCTATGTGTTGTCCAGTCGCTGCTTGACATTTGTGAAATTTGTTCTTTTTTCACACATTGGGTGCTTATATTTTCTTGAGCGGGTTCCATGGTGTTTTTTTGTTCTGTGGCTCACTGTGGGAGGATGAATTTCAGAGTTGTACTTTGTATACACACTTTGATAGTAAATGTACTTTGAATCTTTGAACCCTGATCAGGCACTGTCTATCCAAATACTTATATAACTAGTCCCTTCGAATACCTTCTAATAATGTATCCACTGCTGACCACAGGCTCATCAGCCTATAATTTTAATACTTATTCTTAGAAATTTTTTTAGCTATCCTCTGGTCCTCTGACACCTCATTCATGGCAAATGATGTTTTAAATACCTCTGCTAGGAATCCTGCCTTTTATGCAGAAGTCTACCATAAGGTCCAAAGGGAAACCTTGTCAGACCCTGGGGATTTATCCACCCTAATTTACCTCAGCACAGCAAGCACCACTTCTAATCTGCATACAGTAAATGACCTTAGTTCTGTAGATTGTGTCCACCTCCTGAGTAAATATAGATGCACAAAATCCATTTAGCATCACCTCAGCTCATTCAGCACCATGCATAGTTGACCACTGTAATGTTCAGCTGGACCAATTTTGTCCTTTGTTATACCTTTGCTCTTAATATATCTGTAGAAACCCTTAGGATTCACTTTTTCTGCCAGAGCAACCTCTTGCCTTCTTTTAGCCTCCTTACTTCCCTCTTAAGTGTTCCTTTGCATTTCCCATACTCAGGTACATCATTTGTTCCTTGATGTCCATACCTTCTGATCCCCTTCTTAACCATGGTCTCAATATCTTCCAAAAACCAGAAATTTCACTTTTGAAGGCCTCCAAATTACAAAGCAACCCTTTGCCAGTAAACAGCCTATTCTAATCCACACCTGCCATGTCATTTCTAATAACACCAAAATTGGCCTTCCTCCAAAGTAGAATCTCAACCTGAGGACCAGACCTATCCTCTTCCATAATTATCTTGAAACTAATGTAATTATGATTGCTTGATCTAAAGTGTTACCCTCCACATGCTGGTCATCTGCCCTGTCTCTTTACTGAATAAGAGATCCAGTATCACGCTCTCCAGATGGGAACCTCCATATATTAGATACTTTCCTGCTCACATGAAAATCTTTATCACATTTGGTTCTGTCTTCACTAAGGAGGACATAAATAATCTTTTGGAAATAGTAGGGGACAGAGGGTCCGGTGAGATGGAGGAACTGAGGGAAATACATGTTAGTAGGGAAGTGGTGTTAGGTAAATTGAAGGGATTAAAGGCAGATAAATCCGCAGGGCCAGATGGTCTGCATCCCAGAGTGCTTAAGGAAGTAGCCCAAGAAATAGTGGATGCGTTGATGATAATTTTTCAAGACTCTTTAGATTCTGGACTAGTTCCTGAGGATTGGAGGGTGGCTAATGTAACCCCACTTTTTAAAAAAGGAGGGAGACAGAAACCGAGGAATTATAGACCGGTTAGCCTGACATCAGTGGTGGGGAAATTGTGAGAATCAGTTATCAAAGATGTGATAACAGCACATTTGGAAAGGGGTGAAATCATCGGACAAAGTCAGAATGGATTTGTGAAAGTAATATCATGTCTGATGAATCTCATAGAATTTTTTGAGGATATAACTAGTAGAGTGGATAGGGGAGAACCAGTGGATGTGGTATATTTGGATTTTCAAAAGGCTTTTGACAAGGTCGCACACGGGAGATTAGTGTGCAAACTTAAACCACACGGTATTGGGGGGATGGTATTGATGTGGATAGAGAATTGGTTCGCAGACAGGAAGCAAAGAGTGCGAATAAACGGTACCTTTTCAGAATAGCAGGCAGTGACTAGTGGGGTACTGCAAGGCTCAGTGCTGGGACCCCAGTTGTTTACAATATATATTAATGACTTGGATGAGGGAATTAAATGCAGCATCTCCAAGTTTGTGGATGACACGAAGCTGGGCAGCAGTGTTAGCTGTGAGGAGGATGCTAAGAGGATGCAGGGTGACTTGGATAGGTTAGGTGAGTGGGCAAATTCATGGCAGATGCAATTTAATGTGGATAAATGTGAGGTTATCCACTTTGGTGGCAAAAGCAGGAAAACAGATTATTATCTGAATGTGGCCGATTAGGAAAAGGGGAGGTGCAACGAGACCTGGGTGTCATTATACATCAGTCATTGAAAGTGGGCATGCAGGTACAGCGGGCAGTGAAAAAGGCGAATGGTATGCTGCCATTCATAGCAAGAGGATTTGAGTACAGGAGCAGGGAGGTACTACTGCAGTTGTACAAGGCCTTGGTGAGACCACACCTGGAGTATTGTGTGCAGTTTTGGTCCCCTAATCTGAGGAAAGACATCCTTGCCATACAGGAAGTACAAAGGAGGTTCACCAGATTGATTCCTGGGATGGCAGGACTTTCATATGATGAAAGACTGGATCGACTAGGCTTATACTCATTGGAATTTAGTAGATTGAGGGGGGATCTTACTGAAACATATAAAATTCTAAAGGGATTGGACAGGCTAGATGCAGGAAGATTGTTCCCGATGTTGGGGAAGTCCAGAACGAGGGGTCACAGTTTGAGGATAAAGGGGAAGCCTTTTAGGACCGAGATTAGGAAAAACTTCTTCACACAGAGAGTGGTGAATCTGTGGAATTCTCTGCCACAGGAAACAGTTGAGGCCAGTTTATTGGCTATATTTAAGAGGGAGTTAGATATGGCCCTTTGTGGCTAAGGGGATCAGGGGGTATGCAGGGAATGCTGGTACAGGGTTCTGAGTTGGATGATCAAACATGATCGTACTGAATGGTGGTGCAGGCTCGAAGGACTGAATAGCCTACTCCTGCACCTATTTCTATGTTTCTATCCAATCCTGTCACAGTATTGGAGCACCAGTCAACATGGAAAGTTAAAATTACCTTCTACACACAACCTTATTTTTCTTGTAACTGCCTGCTATATCCCTCCACAAACCTGCTCCTCTAAATCCCATATATTGGGTGGGATATAATATAATCCCTTTAATTTTGTCATCCACTTCTTATTCCTCAATCCCACCCATATAGTCTCAGTAGGTAAGACTTTCTGTCTGTCTTGTCTGAGTACTGCCCTGACGGCAATGCCACCTCTCCCCCTTTAATCCCTTCCACTTTATCATGCTTAAATTAATGGAATATTGAGCTGTCATTCCCACCCCTTTTGCAAACAATTCTCACTTGGCAACAATGTCATAATTCCATGTGCTGATCCATACTCTAAGCTCATCAGTCTTAACTATTTCTTACATCGTAGGAGAGAAGACTCAGAACATTACGCTTGCCATATTCTACATTTCAAATCCTATATTCATATGTTGGGTTAATAACATCTTTCCCCACGACCATCCTTTTTGCTCTAGCAGTCTGGTTCGCAGACTCCTGCAACTGAAGTTTCAACAGCACAGAGAAACACTAGCAATCTTCCAATAAGAATATTAGTCCCCCTCCAGGTCATGCAAATCACCCCATCCGTACAGGTCTCATCGACCCTGTAGGAAAACCAAATGATCCAAAAATCTGAGAGCCTCTCTCCTGCACTATCTCCTTAGACATGTGCTAAACCAGCCTTTCTCAACCTTTTTGCCCTGGAGAAACTCTTGAAATAATCCTCAGGTCTCAGGAAACCCCTGCATAAAAAATATTAATTCTACAGCTCCTGGTATATTAGCATCATCATTAGATTAGATTAGATTCAACTTTATTGTCATTGTGCCGAATACAAATACAAAGCCAATGAAATGCATTTAGCATCTGACCAGAAATGTAAAGAATAGTGTTATTTACAAAATAACTGCAAATAATAAAGTGCTACAGCACACAAATATAAAAGTACTGAGACAGTACAATACGGATGCAATACTGCAGAGCGCTGTGATGAGAGGTTCAGCAGTGTCACAGCCTCAGGGAAGAAGCTCTTCCAGTGCCTGCTAGTGCGGGAGTGGAGACTCCTGTAGTGCCTACTCATTAAGTTGTAATTATGATAATCCAAAAATAATTGTCAATGCTCTTTTGAGTAGAGAGTGAATTTTTAGCCAACCTTTCCTGAAAAAAACAGGTAGTTAAGCTTAGCTTACTTTCTTGAAGTTAATCTCTTTCTTTTCCTTTCATAAATTTTAAAAACTCATAAGAAAAACATAATAAATTTCTGTTAAATAACTTGATTAAGTCAAAATGGGATTTAATTTTACTAAAGGTAGGCTCGGTAGATTTAATTTCAATAAAGGTTGTAAATTGATTTTAATTCATGAACATTTATTGACAATCTTGAACAATGAAGTTACTAAAAACCATAAGCCAAAGCAATATGAATAAAAATATAGCCTAAGACACCATTTTAAACAGGGTTTTCAAAAAAGATTTTCTTACTAAGTGACATGATCAGGGTCAAATATAGGCCTAGCATGTGAAACCTGTGCTTGTTCTTTTGCTGCACAAATACTCAATTCGGGATCAAACTTGAGATAAGCATGCACAGTCTTCACCTTCAATTGAAATGAGACGATATCTATCCTTTCTTTAGATGCTTGTTAAACAAGTAAAAGCTTGTTCACACATGTAAGAAGTTAAAAACTGCAGCAGAGTGTTCATTTCTTTCCTATGAATTGCAGGATACTCTTCTTACACAGAAATCCAGAACGTCCAAGGGTATGTCAGTAAATCTCATCTTGAGTGCATGATCAGACTGCATCTTACAAATTACTTCCTCTTCTCTCAAAGTCAACTTCTCAGGCTGAACAGAAGATTTAGAGAAAGGGTCCTTCACACAACCAAACACCTGTGTTGAAGGAAAGGAAAAATACTGTTCTGTTTTATTCTGCAGTTCTTCCAGATGACTTTCAATAAGAGTTGACACTTTTTGATCCTTCCTCACCCTCAAGCCCAAGCAGAAATATTTCAAGATATCCTTTTGCAACATGATTTTCCCAAAGATTCAGTTTCCTTATAAATCTAAGAATTTTGTCACTTGAAGTCAAAACATTCTCTCCAGGGCCTTGCAGATACTTGTTCAACTGGTTCATATGACGAAAAATGTCTGCTAAGTGGGCTAGTTACCACAGCCACTCTTCATCTTCAAAGCACTCAGCAAAATCTGTCCTACTATTTTCTTAAAAGTACTCCTGCAATTCACCTTTCAGCTCAAGCACCCTGTTGAGATCTCTCCTTCTGCTAAGCTACCAGATGTGTGTATGTAGCAGAAGATTAGTGTGCTCTTTGTCGAGGTTTTCACACAGTTTTTTTTGAACATTCTCGGGTGAACTGATCTTTTTTAATAAAGTTTATCATTTTTGGAGCACCAGTCAGAACTTCTTTCATTTTGTCTCCAAGAGTTTTTGACATTAGCACTTCTCTATGAAGAACGCAGTGTATTGTGACAACATCAGGATTTTTTACAAGAGAAACAGAACCTTTCATGGAGTCAACCATTGGTGGGGCACCATCAGTACAGATGCCAACACAGATCTTTTGTTTCCAGATATGAAGACAAAACATTAAATATATCTTGGCCTTTGCATGTTTTGGGCAGCTCTTTACAACAGAAAGTTTTCTTGAATTTAACATCATTTACAAATCTTACAAATGCTACAACATGGCATTTATTGGTGAAATCTGTTGACTCATTAATCTGGATAGAGAAGCTGTCATTTTTCAGTTTATCACACAAAACCTCTTCAGCATCCTGTGACATGTCATCAATACATCAACTTATTGTACTGTTTGAGAGTGGCCGCCTTCTCACTCGAACAAAAACCATGCAAGAGCCCATTCTCAAGCCACCATATGTGGATGAGTGTGCTCATTTCACGCACAGGCTACAGTCATAGTTTGCCAAGGCTGCAAGGTCAGTCTGAAGAAAACAATAATCCTCCATCCCAAACCTCCTCATGATGTTTACCACAGACCTCGGATTATCATTGATGACCACCCTGTCACCACAGTTGAGCAGTTCACCTACTTGGGCAGTGTCATCTCCAACAACGCTATGGCAGTAAGGGACATTGACAATCAACTCACCAAAATTAGCAGTGCCTTCAGACACCTCCAGAAATACGTGGGAAGAACCGCCAGCTGCATCTGTCCACAAAATTCCAGGTACACAGGGCTGCCATCATCACAACCCTGCTATATGGCTCTGATGTCTGGGTCTCCTTCCACAAGCAAATCTTTTTCCTCAAGCGCTTCCATCAGCACTGCCTCTGCTCCATCATGGGTATTAGCTGGCAGGATCATGTCTCCAATAACGAGGTCCCGGAGAAAGCTCAACTTTTAAGCATTGAAGCTATTTTGCTGCTCAGGTAGCTCCGCTGGCCAGGCCATGTGTTTCACATGGCCAACTCCAGGTTACTGGAAATAGTACTCTATGGAGAAATCTCTCAGTTGAAGGGAGATTGTGGTGCCCCACGCAAGAGGCGCAAAAACCATCTTAAGCAGCAGCTGTCTCAGACAAATATTGAGGTCAACAAGTGGCAGCAGCTGGCTTGTGACAGAGACCTGCTGGATAAATCGGTTCCACAGCGTAGCCAAGAATTTTGGAGAATCCAGAAGAGCAACTGCTGAAGAGAAGAGGAAATGCAAGAAGGATCCTTCTACCCAAGTGCCCACAGCCTAGCTGTTCCCATGTCCCTACTGCTCCAGAGTCTGCAGATCCAGAATTGGCCACTACAGCCACCAATGATCATGCCATTGCTGCTGAGGTCGTGTTTTTCTTCCTGATCTTCGCAAGCAAAGAACCAGCCATTATCACTGAGCATGAAACCTTCTCGATTTCTCATGCTGCAACTTGTCCTAGTATTTTACTCACTATAATTTTACATGCTGTCTTTATTAGGTTCTCACCAACTAAGTGACTTTTCCTTTTCTGGGTAATAAGTTCTGCTAGTAAATTGCTTGCTTCCTGTACTTTCTTACTGACTGTGACTAAATTAACAAAAACTTTACTCTGTTTGGAGATTCAAATAGCCGTTTAAAAATAATCAGCACTTTCATCAGTCATATGGCTGTAATTTGTAGTTAGGTGTCTTTTCAACTTTACTGGAGCCTTTGATGCATTGGTAACTTGTTTGCCACAGACTGGACACAGTGGAATAGGACATCTTGGATCATCAGCTCATGTAAAACCTATTGAGAAATAGCATTTATTGTAAAGATTGAATTTTTTGTGTCCATTGTTGCATTGGTGCAGTGAAATGACTCAGAAGACCGCAATTCCAAAAGCACCACATTGAACCGCACAGGGTTTAATAAATTATAAAAATGGGTGAGTCTATTCAATGCTTGGAAAGCACACCATGCTCATCATTGGCCTACTGTCCTCTCCTCTGTGCAATACAACACTCACCAATTATCAACGGCCTCCGCTATCTCGCGTCAAGAGCTGAGAATGGACTCAACCAAGCAAACACTATCCTATTGTGCACTGCCATACTGGGCTGAGAGACCTCAAACAATATTTCTAACAGGCCTGCCCAGTCACTGTCCACCACTGTGAGTGCAGGCATTGTGCATTGTGCGTTCAAAAAACAATGTTTCTTTTTTTTTAATCACGATCTCTCGTGGAACCCTGGTTGAGAAAGCCTGGCTGAAACTGTATTATCTTCCTGTTCCTGGCCTCACTACCATGTTACATGGATATCAAGACTGAAATGACAAAACTGGAGGTCCTGTCCTTTAACTCAGAACCTGACACCCTGAATTCACTTAGCAGGACGTCACCACCTTTCCGGCCTATGTCATTGGTCTTATTGCCTATATAGATAATCTTAAATATTTGATACCTTAACAGCTCACTTCCACACTTCCCCAACCAGTGAGCATAAGGTATATGGTGATCACTGCTTACTTACAAGAAAGATTAATTGGCAAAATGTCTAAAATCTATTCTCGCATAGCAACATGATCTATGCCAATTGGGACACATATGGCTCACATCTTTATAACTGTACAAATTTCTAATAGTTGCTAAAACAAATCTCAGCTACTTAGCACCTTTGTCATCTTTATTCAAATTTTTTTTTTAAATTTCAGAATTCATTACAACATTTGCTTTGAAAAAGAGCTGGTGAAAAAATTGTTTAAAGTTATCATGGGGTGGATCTTATTGTCAAAAAAAAGTATTGCTTTAGCAATTCAAATCATGCAGTGTGGATTAACACGTTGTGCTAATTTTCAACCAATACATAAAATGTTTCAGAACTCTGTAAAAAGCCCTGAGTGGGTTAAGCAAAATAATGTAGTGTTATTTCATTCAAATATCTAGACATTTCAGAATCATCTGAATGATAAAGGCAGAGTGCAATTTTGGTTCTCTTATTCAAGAGTGAAGACATTCAAGATATTCTATTCACAAGTCTCTTGGGAGAAAGATACCATCAGCATTTTGATAATCCACAATGTTCTACTCCTATGCATCTACTTCCAAGTAACTTCATTCAAGTAATTGTCATAAAGCTTTAGTCCTGCAAGCACAGGATGAGAAAAACATTTCATCTCAGTACACTGGGTACACTGTCCCATTGTAGGATCTGTTTGAAGTATGTGCAGAAAGCACTTCATATATCAAGATGCACTTGAGCAAGAAATGTTGTTTCCTTTCAAGGATACTCATGAACTGTAAAAAAGGCCATGAAGAGCACTAGTTTGAACATTAGTCAGCCTGGATAGAGTCACGCAGTAGCTGGTGTCCTGCAAATGGGCCTTGTGCAACTTTTGCTTGTGTATAATTTTGGAATATGTTACTGTACTCTGCCACTGAGATGTATTGGGTGGCAAGTGTCTTCCTGCATTTCCTCCTTGCACTTGTCAACAGGGAGAATGGCTTTAGGAGTATGTACACTCTCTGAATTTGTGTCTGGAACATATAATGAAGAAGCTACCATTCTCAATTCATAGTCATACTTTATTGATCCCGGGGGAAATTGGTTTTCGTTACAGTTGCACCATAAATAGTAAAAAGTAATAGAACCATAAATAGTTAAATAGTAATATGTAAATTATGCCAGTAAATTATGAAATAAGTCCAGGACCAGCCTATCGGCACAGGGTGTCTGACCTTCCAAGGGAGGAGTTGTAAAGTTTGATGGCCACAGGCAGGAATGACTTCCTATGCATTCAACAAAATACTATAAAAGTAGATATGATCTTTTATTCCACATAATTCTTCATCTTGTTTTTTTCATTTAAATATCTATTATACTCAATGCTATTGAAATATCAAGTTCAATATTACTGAGATACCTTTAATATCTATATTAGTATCCCCATCTGCTAAATTTCTTCAAACTAAAGTCTTGTCAATTCAATAATCCACCTGGAATGTTTCCTCTTACAATGTGAAGACTCTGCCAGTTGGAGGAACTTATTGTGGAACTTAAAAAGATTGAATTCCATTGGGCCAAATCATTATTCAGGATGCTGATCAGAGAACAAATATAACTGAGATAAAAGGATGCAGCAAGGAAGCTGGAATAATGCAGTGTTAACTTGGGTTAATTAAGTCAACTTTTCTTGAAGGGGCAATGGATTTATTCTTAATTAGGAGCAAAACACTTGATAACTTATTGGCAATAGTCCTGGAGTAGGAGGCTGTAATGAGAATTGATGTCAAATACAATCTATTAACTTGACAAAATTGTTAACAGGTAAAAAGGATCTAGTGCTTTCCCAACGTATATGATGAATAAACTTTTCTTGGGCTTCCAGCCGGTATCAATTTTAACCGATGTGTCGAAGACAATCTCTGCCATTTTCATCAGGGATGATGCCTAGGCATATGTAGTCTGGTGGTATTTATACCCCGTCGTCCATCCCTCCTGGTTGGGTAGTCCTCATCCAATCAGGTTTCCGCTGTCCCACCTTGTTAAACTAGTTCACCTTTGGCAGTAGTGGACCTGTTGATATGACCCCATTCACTAGAAGACAACAGGGCTGACAATTCACTTTGATGTCCAGAGTGGGCCTAATGTAATGGATTCAATCCCTAATCAAAACATGAGTAGCTTGTTGTAGAATGCGCTTAGCCACCAGAGAAACCACCATGGAATGCAGCTTCATGAACTCAGGGATGATGTCCTTGTCCTAGCATCTCAGAAGGAAGGCTAAAGAATGTGTTCTAAAAATCTACATCACTTGAGGAATAAACACCTAAGATACCTGTTGACAAACTTGTTCTGTTTAGAAGTATAGAAAGTGGTGGATTACTGACCAATAGTGGATATTTGTGGAGTTTATTGACAAAGTTATAGTCTCTGTATTTATTGTGCACTCTGGGTAAGCTGCCTTTAGATCAAGTGAGAGTAAATGGAATCAAAGACCTTGTTATGCTGCAACCTGATAATTTTGGGAGAAGGTCAAAATGTGTAGAGGGGTGGAAGATTAATGTCAGTGTTCAGTTACAAAGAGTTTTCCTACTTCAATCCTCAGATGTGAAATCAATGTATATTCTACGCTATTCCCATCGTATCAAACTAGCTATTTAGTACATCCTAAACACAACTTTCTGCAGATGTTGGAAACACACAATAATAACAAAATAGAGGTACTCAGTAGGTCGATCAGCATCGATGGATGGGAATAAACAGTTGACATTTTGGATAGAGAACCCACAGGACTGGAGAGGAAGGGGGAAGAAGCCAGAACAAGAGCTAGAGGCAGGGGAAGGAGTACGAGCAGGAAGGTGACAGGTGAAGGATAATGCAGGTGGGTAGGGTAGGGGCATTGTGCAAAGCTGGGAAATGATAGGTTGAAGAAGGAATATGATGAGTGTGGGGAGTGGGCCATGGGAAAGGGAAGGAGGGGAACCAAGGAGAGGAGATAGACAGGGGAGGAGAAGAGACTGGGTAAGAAGGGTACTAGAATGGAGAATGGAAGAGGGAACGGGAAATAAATTACCCTAAGTTAGAGAAATCAATGTTCATGGCATCAGATTGCAAACTTAGCTAGATGGCATATGAGGTGATCCTCCTCAAACCTGTGAGTGGCATCATAGAAGGCCTGTGTTGTTTGTGTGCACTTAGCACATGCTTGGTCCTGTAATAATGTAAAGCCAAATTTCCTCTAACCCATTCTGACAGGAAGACTAATAGGAAAGGAGGAACAATGGAAATTTGAGGAGGTAGTGAATCTAAGTTATCTGAAGACTAGCTTTTCAAGAACTGGGTGCTAATTTGCACAAGTTTAATCTTTAAGACAGTGCTAAGCCAGACCAACTTCAAAACCAATGGTAGCAAAATGACTAGTCACCTTCAGCAAAGCAGAAAGTAGGAACAGATACTATATTGGAATTATAGGCTTAGATCTCAGCCAATCAATTGACAACACCATAAATTTTTGTCCTGATGAAGGGTCTCAGCCCAAAACATTAACTGTTTATTCATTTCCATAGATGCTGCCTGACTTGCAGAGTTCCTCCAGCATTTTGCGTGTGTTGATCTGGATTTCCAGCATCTGCAGAATCTCTTGAGTTAACAAAAATTTCAATTTGGGAAAAGATGGAAGCTCACTTGACATCATGTTTTATGTCAATATGTTCCTAGGTATTCAACTACCACAGTCTGTCAACCTGCTTAACTGCACCAAGTAGAGATACCATTAAAATGCTGTGAAATGTTGTGTAAATAGTCAACTTTTATTATCACTGTAGGTAGAATTGAACAGTTAGTTACCTCTGGCAAATATTGAAAAATACATCACCTCATTGAGGTTTCTGTGTTCTATTGTTTCAGTAACAGTTCTTGTTCTTCAGAACTCATTGGCCTTCAGTTTGTTCTGCATCTAATGAAGGCAGCAAAAAAAGTCAGTTCATCAGCTTTCTGATGTTTTGGCAATTGAGAGCAATTATAGCAAAACTGGTTAGGTCATTCCTACTAATCCATACCAATTGTGCATTCAGATAGATTTAAATACAAATAATTGGCCATGAAACTGCACAATTACGGCTCCAGGAAACAAATTTGATTCAGAGCAAGTTTTCAGCAGCCACAAACATAATTTAATGCAAAGCCCACCAGCAACCATCTTGGTAGTTCAGCAATTATCTTCTGAAATGCCAAGAATATCAATTGTCCCAATATTTAACCAGTTCCAACAATTAAGCGCAACCCACAAATCATCCAAGATCTTGTCTCATGACAGCAGTTTGGTGTCAATTATTAAATAATGCCATTGAGTCAAAATCATGCACTATGGAAGTGGCCCTTTGGCCCATCACGTCCATGATTTTCCCCATTTGCCCATATTGGGAATATATCCTTCCAATTATTTGAAAGAGATTGGAGTAATATTTCTAAAGTGCAAGCTGGTAGGCCAGTATATCTAAGTCAGCAGCCAAACCAGTGTCTAACAAACATTCCAGGGGAGCTTGAAGCAAGGACTGGCTGTCTGCAGCTCTGGTTCAGGGAAAGTGGATGGTTGCAGAAAGTAGTGTACTAAAGAGCAGTGCAAATGTGGAGACTGATGAATTTGCACAATCGTGCTGGCTTCAAGTCAACAGAATGTGTGGTAGAGGGGACACATTCTTTGATCCTTAAAGCAAAATCCTGTAGATACTTGAAACAGCAAGTCAGAGAGATAATAGATGATAGAGAAGTGTGAATTGGGATATCTGTTACAGTGAAAAGCAGATATTAGAGGGCATCAGCTATTCTGACATGATCAAAATGCAGAACAATTGAATTAAGAACGTAGCAGGAATAATAATGGTAGTGTAGACTCAATTGGCTGAAGGGTCTGTTGCTACAAGGAATTCTGAAGACAAATGCAAAGTCGTGTTCCTATACAGAAGTCAATGCTGCTCTGAGACCTTCTGTAGAGTTTCAATAGAACAATCAAATCTGATTTTTATCTTGTGTAATAATACTCTTACTAGTTCAGAGGATGCAATAGGTGCTATACAATTGTTTGTTTCAATTTTGTTATGGGTTAAATGCAAACCTAATTCACATTCAAAGAATAAGTCAATTTTGATCTTAATCTTACATGAAAACCATGGGTGTCTTTGGTCCTGTCAGCGTTGACCTTTGGTTATCAAAAATTACTCACAATTCCCTGACGTGAAGATTGCAGTGGCCCCGATTAAATAGGATTTGTTTCTACCAAAGCAAAGATTCAGAGCAATATCAAAATGTACTTAATTATTGCAGGAAAAACTATTCACAAATTACATATTTATTGAAGCTTCCAGTCACCTGAATCAAAGAAACTGTAAATCAAAAAAGGCACAAGAAACACTCATAAGGCAGCATCAGTAGGGAGAATAAAGTTTGTTCTGAATCCATGAGCTTTGAAGAGAACTAAGTGCTGTCAGTTCAGGAGCAGAGCAGATGGTGCAAATGAGTGGGAACAAAAAAAGAAAAAGTCAAGTAATATTACATCAGCAGTTATGGTATGTTGGGAAAAGGCAATAGACTTGAAGTTATTCTTAGAGAAGTCCCAGTCGGAGGCAGGATCTTATGGCTAATGAAACCAACAAGGGACAGCGAAAGTTTAACTTTGTGATCTTGGAGTTGCAGAATGGAAGTAGAGGTCTCCAATCATGTATATAGACTTGGGTTTAAATAAGTTCGGAAGAGATGAAAAAACACGTTTGCAGTGGAACTGTTTTCAAAGTATAATAGACTGAATAACACACCTAATGATATTTGTTCGTTTGTGGCAGTAGAACAGTGTAGGTATAACAAACATTAAGTTAAATTAAAAATAAATAATGCAAAAGAGAATAGCAAAGTAGTGATTATGGACAATTTAGAAACCTTATGGAAAAGGAGGAAAAGCTATTCCTAAAACATTGAGTTTGATTCTTCCGTCTCCTGATTCTCCTCCCTGACAGTAGTAATGAGAAGATGAGAGATGAAACATATGCAGTTTGATAACTGTTGAAATTGAGCCCTACTCTCAAATACAAACTTGTTTAGACATTCAAATATTGAACGAAACAAGGCCAACTTTAGGTCAGAAAGCTTGCTTTCAGTGTAGGGCAAGGGCAAGACTAGTTCATTTATCAACATGAGTAACAGCCCTGACAGGATCTCAGACCACTGAGACAAATTGATTCAACTTTTATTTATATTTGTATCTTAGTACAACCACAAACGAGTAAAACAATACAGCTGCAGTTTGGCTTAAAAAGTAATCTATCTTATTTGGTGAATAAAGTGGGAAAGGGGTGACCGATGAGGAAGTGTTTATTCAGAAGAACTTCTGCATCCTTTTACATTAGGCGCAGAAGGCCAACATATAGGTCATGTAATAAGGAAGGAAATATTATGATGACTATCATACTACAGTTGCATAGCACGCTACAGGAGTTGTTTACAGGGGGTGGGCAGATGTGTGGGAGGGAAAAAGAATACTTGACAGAGAGTGCAGAGGAAATTCATTCCGCTTGTTCAACTGATGAAGCAACATCAAGGGATAATTTCATTAAAAACCTTAGCTTGTCGGGGGAAGGGTAGCAGTCTTCTGGAATAGGTAATTTTGAAACTTAAATGAAACTGGCAGTGATAATATAAACACGAGGAATTCTGCAGATGCTGGAGATTCAAGCAACACACATCAAAGATGCTGGTGAATGCAGCAGGCCAGGCAGCATCTCTAGGAAGAGGTACAGTCAATGGTTCAGGCCGAGACCCTTTGCCAGTCCTGACGAAGGGTCTCAGCCCGAAACATCGACTGTACCTCTTCCTAGAGATGCTGCCTGACCTGTCAGTGATAATGATTGTTTGGAATCCTCTGCTCAGAGAATACTGTGAATTTTGACCTAGCTTGTATTTAAGGGAAGAATGGGTCAAAACAAGCACTAAAACTCATGTCATGCTCCTCACTTTGTAAAGCCACCAGCTGCCAGCCTAATTTCCTTCTTTTCTGTTAGCCAATCACTTGCCTAACAGAAAAAAGGACTGGCCATTTAGCTCCCACCCAGAGCCTGAGACATTCATTAAACCTGAAGATTGTGCAGCACTATGAACAAGGGAGAAGGCATTGTCTGTGATCTTTACCCAGGGTGTAAACGAAAGGGAGATACGAGATGTGTCACTGCCAGCACTTGCTATGTTCTTTTCCAAGAAAAATACAAAATGTTTAGTCAAATTGTGGATGAGAAAATGCAAGTAGAAAGCCAATTATGAAATATTGTGAAAAAGCCAAATCTCAATCCTGCACTAACACATGTTCAGTTGCCTGCCAGCCTCTATTCAAGAACAAAGCTCTTAAAAAAGTTTGGCCAGTGGCAAATATGGAAGCTGAAATGCAATCCGAGAGGCCGAATGTTGGCAAGGTGAGTGTTTGCTTTAGGGTATAAAGGTAATTTTGGAACTTAATATAAGTGTGAGAACAATGAAGGAAATAAGCCAACAGGCAGACATTTTCTGGAGCCAATAGATTGAAATATTGCAGGAGAAGTACTGAGTTTGGCAAGAGCCCAGGTTTCAAAAACACTGCCTGGGAGATTTAACACTTACAAAATACTCAGTATATAAATCTACCTCAGGTATAGAATGTTGGCAAGCTAGTTGGTAGGATAATTTTCAAAGATAACAGTAAACTGTTATTTAATCAAGCAATCGGGCTACCAGGATTATGCCACTGGAGAACTTTTTAAGGTGGTTACTTGTACTGCATAAAAATAACCTTCAGTCCAATATTTCTGTGCCAGATGTTATGCCTAACTACACTAACCTCAGTTGCCTGCATTAACTTCCTGTCTTGTTTATTCCAGGAATTGTCCAAGTACTTAGTTATTACTGCTTCTGGCTCCTCCACCACCAACTCTCGCAGTTTTTTCCAGGTGATAATCTATAATGTTAGTTTTTCCTTCATATCTTGCTTAGACCTACACTCTTTAGTGTTGTTAGTCCATTTCTGATGATATGGCTGTCCATCTACCTTAACTATGCCTCAGTTTTATATACCACCTCTCAGTTTTCTCAGTCCAGCAAGGACAGAGCCAGCCTATACAAAAATTCCTTACAACTCAGGCCTAACCAATGTTTTGTACTGCTGTATTATGTCGCAATTTTAATATCCTGAAATCATTGAAATTGCCCGTATGAACCCACTCAGAATCAGAATTAGATTCAGGTTTATTGTCATTGGCATACAGTATGTCATGAAATTTGTTGTTATGTGGCAGCAGTACATTGGAATACATAATAAAAACTGTGAATTACAGTAAGAAGTGTATCTATACACAGACACACAAGTTAAATTAAGTAAGTAGTCAGGTAGTGTTCATGGGTGCAATGTCGATTCAGAAATCTGATAGCAGAGGAGAAAAAGCTGTTACTGAATCACTCAGTTTATGCCCTCAGACTCCTGTACCTCCTCCGTGATGGTAGCAATGAGAAGAGGGCATGTCCTGGGTGATGGGAGTCCTTGAAGGTACACACTGCCTTTTTTTACACATTACCCCTTGAAGATGTCCTGGATGCTGGAGAAGCTAGTGTCCATGATGGAGCTGACTGAGTTTACAACTTTCTTATTCCCTGCCATTGCCTGTAAGGAGTTTCTATGTTCTTCCTGTGGCTGCATGAGTTTTCTCAGAGCACTCCACTTTCCTCCCACAGTCCAAAGACCTACTGGTTGGCAGGCTAACTGGTCATTGTAAATTGTCCCATGATTAGACTATGGTTAAATCGGGGGATTGCTGAGCAGTGTGGCTCGAAGTGCTGGAAGGGCTATTCCACCTGCATCTCAATAAATAAATAGATATCAATCCTGTGTAGTGGGCAGGATTCCAACCCCCCCCCCCCCATACTAGATGGTGATACAGCCAGTTAGAATGCTTCCACAGTACATCTGTAGAAATTTGCAAGTGTCTATAATGACATACCAAAGTTCCTCAAACTCCAAATTAAATATAGTTGCTGTCATGCCTTATTTGTAACTGCATCAATATGTTGGGTCCAGGATAAATCCTCAGATAAGTTGACACCCAGGAACTTGAATCTATTCATACTTTCTCTTTCTGATCCCTCTATGAGCTCTGGTGTATGTTCGCTCATCTTACCCTTTCTGAAATGCACCATGAGTTCTTTGGTCTTACTAATGTTGAGTGCAAAGATGTTGCTGCCACCCCACTCAACTAGCTGATATAGCTCACAGTAGTCTTGTACCATTGACGCCAATCCTATGGGCATTACGAAGGCAATGTTCTGCTATCACCGATTTCTCCAGGTAACCCAAATGGATACACCTCCTGTACTCCTTACCCCTTACGGCACAAAACTACTGTGCCACGCCAATGGCTTTTGGGACCACCTTGTGAAGGAAGCCATTGAAATAAAACTAGGGGGAAAGAATTTTAAGAAAGACGAAAGTCTCGCTCTAAGTAAGAACTGGAATTGATTGGAAACAAGGTGGACCAGCACAAACCAGACGAAGGGTCTCGGCCCGAAATGTCAACTGTACCTCTTCCTAGAGATGCTGCCTGGCTGCTACATTCACCAGCAACTTTGATGTGTGTTGCTTGAATTTCCAGCATCTGCAGAATTCCTCGTGTTTAAGAAACCAGACTGGATGAGGACTAACCAATAAGGAGGGCCAGATGATAGGGGTATAAATACCTCTGGACTAGACATGCCCAGGTATCATCCTTGATGAAGATGGCAGAGTTTGTCACCAAAGTGTTCATTAAAATCAATACCTCTACCTGGCTGGAAGCTCAAGAATGGTGAATAATTTCTTCTTTTTAATTCCTGGTAGGGAGGTGTTCAGTTCACTTTATGAATTCTAGGCCACTGATTATACAAGATCTAACCTCTCAGACAGTTTAGTGCTAGTCTCCAGGAGTTACCCTAGAACCAACTGTCATTCCTATTAGAAGTCAATATCCATTTTCCAAACCTTATTTGACTTAGACGATACTTTCCAAAACACATAGCCCACTTATAGCTTTGACTGGGGAGGAGGGAGGGCTAGAATCCTTTCAAATGCTTAAGCAGTTAAATGGTGTGTGCAAACTTGAAGAGACAAACTTGACTAAATTAAACATTCTGGTGTTGATCAGTAACTCATGCTCTAGCATTGGAGAGCTGACTAACCAAGGCAAGTTCCAACACAACTCAGTCCAAGACACTGTTATTTTTTTTGTCAAGTAATTTATTGAATAGAAACAGGTTATTATAAACTTTACCATACACAATACAAAATGATTACTCAAATTAGAAACAGTGTTATATAGTACGGAGACTGTCCCTTAAGCAGAACCCATCAACACCAATTAGGATGCCTGAGGCAGTGTCATACCTCTAACTGATTACATTAAACATTGAGGAGGCTCACTGCAAAGTCAAGAAAGTCTTTCTAATTTCAACAATTTTTAAAGAGCAATTTTAAGCTATATCATCGTTTTCTTTAATTCAAAGGATGGAGTTCACAGCAACTGTTGGTATTTCATGTTTTTCCAGCACCAAAAGGCAGAATTATTTTTGCACTGTCTTCTGGGTTTGCTGTATTCTCAGTGGTTGACTTTAATCTATGTGAAATAGATAGCATGATCAACATTCTCCTTTACTATCAACAAAGTTTATGGCAATTATGACAAACCAGCCAGAATAGAAAGCTGTTACATAAAAGCCATAAAGTTATGCAAGGTTTCTTGCCATAATCATTCGCATCCAGCAAAATTGAGACTTGAAACAAAACCATAGATTCTAAAAGAGTTCTGCCATAACCATCATCTGCCAAATTATCATAACCATTTCCATAACTCAAAAGAGGGAGATATAGTTAATTGAAAAAGAAGCTAATTTGCTTTATATCATCTTCTTTTTCTTCTGACTTTTAATGGTAGTTGGCAGTCCAACTTAAAGGTACATTACTGTTTCCCACTAGACTAGAGTGTGCTGTAGAGAATTGGGAAATAAACCCCTCAATTGTTCTTTATCAAATGAAAACTAAATTACCCCCAAAAGCCCTATAGATTGTAAGTAGTGAAAGACAATACTGCGAATTAAAGTTACTCCCATAAATTAATAAAGCTTATAAATGAAAACTATCAACCCTTAAAGATAGTAGCAAAGCCTGCATTTGATTTTTTTGAACTTATACAGTATGCTTCACGCTGTAATACAATATTTTCAACTGTTTCATAATGATGATAAAACCTACGCACCCCAGAATGATGTTTCCAACTAGATAAAAGGAATAATTAAGCATAGTATGCCCAATTCTAAATTGAGTCAATAAAATTGGGTCAACCCATCTGTTTTATATGTTTTATAAAGATGTCTTCCCTTATCCCTATTACCCCACAGGTCTTGCCATAACCCCCTAATTCTTGACCCTACCAGCCCCTTAGTTCCTGATTTGCTATGTGGAAGGTCTAAATCCACAGTTGGACTTTAACAGCTTTTTTAGCTAAACGATCAGCCAACTTATTCCCCTCAACACCTCTATGTTCAAGGAAATATGAATATGAAATAATGTTTGAAAAGCTTCCAGCAGTAAATTTGACCTACTGCTAGAATGACCTGTTTTAAGACTCAACAAAACCAAAATAGAATCTGCACGAATTATCATTTTGCAAGGACAAATTTCCTTCATTCGCTGTAAGCCAAAAATGATGGCAACCAATTCTGCTGTATATACTGATAAGTGGCCAGTAAGACATTTATTTATTTGCTACCTGTAACTCAGGGAACAAAACAGCTACACCAACAATCCCAGTTAAATTATCTTTTGATCCATCAGTAAAAGTAGTTAACATATCATAATAATTTTCCTTAACATATTGATGAACCAACAGACTCTCAGGCAAATCATGTCTGACGAATCTCATAGAATTTTTTGAGGATGTAACTAGTAGAGTGGATAGGGGAGAACCAGTGGATGTGGTATATTTGGATTTTCAAAAGGCTTTTGACAAGGTTCCACATAGGAGATTAGTGTGCAAACTTAAAGCACACGGTATTGGGGGTAAGGTATTGGTGTGGGTGGAGAATTGGTTGGCAGACAGGAAGCAAAGAGTGGGAATAAACGGGACCTTTTCAGAATGGCAGGCAGTGACTAGTGGGGTACCGCAAGGCTCAGTGCTGGGACCCCAGTTGTTTACAATATATATTAATGACTTGGATGAGGGAATTAAATGCAGCATCTCCAAGTTTGTGGATGACACGAAGCTGGGCGGCAGTGTTAGCTGTGAGGAGGATGCTAAGAGGATGCAGGGTGACTTGGATAGGTTGGGTGAGTGGGCAAATTCATGACAGATGCAATTTAATGTGGATAAATGTGAAGTTATCTACTTTGGTGGCAAAAATAGGAAAACAGATTATTATCTGAATGGTGGCCGATTAGGAAAAGGGGAGGTGCAACGAGACCTGGGTGTCATTATACACCAGTCATTGAAAGTGGGCATGCAGGTACAGCAGGCGGTGAAAAAGGCGAATGGTACGCTGGCATTTATAGCGAGAGGATTCGAGTACAGGAGCAGGGAGGTACTACTGCAGTTGTACAAGGCCTTGGTGAGACCACACCTGGAGTACCGTGTGCAGTTTTGGTCCCCTAATCTGAGGAAAGACATCCTTGCCATAAAGAAAGTTCACCAGATTGATTCCTGGGATGGCAGGACTTTCATATGAAGAAAGACTGGATGAACTGGGCTTGTACTCATTGGAATTTAGAAGATTGAGGGGGGATCTGATTGAAACGTATAAAACCCTAAAGGGATTGGACAGGCTAGATGCAGGAAGATTGTTCTTGATGTTGGGGAAGTCCAGAACGAGGGATCACAGTTTGAGGATAAAGGGGAAGCCTTTTAGGACCGAGATTAGGAAAAACTTCTTCACACAGAGAGTGGTAAATCTGTGGAATTCTCTGCCACAGGAAACAGTTGAGGCCAGTTCATTGGCTATATTTAAGAGGGAGTTAGATACGGCCCTTGTGGCTACAGGGATCAGGGGGTATGGAGGGAAGGCTGGTGCAGGGTTCTGAGTTGGATGATCAGCCATGATCATAATAAATGGCGGTGCAGGCTCGAAGGGCCAAATGGCCTACTCCTGCACCTATTTTCTATGTTTCTATGTTTCTATATCAGGATCCTGAGATTTCATTAAATCATGTAACCTCAAATCAATTAAAGTCATTGGAAAAAAACCAAGGTGGAGTTACTAAGAAAGCTACATGGGGACACACGGCATAATCCAGCAAACCCATTCTCCGAGTGTGATAAGAACCCAGCCACCCACAACTCAAACCATTTTTCTTGTTGTGTTCCCAACAGTCATCCAATGCACCTTTAACAGGATGATCATTTATTTGCTACCTCAAATTAATCTAGCATGTTAACATCAACTTCAGTCTCTGAAACTGTAAGGGTAATTGTCCCATTTCAACCAATAAAACCCAAACAGGGGACAACCTGTACTGCACCACAACACAATCTTGAAGCCTATGCTTGTATCACTTGCAAACATTTTAAAGTTGAAGATGAAGTTTATCCATAAACCACACAGCCATAATCAAGCACGGATGTAATCAAACAAATATAAATGGTAGCACCCCAAGAATACCTACATGGACATCTGGGAATATTTATCAATTATTTTACTGATGTGGTGTTTCCTTTTTAGCCTATTATCTATCCACATGCCTAGAAATCTTACCACTGACAATTCTTTAAGTTTTAGATTAGATTAGATTATGAGGACACTCAGTCCTCTTCTATTGTCATTTAGAAATACATGCATTAAAAAATGATACAATGTTCCTCCAGAATGATATCACAGAAACACGGGACAAACCAAGACTAAAACTGACAAAACCACATAATTATAACATATAGTTAGAACAGTGCAAAGCAATACCATAATTTGATAAAGAGCAGACTATGGGCACGGTAAAAAAAAGTCTCAGGTCCCGATAGCCCCAACATCTCACACAGACAGTAGAATGGAGGAACTCTCCCTGCCATGAACCCCCAAGCACCACAAACTTGCGGATGCATTGGAAGCACCCGAACGCAGCCGACTCTGAGTCCATCCGAAAACTTCGAGCCTCCATGCAGCCCTCTGACACCAAGCACTGAACGCTATCCTCTGCTGAGTGCTTTGACTCTGCCGCAGCCACCGATCGACAAGCAAAGCCGAGGACTCGGGCCTTCCCCTCTGGAGATTCTGGATCACACAGTAGCAGCAGCAGTGAAGCAGGCATTTCAGAAGTTCACAAGATGTTCCTCCGTGCTCTCACATCTGTCCCCATCAAATCAGGATTGTGCACGGCATCCTACTTGACAGATAAGATATAATTTTGACCATATAATTTAAAATACAGTACAGGTGTATTTATCCTCTTTGTAAAACACACAATTTTTGTCTTTGAAACTGAAAGCTTAATCCCCATCTATTTGCCCACTGTTCAACCTTATTAATCACTAATTGCATCCCAAATACAATAAAATTGAAATTTCTACCACTAATTCATAAAGTTCCATCGTCTGTATATTGTCATTTATCCACCCCAGTACCTATCTCAGAAAATATCATTAATATTGTATTAAATAATAAAGGGCTAAAAATACTGGCTTGTGGGGTCCCATTCTCTATCTCATGTAAGTCCAAATACACCTTACCCACCGTCCAAATAAAAAAAAACTCCAGAAAGAAGTTATACAGTCCTCTCCTCACTCCTAATTTCCATAACATAATCAAAGACCTTCCTTCCATAACATATCATATGCCTTTTCAATACCAAAGAATACTGCCACTACAACTTCTTGTGCTTTCCTAATATCATCTTCCAAACAGAAAATGTAATCCAATGTCATTCTGCCCTTCTGAAATCCATTCTGATAAAATGCTATATCACCTCTCCTTTCCAAAATATAATTCAAACACTCTGTTACCGTACGTTCCATAAGTTTACACAAATAAGGGAAGGCCTCAAAATCCCCAGCTTTCCCTGCTGCTGGTGACTGAGATTGAGGTCGAATCGTTCGGATAGAGATGGCGCTCAGTACTCAGTGTCGGAGGCTGATTGGAGGCGCGAAGTTTTCGGACAACTCAGAGTCGGACTGTGGTCAGGCATGGCAGGGAGTGTTTTCTTCCTTCTCCCGTCTGGTGAGATGTGGGACATTTGAGAGAATTTGAACTTTTTACTGTGCTCGTGGACTGTTCTTCATCAAGTTATGGTATTGTTGCACTGTTGTAACTATATGTTATAATTATGTGGTTTTATTAGCTTTTTCAGTCTTGGTCTGTCCTGCGTTTTGTGATATCACACCGGAGGAAATATTGTATCATTTCTTAATACATGCATTACTAACTGACAATAAAAGGGGACTGCGTGTCTTCATAATCTAATAAGACGTCAATGATATTGGTGTATAACTACAACGATCCAATGGAAGTTCCGCAAGTTTTAGAAAAGGCACTACTACTGCCATTTTCCATGAGGAAGGAAGATGACCTAACCTCCAAATATGATTCAAAATTTTAATATTATCTCAAGAGAGTTGTCAGTAACATATTTAAACAGACATATATCATCCTTTCCTGGAGATGAATGACCTGCACTATAAATTCACACAAAGAAAAGTCGACATCACTAATACTACCATTGCTACAACTGGCTTCCAACACATCAGGGTGTTCACTTAAAACCGTATCTGCACATTGTTTAACCTCCTTACTTAAATTATTATGAATAGCAGCAAATGACCTAGTCAGTAACTCAACATGCTCTATTTCAGTAACAACCATATTACCTTCTTTAATCTATATTGGAAAATTATTATCACTATGATTTCCACCCCCTCTATTTTCTTAAACATTCCCCAAACATCTGCAAGTTTAATATCCCTTCCAATAATATCATAATATGAGCTCCAGTAAACCTTTTTTTGCAATCTTCACCACTTTCCTTGACTCAACCTGTGCCCATTTAAAATAATAAAGTCACCTGAAGAGTGATACTTAACTTACCGAAAAGCCTTATTTCTCTCCCGAATGAGGTGGACTCCTCAGTCCATCATAGTACACCCTTTCTCCTATTAATGCCCTTTTTAATAGGAATCACTACCAAAGCAATATTATTATTTAATGAATAATATGACATAACCGTTCATTACAAAAAAAACATAGCATCCTCAATATTCAGCCCTGACAGACATTCACCACATAACACTGTAACCATCTCCCAATTTGCTTTACCAAAATTCCACCTTCTAAAAGTGGCCACACTAATCTCTGTAAAAGAAAACCTTGCCACACATATCTCATACAGAACCTTACAACACAGGACAGACCTTTCAGCCCATGATGTTGGGCCGATCCTTTAACCTAGTCTTAGATCAATCTAACCCTTCCCTCCTACATAGCCCTCTATTTTCAATTATCCATATTTCCTCAGAACTCTCCTGCTCTTACCTAATGCATGTTCACCAAAAGATACACTGTCTACTCTAGCTATAAATTAGTGGTTCAATAGTTCCATTTGACATCAGAAAACATATACAATATAGAAACTGAAATTCTTGTTTTTTGCAGATATCCACAAAAACAGAAAAGTGCCCCAAAGAATGAATGACAGTAAAAAAACATTAGAATCAGCCTCCCTTTTCCCCCTCCCATGCACAAGCAGCATCAAAGAATTCCGTGCTCCCCCATCCCCACTTCAGCAAAAAGCATCAGCACCTTCCACTCACTAAGCAAGCAAGAGCAAAACCCCCATGATCTGCAGTACAACTAAAACTAATCATTTCTCCGACAATTTGACATACCTCGTAGAAACATATGAAATGGAAATAGACTGTTAAGTCCAAGACCTCCATACGACTTCGATCCCCGTTAAATTAGTCTCAACTGCCCACGTTTGGCCCATAGCCCTCTAAACATCAGCTATTCATGTACTTATCTAGATGACTTTTATATGTTGCTCATGTGCCACCTCAACAACTTTTATTGATAACTCAATCAAATATGCACAACCCTTAGTGTAACGAAGCTCCACTGCTATCCCTTTTAAATCTCTTGCTTTTGATCCACTCTTGTGTTTAGTGTTGCCTCCCTGGGAAAATGACTATGTGTTTTCACTCTGTCTATGTCTCTCATGATCTCATATACCTCTATCCGGACTCCTACATTCCAGGGAATAGAGTCCTAATCTACACAACATCTCAGACCCCCAAGTCCAGGCAACATAGAGCGAAATATTTTCTGCACTCTTTCTAGCTTGATAACACCTTTTGAATAACAGACTGACCAATGTACACTAACTTAGCCTCACCAAAGTCTTATATAAATGCATCACAACATCACAACTCCAAATCTGAATGCCCTGATTGACAAGATTAGTTTACTTACTTCACCAGCTGAGACACTGGTTTCAGTGAACTATGCTCTTACACTCCTAAGTACCCCATTTCATA
Source organism: Mobula birostris (assembly GCF_030028105.1). Lineage (NCBI taxonomy): Eukaryota > Metazoa > Chordata > Chondrichthyes > Myliobatiformes > Myliobatidae > Mobula > Mobula birostris. Next base: position 45,155,469 of record NC_092379.1, read on the forward strand.
AGATTCCCCAGTCCCAGAACATTCACCATATATGTCCAACCCTGCTGTGATCTCTCAAAATACAATGCATCACACTAGTCTACAAACATTTGTAGATTGAAAGCCTTTTGTCAATTAGCAGCCCGTGTTCATAACCTATACTATCTACAACATCGCCTATTTTAGATTCATTTACAAACATAAAATCATAAATAACAAAGCTCCCAGCACCAATCTCTGTGGCACACCACTAGACATTATGCACAGGTGTCCAGTCTGAGAAACAACCCTCAAACATTATCTTTTGCTTCATACCACTGAGCAATAATGAATCCAATCCACTGTCTCATCCTGGATCCCATGCAATCAAACCTTTTCAGACACTCGCTCTCCAAATCTTGATAGATCCTGTCTATCAGAAATTTACCCAACACTGATGTCAGAATCACTGGTTTGTAGTTTCCTGGCTCATTTTTGCTACACTTTTAAAACAATGGCACCATATTAGCCATTCTCCTGTCCTCCAGCCTACAACTGTGTCCAAGAACAAAGCAAAAATCTCTGCAAGGTCTTCCACAATTTCTTTTCTAGCTTCCTACAAGGTCCAAGAATGTACCAGATCAACCCTACCTGAATGCACTGAGGCCTCCAATACCACCTCCATGCTAATTTGCATATGGTCCAAGACAACACCACTCATTTCCCACATTTCCTCAGCTTCCATCATTTTCTCCATAGTAAAACAGAAGCTCCCAATTGCTTATGTGGAGTGCATGCCTTTTCTTTTCTTAAATGGGGGCTCAATACTTTTCATCAACCAGTGTTTCCAGAGCCTGTCAGGTTTGAGCTTCACCCAAATAGGAACATTCAGGCCCTGAACTTTTCACATCCCTCTTTTAAAGGCCTCCCACTTGGCAGACACTCCTTTCACTGCAAGCAGTCTCACCAAGACAACTACTGCATGATCCTGTGTAAAACCTCCAAAACTTGCTCTATCCCTGGAACTTAATCTGTGAACCAATGGTATCCTTATCCATAATAATTTTAAAACGAATAGAATTATGGTCACTTGACCCTCATTCTCATTGACAGATACCTCCACCACTTGCCCTACCTCATTTCTATGAGGAGGTCCAGTGTTGCACCCTCTCTAGTAGTTCCCACTATATGTTGATTATGGAAGTCATCTTGGATACATTTCACAAATTCCTCTCTGTTCAAGCCCTTCTCACTATGATTGGCCTGTCAGTATTTGAGAAGTTAAAATCTAGAGGTTAATAACACCTTATTATGTTTAAAACTAGCTGAAGTCCCTTTACATATCTGCCCTCCAATTCCTGCTTACATTTAGGGGGCATATAAATACATTTTCATCAGAGTGAACATCCCTTTCATTGAAATAAATCCAGTTCTCAATCAATGGTCTTTCCTCTCCTTTTACAGTGATCCTGTCCATCTTGACAACTAAATTTTTTCTCATTGTCTACAGTATTATCCCCTGATATCTCATCAGCCACTCCACTGCTCAGGTCCCCACACAGCTAGTTTAAATCCTTCCATGTAAATTATAATCTTATAACTTCATAATTTTAAAGAAAAGATAAAGATTTTAAAGGATTAGCACTGTCATCTGTACATTGAAACATTGAAACGTACAGTGAAAGGTGTCATTTATGTCAATGACCAATGCAGACCAAAGATGTGGTGGGGTAGTCACAGGTACTGCCATGCTTTCGGTGCCAACACAGCATGTCCAAAAGTTACTATGTGAAACCTACTGAACAATTGAACCTATATATCTTTGTAATGTGGGAGGAAACCAGATCACCCAGAGGAAACCCACAAGGTCACAGAGAGAATATACAAACTCCTTACAGATAATGATGGGAATTGAACCCTAAGTAATGATCACTGGCACTATAAAGCATTCCACTTATCATGATGCTACCATGCTGCCCTCAAATTAGGATATTAGGAAAACAGCTCAAATTCATCCATCCTCTTCTCACAACACACCATCTAATCCAGGCAGCTTCTGATTAACCCTCTCCAAAGTCCCCCACATCCTCCCCACAATGAGATAACCAGAATAGAAAGTAATAGTCCAGATGCAGCCTAACCAGAGCTTTATGCAACATAACTTACTTAATTTGAAATCAGTGCCTCAATTAATAAAGACAAGTGTGCCATATGCCTCCTTTACCATTCTGTTAACTTTCAGGGAGATATGGATTTTTTGGTGGGTGCTGGCTGAACTGCTGAGTGTTTCCAAAGTATCTGCTTTTGTTTCAGATTCTGGCATCTGCACTTTTTGGCAAATTTTACTTTCATCAGTTTGGAAATTTTTATTTCCCCAATTGCTTTATTAAAAGCAAAATACAACAGAAAAGTAACTTCCGTTAGCTGGGCATACTCTTTGCAGCCTATGAATGACCCCACATCTCAAATGTAGAATTATCTCAAGACAGATGCTCCCAATCTAAGCTTAGAACATAAAACAGTACAGGTCCTGTAGCCCACAATATTGTGTCAACCTTACAACCAACTCTAAGATCAATCTAACTGTTCCCCCCTACATAGCTGTCCATGTTTCTATCAAACATGTGCGTATATAAGAGTTTCTTACATATCCTTAACGTCACTACCACCACCCCTGACAGGGTGCTCCACACAACCACCATTATAGGCATAAAAAAACCTTACTCTTCACATCCTTCCCATCCTCCCCCCACCAATAATTTCCACCAAACATCTTAAAATTATGCTGCTTTGTATTAACTATTTCTACCCTGGGAAAAAAAAAATCTCTGGCTATCCATTCAATCTTATCATCTTATATACCTTTATCATGTCCCTTCTCACCCTCCATTGCTCCAAAGAGAAAATCCCTAGTTTTCTCAACCTATCCTCATAAGTCATGCTCTCTAACCCAGCATCCTGGTAGATCTCCTCTGCACTCTCTATAAAGGCTGATTTATACTTGTGCATACGGGCTTACGCCGTAGCCTACGCTGTTGTGAGCATTTATACTTGTGTGTTGGTGTGTCTGCGTCACTCTGCAATTCACTATCAAACCGCTAGTTGGCGGTGGGGTTTCTATGCCACTGTGAGTTTCTTCCTGTACTTCAAACAATAGCAACAGAAACTGAGCGCATTCTGTTGGAGTTGGAGCTAATAAATGTTAAGCAAGAGTTACTTTCATTAAAATTACAGCAATGCAGAAAAGAGAGAAGACGTCAGAGGAGATGGAGTGTACGACCATTTGTCTGGTCACTGAGAGACATGGATGAGGAAATTCATTTCAAATATTTTCGGATGTCAGTAGGTAGACTTGATGAATTGGTTCATCGTCTCCAACCATTTATTTTGCATCAGTGTATGCACAGTATGCCTATAGACATTACTCAGAGACTGGCATCACCCTTCGAGTTCAAGCTTCAGGTGGAAGTTAACAGGCTGTAGCAGCTAGCTACAAAATGGCATCAAGCAGTGTCCTCCATAATTTCAGAGGTCTATAAAGCTTTATGGAAAGCATTGCAGCCAGAGTTCCTTCCCTGCCCTTCAGTCACCCAATGGGAAGCTATTGCAGCTGATTTTTGGCGACTATGGAACTTTCCGAACAGTGTCGGCAGTATAGACGTATAACGGTCTTTGCCCCACTGACCCCCGTTGCCTAGGGTGAATAGCCGTCGACCCCGCCAAACAGTCCAAATGCTTTGGTGTGGATAAGGTGTGAGTCGCCCAATGATCAGCCACAACACAAATATGAAACAATATACAAAGTGCGAGTAAAGGATTATACTTTATAGCAAACCTTTGCTGATGGGTTAGTAGCAACAACTACAAGGAAAGGCACCACATAAGTACTTATCAGTCTTGTGCACATATTTTAATACGTTGGACCTCACGCATCCGATTCCATCCACAACATCCTTCCGAGACTCTGGCCCCCGATGTCCGGTGTCCGCCGCCCTGGAACTGCTGTCCGTTGCTCACATGTCCATCCTCCCTGCTTTCCTCCCGAAAAAAGCCCGCGCTCCTCAACTCAGCACACATATACAAGATAACAGAACATGACTTCCATTGGCTAACAAATGAATACAATTTCCATTATCACACTGTATAACCCAAACATTGCTGTTACAGAGAACCCCTCGCTCAGCAGTTAACATTACAAGAAGCCATTTTAAAAAACACTTCATTAGGTAATAAGCAATTAACAGTTAACAGTCCATCTAGTATTACTGAGAGCTTTACAGATGGAAAACACGTGAACATCAAGGCACCGCCGCACACCCAGAGCGACTACTACAACTACAAGGGCGCACACTCCATTGTCCTGATGGCTGTCTGCGACGCCAGTTATCAGTTTACTATGGTGGATGTAGGGGGATACGGATGGGGGCATCTTCAAGGAGAGCAGATTTGGTTCTACGCTGCTTGAACACAAACTGAACCTGCCACCCAGCCAATCTTCCAGGAACAGGAGTCAAAATCCCGCATATAGTCGTTGGTGATGCTGCGTTCCCCCTACACAACAATCCCATGCAACCCTTTCCAGGAATGTCACAGACATTGAATTCCATGAAAATTAATTTCATTTAATTTTATGTAATACTGCTTGCCTTATGTGATTTTATATATATATATATTCCCCTAAATGTTTGTAGTGATCACAGCTACAATGGCACATAATAATATTCTATTTATTAATACTCTTAAGTTTTATCATTTATGTTTTGCTAAATAGGGATGAATATGAACATGGAAAAGCAGATGTATAACTACCGTCACTCCAGAGCCAGGCGGGTGATTAAGAACACATTTGGCATTTTGGTGGAAAGGTGGAGAATCCTCGGTCACCCACTAGAATTTCTGCCTGACAAAGCAGTGAACATTGTCAAAGCTTGTATTACGCTACACAACCTCCTGGCCTACACTTTCGAAGCCAACACTCCTGTGAGCAGATACATCCCTGCTAATTTTGCAGACTCAGATGCTACAGGGTCACCTCAGCCAGGCGAGTGGCGAAGAGTGGCGGCAGGGGACACAAATCTTTTGGAACCTCTAGATCCTCATTACCTTTCAAGGTGCTGCTCCACCAGAGCTGCCCTTGGTGTACGGAATGACCTTTTGGGCTTCTTTCAATCACCACATGAACTTTTGCCATGGCAGAACAAAATAGTGTGTTGTGGCCAACTTAATCAGTAAATTGTAAGAACATAAAGGAACCTATAAATAATATGTAGCTGTTTGAATAAAAAATAAAGACCTGTTATAAAGTCAAGTTATTTATTTGCAGTACTGTGCATTATATAAGGTGCCAAGTGTTACATAAAAAAAATAAAAATAATAGATTATGCAATTGTTTATTGTTTCTGCTGCTGCCTCCCAAATACCATTTTGTAGACATCGAACATTGTCTGTGGACTGTGCTCCTCCGGCAGCCTCCGCAGCATGTCAGCAAATGCTTGCACAAACCTGGAGACCTCATCATTTTCATTCAGCAGTCTTTGTTGCAGTCCCACCTTACGTTCTTCCAACTGGATGAACTGCTGCTGAAACCAGTCATCACGTCCTTTCCTCTTCTTCCTCTGTGCTATCCTTGGGCTAGGGAGCAGAGGAGATGCCTCACTACTTGATGATGGTTCTGCACTTAAGATGGAATGTCTGGAGGTTGGCTTTCCTCAGCAACTGAGGAGGTGGACAACCCCAAGGTTGAATCATTTCTGTCCTGTGATTATGAAAGAAATTGCAAATAGTTTAAGTTAGACTTTGTAATTATACATACAGGTAATACATGCATTCAGTGTCTGTACGCAGATTGGCAGAGCTATGAAAACGAGAAAACGGCATATGCCTACATTGGCAGAATACTGGTTACTGTATTGCATTTGCTTTATGAGCAAGCCAGATACAATTAAAGCCTATTACATATTACATTTCTCTTTCACGGAAGAATCATCTTTGCGCAAATCAATATGCCATGTTTACAACTAGACAGTATTTCTGCATACCTCAATATGGTTTTATCCCCCCTTGTTCAATCCCTTCCGACCTATGCTCGTGACTCTTCTCATGCTCTTAAACATTTTGATGATTTTAAGTTCCCTGGCCCACACCGCTTTATTTTCACCATGGATGTCCAGTCCCTATATACTTCCATCCCCTATCAGGAAGGTCTCAAAGCTCTCTGCTTCTTTTTGGATTCCAGACCTAATCAGTTCCCCTCTACCACCACTCTGCTCCGTCTAGCGGAATTAGTCCTTACTCTTAATAATTTCTCCTTTGGCTCCTCCCACTTCCTCCAAACTAAAGGTGTAGCTATGGGTACCCGTATGGGTCCTAGCTATGCCTGTCTTTTTGTTAGGTTTGTGGAACAATCTATGTTCCAAATCTATTCTGGTATCTGTCCCCCACTTTTCCTTCGCTACATCGACGACTGCATTGGTACTGCTTCCTGCACGCACGCTGAGCTAGTTGACTTCATTAACTTTGCCTCCAACTTTCACCCTGCCCTCAAGTTTACCTGGTCCATTTCCGACACCTCCTTCCCCTTTCTAGATCTTTCTGTCTCTACCTCTGGAGACAGTTTATCTGCTGATGTCTACTATAAGCATACGGACCCTCACAGCTATCTGGACTATTCCTCTTCTTACCCTGTCTCTTGCAAAAATGCCATCCCCTTCTCGCAATTCCTCCATCTCCGCCGCATCTGCTCTCAGGATGAGGCATTTCATTCTATGATGAGGGAGATGTCCTCCTTTTTTTTTAAAGAAAGGGGCGGAGACTTCCAGTGGTGCTCATGGAGTAAGGTCCTGTTCTAGATCCACTCCATTGCCTCTGAATCCTTACCCTATGATCAGCTACATTTAAGCTAACTTTTAAGGCACCAACCTTTACAATACCTTGCATTATATCCTCATTATATACTTGGATGTTTTTAAGGTCCGGTATGTCTAAGAACGGGAAAAATGGCAAACTTCCTGTCAGACCGAAAGCTACCAACCCCCATCCGGTTGAATTGGTAGTAACTATGCAAGCTATATCGGATTTGATTCGTGCGGAGATTTCTTCTAAACTAGAGAGAATCATCGATGAAACTGATAATATGAAAACAACTATCACGGAACATCAGACTGCTGTATCTAATCTCCAAGTTCATACGCAACAGAATGAACTTAAGATCGGAAAAATTGAAGAAACAATTACTACAATGAAGAAAAAACTTGAATTCCTTACCTTTAAAAATTCTGATTTAGAATGCAGAATGCATTGTCAAAATATAAGAATTATTGGACTCAAAGAGTCTGCCAAATCTGAAGACCCTATTCAGTTTTTCTCTCAACTCTTAAAAGATTCATTTTCCACCGTGTTTCCTGATCAACCACCACTATTGGATAGGGCTCAAAGTCCCATTATACTTGTCTAATTCAGACAAACCTCTGCATGTTATTTTACATTTTCATTATTTTCAAGACAAGGAAAAGTTGCTTCGTTTTGCTCAACCTAAAGGCTACATTGTTTTCTCGGATTTCCGCTTTCCATTGGTGGAGGATTTTAGCAAACAGGTTCGCGACCAACGTGTTAGTTATAGATCTGTGATGGCAGAATTCTACAAGATGGATTTAAAACCTGTGCTGCAATATCCTGCACGTTTGAGGATCCAATTGTCTGATCGGTCTTCCCGTTTTTTCGACTCTCTGTCGGATGCCGAGTTACCTGGATCAACATTCGCCTTCAACATCCTAATCACACTATTAAATTATCAGTGCCTGATTGGAGTCTGTTAATCTGTTGGGTTTTAATTTCTTTTTTTTTGCTCTGAGGGCAGAAATTTTTCTTTTTGTTTAATTTATATGGTTGTCAAATTCTTTTTTTTAACTGCGTCATTCCTTCTTCCCTGGGAATTCTGGGTGGCCACTCCCACAGCATAATTTTTTGCACTTACCTGGAGGCCTTAAACTTTGTAATTTTTTGTTCCCTAGTCTATGCAGACATTTCTTTTCCTTTCCTAATTATAAGGTTTGTTGTATGTCAACAGTTTTTATATATATTTTTTTTTTCTTTATAATATATCGTTATAATCGGTGTACTTTTGAATTTTTTTTTACTTTTCTACTGTTTTACAACTTTAGCTGATCCTTTTATATATACACTTTTTTACTGAGCGTCTATCGGAAGTCATGGGGATAGATTTAGTGCTTGCTTCTATCTGGCTAGTCTATTTTAGATTTAGCTTTAGGCTTCTGGGGTGGGGGTGGTGGGGGGGCTTCACTTTTTAGTTTTTTTCTTCTTGGGCTATGCTTATATTATTGTAGTATTTTTCGCGTCCTCTCTCTTGGTTTCTCATGTTTACTCTGTTCCCTTTCCGGGTTCGTGGGTTGAACCTATTGTCAATCCTCCCTTTACTTGAGGATCGACTTTAGGTGTTATGGATTCTACTATTAATTTTGTCTCTTGGAATACTAATGGTCTTAATCATCCAATTAAAAGGAAAATAATTTTCAAAGTATTGGGAGACTTAAAGCACATATTCTATTTTTACAAGAGACCCATGTGCGGAGGGGGGGTCAGATTATGTTTTTTTAAATTCTGGAAGGGCAAACATTATCATTTGAATTCCAATGCCAAAATTCGAAGAGTTTCTATTTTCATAGATCCCTCAATTACATTTGTGCAACAGGATATTATCTCTGATCCGAGTGGTAGATTTTTACTAGTTAGTGGTTTACTCCTTAATAAAAAGGTAGTTCTGGTTAATGTTTATGCTCCAAACTCGGACTGTCCAGAATTTTATAATTCATTATTTAATTTGTTCCCGAATTTGAATGAGTTTTCAATAATCTGGGGCGGAGATCTCAATACCTGTTTATCCCCATCATTGGACCGCTCAGCCCCTATACGGACACTTCTCAATAAATCTGCAACCTTGATTAATTCATTTCTCTCAGATTTGGGGTCGACGGACATTTGGCAGTTTCTGCATCCCCAGGAAAAAGACCTCTTTTTTTTTTCCACATGTTCATCACTCTTACTCAAGAACTGATTTTTTTTTTTATTGACTCTCATCTTATTTCTTCAGTAGTTAAGTGTGAATATGATACTATAACCATTTCCGACCATGCTCCACTTAAGCTTTCTATTAAACTATTGGCCAGTACGCAAAATAATAGACAAATGGCGGTTTAATCCGCTGTTGCTTCAGTACTTGGATTTTGTTAACTTTATGAATGAACAGATTGATCTTTTTTTTACAATTAACAGTACAGACGATATTTCCATGAATACTCTTTGGGATACTTTTAAAGCTTATATTCGTGGCCAGATCATTTTGTACTCTGCTGCGTTGAGGAAAAGGCTGAAGGAGGAAGAGCTTGCTCTTGTGGACAAGATTAAGGAAATAGATAAGAAATATGCTACAGCTCCATCTGAGAAGCTGTATAAACAAAGAACTGAACTTCAAATGGAATACAGTTTATTACTTTCGTCCTCTATTGCAAATCAATTAATGAAGACAAGAAGTGAATTTTATATATACATAGTGACAAAGTTGGTAAACTGTTGGCTAATCAGTTGAAGACTAACTCCATTAAATTTCAAATTAATCAGATTTATAATCAAAAAGATCAACTAACATTTGATCAAGCTGAGATTAATCAATCCTTTTTTGATTTTTATTCCTCTTTATATCAATCAGAATCTCCACGAGATTCTGAACATACGTGTGACTTTTTAGATAATCTAGATTTCCCTAAGATTACACATGATATATCCTCTAAGTTAGAATCTTCCTTTACTACTGATGAGATCAAGAATGTTATTTTCTCTATGAATTCAGGGAAAGCTCCTGGCCCTGATGGGTTTACCGTGGAATTTTTAAAAATTTTTTGCACCTTCATTAGTCCCCTGGTTATTCAGGATTCTGGAGGCCTCATTAAAACTTGGTAAACTACCAGAATCCTTTTATAGAACATTGATCTCTTTAATACTAAAGAGGATAAAGACCCCGTTCAATGTGCATCTTATAGACCAATATCCTTGTTAAATGTTGACTCTAAGATTTTTTCTAAATTATTAGCAAACAGACTAGAAAAAGCACTTCCTTATATTATTTCAGAAGACCAAATGGGTTTTATTAAGAATCGTTATTCTTTTTATAATATTCGTACACTTTCAAATATTGTCTATACCCCGTCACAAAATGATCCTGAATGCGTCATTTCTCTAGACGCTGAAAAAGCCTTTGACAGGGTCAAATGGCCCCACTTATTTAAGGTGCTTGAAATGTTCACTGCAGCCCGAAATTTATATCCTGGATCAAACTGTTATACCACTCTCCTATGGCCTCAGTTCGTACTAACACTTAAATTCACCTTTTTTCCTCTCTTTTGAGGTACCAGACAAGGTTGTCCTTTATTATTTGATATTGCATTAGAACCTCTTGCAATTGCTATTCGAGAATCTCCTAACATTATTGATATAAATCGTGGGTTAAAGTCTCATAAAGTATCACTTTATGCTGATGACTTACTTTTATATATTTCTAATCCTCTAAAATCTATTCCAGAATCTTTAGATTTATTAGCACAATTTAGTCTTTTTCAGGATACAAATTAAATCTTAACAAGAGTGAACTCTTCCCTATTAATAAGCATGTTCCCTTATAGCAGAACCTGCCATTTAGATTGGTTAATAATAATTTTTCTTATCTTGGGGTTAAAATTACCTGTAAACATAAGGATTTATTTAAGACTAATTTCTTATCCTTAATTGATCATATTACACAACTTTTCTTGAAATGGTCTCCACTTTATTTAACTTTGACTGGTCGTACTAATGCTGTTAAGATGTTTATTCTGCCAAAATTTTTGTATATATTTCAGGCATTACCAATTTTTGTTCCAAAATCCTTTTTTGATGAAGTAGACTCGAAAATCTCTTCATTTATTTGGCAAAATAAAAATCCAAGATTGGGTAGAATACAGCTACAGAAAGCTAAGAGAGATGGAGGCTTGGCATTACTTAACTTTAGATTTTCTTTTTGGGCAATTAATATTCAACACATGAAATTTTGGTTACTTGACCAAGATACACTATCCATTCCTAAATGGGTAGTATTGGAATTACATTCTGTTCAAGGCTATGCACTTGGCTCTATATTAGGATCTTCTCTTCCTTCCAATTTGAAACGGTATAAGCAGGTTTGCAACCCGATAGTTAAATATACCTTATGTATCTGGTTTTAATTCTGAGAGCCTTTTGATCTTAATCAATTTGTGCTAGCGATTCCTATTATTGGCAATATGTTTTTTCTTCCCTCCTCTACGGACCATGCCTTTCAAATTTGGAAGACTAATGGCATATCACGGTTTTTGGACTTATTTTCAGATGGTTCCCTTATGTCTTTTGAACAGTTATCTAACAAATACAATTTACCAAGAACACATTTTTAGATATTTGCAAGTTAGAAATTCCCTAAATACCATACTTTCTTCCCTTCTGGCATTACCCCCTACAAATATTTTAGATGCTAACATTAACCTCAACCCGTGTCAGAAAGGTGTAACGGCTATTATTTATAATACTATCATGAAACTTAGGATAGCTCCATTCAATAAGATTAGGACCAACTGGGAAAAGGAATTGGGCCTCACTATCTCAGCAGATGACTGGGCTCATATTTTACAACTAGTTAATACTTCCTCTATCTGTTCCAAACATTCCTTAATTCAATTTAAAGTTGTCCATAGAGCACATATGTCTAAAGACAAATTAGCTCATTTTTATTCTCATATTAACCCTCTTTGTGATAGATGTCATGGCAAGATAGCCTCCTTGACCCATATGTTTTGGTCTTGTCCTACACTGGAAACTTTTTGGAAAGACATTTTTAATATTATTTCAAAGGTTTTGAATAGTGATATTTCTCCCCATCCTATCACTGCTATCTTTAGATTACCTAAAACTTTCAGTAATTTATCCCCCTCAGCGCGTAGAATTTTTGCATTTCTTACTTTAATGGCAAAAAGGTGTATTTTACAACATTGGAAGGAGATTAATGCCCCAACTACGTTTTCCTGGTTCTCTCAAACGACTCTGTGTCTATTTTTGGAAAAAATCAGAAGTAATCTTCATGATACTTCGATTAAATTTCAACAGACCTGGAGATCTTTTATCCAATATTTTCATTTAATGAAACTATTTTTTTCCTCTCTGATCATATATATATACTCCTTTCGTGGATTTTATCTGCTATTAGTGGAGGTCAGGTTTGAGGACATGATTGTTTAATCTGTTTAAGTCTACTATTTACCTAGCTAGCCCATTGCTTTGCTTTGTAGCTTAGTGGCACGGTAGTTTTTTTGGGGTTTTTTTTTTCCTCCTTACCATTATATATGAAAAACTAGTATACAATTATATTACCTTGTTATTTTATAACTAACCTATGTTGTTTTCATCTTTTTTGGGGTTAATATTTCTTGTATATCTATATCATAACAACGTATTGGTTGCTGTATGTTTTACCTTGTGTGTACTAATTCAATAAAAAGATTTAAAAAGAAAAAAAGAGAAAGGGGCTTCCCTTCCTCCACCATCAACTCTGCTCTCAATGCATCTCCCCCATTTCACGCACATCTGCTCTCACTCCATCCTCCCATCACCCCACTAGAAAAAGAGTTTCCTTGGTCCTCACCTGCCACCCCACCAGCCTCTGTGTCCAACATATTATACTCCGTAACTTCTGCCACCTCCAACGGGATCCCACCACTAAGCTCATCTTTCCCTCCCCCCCACTTTCCGCAGGGATCTCTCCCTACGCGACTCCCTTGTCCATTCGTTCCCCCCCCCCATCCCTCCCCACTGATCTCCTTCCTGGCACTTATCCTTATAAGGAAAACAAGTGCTACACATGCCCTTACACTTCCTCCCTTACTACCATTCAGGGCCCCAGACAGTCCTTCCAGGTGAGGCGACACTTCACCTGTGAGTCAGCCGGGGTGATATACTGGGTCCGGTGCTCCCGATGTGGCCTTCTATGTATTGGCGAGACCCAACACAGACTGGGAGATCGTTTTGCTGAACACCTACGCTCTGTTCGCCAGAGAAAGCAGGATCTCCCAGTGACCACTCATTTTGATTCTACATCCCGTTTCCATTCTCATATGTCTATTCACGGCCTCCTTTACTGTAAAGATGAAGCCACACCCAGGTTGGAGGAACAACACCTTATATTCAGTCTGGGTAGCCTTCAACCTCATGGCATGAACATTGACTACTCTAACTTCCGCTAATGCCCCGCCTCCCCCTCGTACTCCATCCGTTATTTATTTATATACACACATTCTTTCTCTCTCTCTCTCTCTCCTTTTTCTCCCTCTGTCCCTCTAACTATACCCCTTGCCCATCCTCTGGGTTTTCCCCCCCTCCCCCTTTTCCTCCTCCCTGGGCCTCCTGTCCCATGATCCTCTTATATCCCTTTTGCCAATCACCTATCCAGCTCTTGGCTCCATCCCTCCCCCTCCCGTCTTCTCCTATCATTTTGGATCTCCCCCTTTCAGATCTTTTAATAGCTCTTCCTTCAGTTAGTCCTGACGCCTGAAACGTCGACTGTACCTCTTCCTAGAGATGCTGCCTGGCCTGCTACGTTCACCAGCAACTTTGATGTGTGTTGACAGTATTGCTCACTTGCTAGCTAGCCTAAACACAACAACAGGAAGGTTTAGGATACAAAGAACATGTTATGTTTACCTTGTTGTCATCATAATTTGACTCTGTTTCCCGGAGCTTAATACGTGGTGCCAGCCAGGAAAGAGGCAAATGAAACGCTGGTACCTTTTTTCCGCCTGGGTCCCCGCTCCTCTTGGAGAGCTTTTTCCGGGCGTGCACGTACTTGTCCCTCAAGTTTTTCCATCTCTTTGTGCATTCCGTGACGTCCAGACCCATGTTTTCGGAAATTTCCTTCCACGTATTTGATGCCATTTGGCAGACTTTATACTATGGCGACGAGGAGTTGTACAAATGTACATATTTTCGGACTTCCTCCATTAACCTCTCCTCGATTTGGTCCATTTTCCAAACTTATACTCCTGTCTTCTCTTTCAATTCTGTCTGTCTGTATCTTGTTTGACGGCGGTTGGCATCCAGCTTAATGGTGCATTACCGCCACCCTCTGCTCCAGAATGTGCACTATACATACATTCTAAATCCCTTCACCCAATCACACATATAGACACACACACACAAACAAACCTACACTTCACCCTCCCATCTTTGACCATCCTAGTATCCTATTCCTGTTTATTCATCATATTCTATAAAAAACCCCTGTACCCCTTAAAAACGCTAAAAATACCCGGACGTGCTCTCTCACCCATGCCCAGCAACCCCTTTAATGTGAATTCCTGCATCCCCAACTCCCTTAATTTATTTCTCATCATCTCTCTCTGTATCCCATACTTCCTGCAACACAAAACTACATGTTCTACTGACTCCTCTTCCTGACATTCCTCACACAATCCTGTCTAGTGTTTCCCTATCATTTTCAATGTTTTGTTTAATGCACAATGCCCCAGCCTTAACCTAGTCCACACAATTTCCTCTCTTCTGTTTCCATTACCTACCCTAGTAACTGCAACACTCTTTTGTATTTGATATAAATGCCTCCCTTTCCCCTCCCTGTCCCATCCTTCTTGCCACATTCGGTTGACTTTTTCCCAGATTACACACTTAACCTCTGCTTTACTGATACTAATGTGCATTTCCACATTTTCTTTCTTTAACGCCCTCTTTGCCAACTCATCCACCCTCTCATTCCCCTTCATCCCTACATGTGCTGGAACCCATAGAAATTTTACCCGACCTCCCTGATTTGCAATTCTTGTAACTAACTGAAGGACTTCATAAAGTACATCTTGCTGACTGTTTGTGTGAAAAGACCTTAAACTTGCTAGAACTGAGGACGAATCTGAACATATCAATGCTTTGGCTTGCCTGGCTTTCTGCACCCATTGCAACGCAACCAACACTGCCAGCATCTCCACTGTAAACACCCCTAACTTATTAGATGTTCTTCTGCTGATTCCAATTTCTTTTGCTGGTATTACCACCCCAAACCCCATCACTCCTGTTTCAGGTTCCTTCACACCACCCGTATAAATGTGAGTGTAATCACTATACTTTTCCATCACATGACAGTTAAATGCATTTACCAAATCTGTTTTATATCTTTCTTTCCTTTTCACCTCTAACAAAGCCCAGTCTATGTCAGGCCATACAAGCTTCCATGGAGCTACAACCAGATAAACTACTGAAGGACTTATCCTCAGATCAAATACTCCACATTCTTTCACGATATCATTCCCTACCCGACTAAAGGTATCCCTCTGAAACCTCCCATTTTCCCAGTGCTCCTGCAACACTCCTTTAGTAGGGTGAGAATCATTGTGCCCCTGCAAGTTAGCCCAGTAGTTTGTCATCAGTTGCATCCTTCTTAGTTCCAAAGGCATTATTCCCATTTCTACCTGTAGGGCTGACACTGGTGACGTTTTAAAAGCCCCACTGCACACTCTCAAGGCCTGAGCCTGAATCACATCCAGTTTCCTTATAAGAGACCTAGTTGCTGATCCATATACTATATTTCCATAATCCAATGCAGATCTCACTAAAACCACATACATTCTCTTCAAAGCTGAACAACTTGCTCCCCATTCCCTACCAGTCAAACATCTCATCACATTTATTACTTTTTTACATTTCTCCTCAACTTTCCTGATATGGTCTGCCCATGTTAATCGTGAATCAAATATAACTCCCAGAAATTTAAATGATGCAACCCTTTCTAATTCAACCCCATACATCCTTAACTTCTTCCCAACCTCAACCCTTTTCCTGGTAAAAAAATACAGTTTGAGTTTTATCTACTGAAAATCTACATCCCCAATCATAACCCCACTCCATCACTTCATCAATTGCTTCTTGTAGTTTCCTGATATAGTCCATGTTCCTGCCTCTTTTCCACAAGGCCCCATCATCTGCAAACAGTGACCTACCTATATCCACTGGTACCTTTGTGAAGACATCATTGATCATAATCATGAAAAGTAATGGGCTAATCACACTACCTTGAGGTGTGCCATTTTCCACTATATACTGTTTTGATAATTCTGATCCAATCCAAACTTTAATTTTTCTACCAAACAAAAAATCTTTAATCCAATTAAAAACTCTCCCACCAACCCCCATCTTGTGCAGTTTAATTAATAATCCTTCCTTCCACATCATATCATAGGCTTTTTCAATGTCAAAGAACACTGCCACTACTGACTCTCTATTTGCCTGGGCCTTCCTTGTTTCAGTCTCTAACATAATCACTGAGTCCATGGAATTCCTTCCCTTTCTAAAACCACTCTGATAACTTGCCAACATTCTCCTTTTCTCAAGCTCATACGATAACCTTTCTGTTATCATCCTTTCCATTATCTTACATATACTTGATGTTAATGCAATTGGTCTGTAGCTAGTGGGTTTTGACAGATCCTTGCCAGGCTTCCTTATTGGAATTACTACTGCTTCTTTCCATGCACTTGGTAATCTTCCCTCCTCCCACACTCTGTTATAAAAATGCAGCAACTTCAAGAGCGCTCCTTCTCCTAGATTTTTTAGCATCTCTTTCAAATCTGAAATGGCGGAGAAAAAATAAGCAACCGGAAATGCGTAGAGGGAAATGCAATGCTACCAAGCGGACCAATCACAGTTATTGCAATCTGCGTCGCAGCCACGCGTAGTTACATTGTGGGAGAGCCAGTGGTCTCCAACCACCGGGCCGCGAGGAAACGCTATGATTTGGTGATATGTGTCAGCTGCACCTTTCCTCATTCCCTGTCATGCCCACTGTTGAACTTGAACACACGCGAGGTTATTACCCGCGGGTCATCCATGTCAGGGCGGAAAGAAGATCAACTCCTCGAGCTTGTAAATGACGGCGGGCTGAAAAGTATGTTTGACATAACATCTCTGCCGGCATTCTGGATCAAAGTCAAGGCTAAATATCCTGAGATAGCCACGAAAGCACTGAAAACGTTGCTTCCGTTTCCAACATATCTCTGCGAACACGAGGAATTCTGCAGATGCTGGAAATTCAAGCAACACACATCAAAGTTGCTGGTGAACGCAGCAGGCCAGGCAGCATCTCTAGGAAGAGGTACAGTCAATATTTCAGGCGAAGGGTCACGGACTGTACCTCTTCCTAGAGATGCTGCCTGCCCTGCTGCGTTCACTATTTCTGCGAAGCGAGGTTTTCTGCAATGAATGCAACGAAAACTAAATTGCGGAATAGACTGGACATAAAGAACCCCCTTCGAGTATCGCTGTGACCCATCACCCCTCGATAGGACCGTGTTGTTGCAGGGAAACAAGCCCAGGGCTCCCACTGATTCTGCGATATTGGTGTGTTGCAATGATTTTATATGTTCATACGGGATAAATATGTGCTGTGTCTTTAATATCCAAACGTTACCTAAAATGTTATTATGCTATTGACTTATAAGTGACTTAGCACTATATTCAAGCGAGGAAAATACGTGCTGCGTGTTTAATATTAAATTCGTGAGATAAACTCTTTTAGAAACGAAATTAGGTGTATTAGCTACATATATGTGACTTGTAGTTGACTTATCACCTATATTCCGTTCGTGTTTAATACCGCCCCCCCCCCCCGCCAGGGTTGCAACTGTCCCGTATTAGCCGGGACATCCCGTATATTGGGCTAAATTGGTATGTCCCATGCGGGATCGCCCTTGTCCCATATTTCCCCCGCTAAGGTAGAGCGTTCCTATGAAACCTTTCGTGTCGAAATGGCGTGAAGCGAAGAAGCAATTACCATTAACTTATATGGGAAAAATTTTTGAGCGTTCACAGACCCAAAAAATAACCTACCAAATCATACCAAATAACACATAAAACTTAAAATAACACTGACATATAGTAAAGCAGGAATGATATGATAAATACACAGCCTATATAAAGTAGAAATGATGTACGTACAGTGTAGTTTCACTGAACAGAATCGCCAGAAACGATTTGTAGGAAGAAATAGACTTGTACATGTATGCGCACGTCACGCTTGCGCACACAGGTGCCCGCGCAAAGCTTAATGGTTAGAGCATCAGAGGCTCCATCGTCCTCTCACCCCAACCTTCCCCTCTCCATTGACACCCCCAGCCTCCCCCCTCCGATCCCAGCTCTCACCTGTGCCAGGTCTTTACCATCCCCTCCAACCTTCAACTGTCGGAGGCAGAACGCTCTGTCCTCAGTAAGGGCCTCACCTTTGTCCCCCTTCTCCCACGCCTCAGTGAGTTCCGTGTTCGCCATGATGCGGGACTTTTCTTCCTCCGTCTCCGAGCTTACTTCTTCGGCAAGGACTCTTCCACCCCCACCGATGACCCCTTCTCCCGTCTTCAACCCTACTCCTCTTCATGGACACCCCGCTCTGGTCTTCTGCCTGCTCTGGATCTCTTTATCGCTAATTGCCGACGGGACATCAACTGTCTCGACTTCACCGCACCTTGTCCCCATTCCAACCTCACTCCTTCGGAACGCTCTGCTTTCCACTCCCTCTGCACTAATCCTAATCTTATTATTAAACCCGCCGATAAGGAGGGGTGCTGTTGTAGTCTGGTGTACTGACCTCTATCTTGCCGAGGCACAGCGACAACTCGCGGATACCTCCTCTTATTTACCCCTCGATCGTGACCCCACTAAGGAGCACCAGGCCATTGTCTCCCACACCATCACCAACTTTATCCGCTCAGGGGATCTCCCATCCACTGCTACCAACCTTATAGTTCCCACACCTCGCACTTCCTGATTCTACCTCCTACCCAAGATCCACAAACCTGCCTGTCCTGGCCGACCTATTGTCTCAGCTTGCTCCTGCCCCACCGAACTCGTTTTTGCATACCTCGACACGGTTTTATCACCCCTTGTTCAATCCCTTCCGACCTATGTTCGTGACACTTCTCACGCTCTTAAACTTTCCGATGATTTTAGGTTCCCTGGCCCCCACCGCTTTATTTTCACCATGGATGTCCAGTCCTTATATACTTCCATCCCCCATCAGGATGGTCTCAAAGCTCTACGCTTCTTTTTGGATTCCAGACCTAATCAGTTCCCCTCTACCACCACTCTGCTCCGTCTAGCGGAATTAGTCCTTACTCTTAATAATTTCTCCTTTGGCTCCTCCCACTTCCTCCAAACTAAAGGTGTAGCTATGGGCACCCGTATGGGTCCTAGCTATGCCTGCCTTTTTGTTGGGATTGTGGAACAATCTATGTTCCGTGCCTATTCTGGTATCTGTTCTTCGCTACATCGACGTCTGTCCTTTTCCTTCGCTACATCGACGACTGCATTGGCGCTGCTTCCTGCACGCATGCAGAACTCGTTGACTTTATTAACTTTGCCTCCAACTTTCACCCTGCCCTCAAGTTTACCTGGTCCATTTCCGACACGTCCCTCCCCTATCTAGATCTTTCTAGAATCTCTGGAGACAGCTTATCCACTGATGTCTACTATAAGCCTACTGACTCTCACAGCTATCTGGACTATTCCTCTTCTCACCCTGTCTCTTGCAAAAACGCCATCCCTTTCTCGCAATTCCTCCGTCTCCGCCGCATCTGCTCTAAGGATGAGGCTTTTCACTCTAGGACGAGGGAGATGTCTTCCTTTTTTAAAGAAAGGGGCTTCCCTTCCTCCACTATCAACTCTGCTCTGAAACGCATCTCCCCCATTTCACGTACATCTGCTCGCACTCCATCCTCCCGCCACCCCACTAGGAATAGGGTTCCCCTGGTCCTCACCTACCACCCCACCAGCCTCCGGGTCCAACATATTATTCCCCGTAACTTCCGCCACCTCCAACGGGATCCCACCACTAAGCACATCTTTGCCTCCCCCCCACCCCCGCATTTCGCAGGGATCGCTCCCTACGCAGCTCCCTTGTCCATTCGTTCCCCCCCCCCCCCATCCCTCCCCACTGATCTCCCTCCTGGCACTTATCCGTGTAAGTGCTACACATGCCCTTACACTTCCTCCCTTACCACCATTCAGGGCCCCAAACAGTCCTTCCAGGTGAGGCAACACTTCACCTGTGAGTCCACTGGGGTGATATACTGCGTCCGGTGCTCCCGATGTGGCCTTTTATATATTGGCGAGACCCAACGCAGACTGGGAGACCGCTTTGCTGAACATCTACGCTCTGTCCGCCAGAGAAAGCAGGATCTCCCAGTGGCCGCACATTTTAATTCCACATCCCATTCCCATTCTGACATGTCTATCCACGGCCTCCTCTACTGTAAAGATGAAGCCACACTCAGGTTGGAGGAACAACACCTTATATTCCGTCTGGGTAGCCTCCAACCTGATGGCATGAACATCGACTTCTCTAACTTCTGCTAAGGCCCCACCTCCCCCTCGTACCCCATCTGTTACTTATTTTTATGCACACATTCTTTCTCTCACTCTCCTTTTTCTCCCTCTGTCCCTCTGAATTTACCTCTTGCCCATCCTCTGGGTCCCCCCCCCCATCTTTCTTCCCAGACCTCCTGTCCCATGATCCTCTCGTATCCCCTTTTGCCTATCACCTGTCCAGCTCTTGGCTCTATCCCTCCCCCTCCTGTCTTCTCCTATCATTTTGGATCTCCCCCTCCCCCTCCAACTTTCAAATCCCTTACTCACTCTTCCTTCAGTTAGTCCTGACAAAGGGTCTCGGCCTGAAACGTCGACTGCACCTCTTCCTACAGATGCTGCCTGGTCTGCTGTGTTCACCAGCAACTTAGATGTGTGATGCTTGAATTTCCAGCATCTTCAGAATTCCCGTTGTTTCCGCTTAATGGTTATGGTAGTCTTTCTTGGGGTAGACACGATTGTCCCGTATTTGACTGCTACTCTTGTCTGATGGCAACCCTACCATCCCCCGACCCCCCCCCCCCCCGGCAGTCAGCTGGTCCGCAAGAATATTGTCAATATTAGACCAGTCTGCAGTGTGAGAAAGGTTGGGGACCCCTGCATTAAGCTACGGCGTAGGGTTCGCGGCGACACCATACGTACGGCGTCCATTTGATGCACAAGTACTTTATACTTTATTGTCACCAAACAATTGGTACTAGAACGTACAATCATCACAGCGATATTTGATTTTGCGCTTCACACTCCCTGGATTACAAATATTAAATATTAAAGATATTAAAATAGTTAAAATTAGTAAATATTAAAAAATTAAATTATAAATCATAAATAGAAAATAGAAAAATGGGAAGTAAGGTCGTGCAAAAACAACCGAGAGGCAGGTCCGGATATTTGGAGGGTACGGCCCAGATCCGGGTAAGGATCCATTCAGCAATCTTATCACAGTTGGAAAGAAGCTGTTCCCAAATCTGGCCGTATGATTCTTTAAGCTCCTGAACCCTCTCCCGGAGGGAGGAGGGGCAAAAAGTCTGTTGGCTGGGTGGGTCGTGACCTTGTTTATCTTCGCAGCACTGCTCCGACCACGTGCGGTGTAAAGTGAGTCCACGGACGGAAGATTGGTTTGTGTGATGTGCTGCACCGTGTTCACAATCTTCTGCAGCTTCTTTCAGTCTTGGACAGGACAACTTTCATACCAGGTTGTGATGCACCCTAGAAGGATGCTTTCTACGGTGCATCTATAAAAATTAGTGAGGGTTTTAGGGGACAGGCCAAATTTCATTAGCTTCCTCAGGAAGTAAAGGAAGTATAAATCAGCCTTAAAGCTTCCACATCTAAATAGTATTCCAAGTGGGGTCTAACCTAAGTTTTATAGAACTGCAACATTACCAGATGGCTGAAACTCAACTCCCCTACTAATGAAGGTCAACACGCCATATTCCTTCTCAAAAACCATATCAACTTTCACGGTATCTATGGATGTGGACCCCAAGACCTTTCAGTCTCCCCACACTGCTAGGAATCCTTCTATTAACTGTGTAGGCTG
The DNA here is from genome assembly GCF_030028105.1 of Mobula birostris. Lineage (NCBI taxonomy): Eukaryota > Metazoa > Chordata > Chondrichthyes > Myliobatiformes > Myliobatidae > Mobula > Mobula birostris. Next base: position 45,177,454 of record NC_092379.1, read on the forward strand.
CTTTCAAATTTGACCTTCCAAAGTGTATCTCTTCACACTTTTTCAGGTGAACTCCATCTGCCACTTTTCAGCCGAACTCCGCACCTTGTCAATGTCCTGTAACATATGAAAACCACACAATCCATAACTTCACCAATCTTTCTGTCATCTGCAAACTTACTAGCACAGCCTTTCACTTCCTCATCCAAGTCATTTATAAAAATTACAAAGACCACAGGTCCCAGAACAAATCCCTGTGGAACAGCACTGATCAGTGATCTGCAGGCAAAAAACACACCATCTACAACCATTCTCTTCCATCTATTAGCAGGCCAATTCTGTATCCATACAGCCAAGTTTCTCTGGACCTCATGCATCCTTACTTTCTGAATGAGTCTACCATGTGAAACTTTATGAATGGCTACTAAAATCCACGTACACCACATCTGCTGCTCTACCTTCATCATTGTGCTTTGTCACATCCTCTAAGAATTCAATCAGGCTCGTAAGGCATGATCTACCCCATGCAAAGCCATGCTGACTATCCCTAATCAGATCATACTTCCCCAAATACTTGTAAATCCTGTCTCTAAAATTCTTCTCCAATAATTTGCCCAGCACTGAAGTAATACTCAAGGGCTTATAATTCCCAGGGTTATCCCTTCTCCCTTTCTTGAACAAAGGAATAACATTTGCCACCCTCCAGTCTTCTGAAACTACTCCTGAGGACAATGAGGACGCAAAGATCATTGCCGAATGCAGCAATCTCTTCTCTCAGTTCCAGTAGTAACCTGGGGTATGTCCCATACAGCCCTGGAAACTCATCTATCTGAATGTTTTTTCAAAAGTTCCAGCACATTCTCTTTCTTGATGTCAATATGGTCTGGCATGTCAGCCTACTTTATGCTGTCCTCACAAGTGTTAAGATCCCTCTCAATGGAGGATACTGAGGCAAAGTATTCATTAAAGACTTCCCTTACTTCCTCTGACTCCAGGCACATGTTTCCTCTTCTACATCTGATCAGTCACTCTAGCCATCTTCTTTTTCTTCACAGACATGTAGAACAACTTGGGATTTTTCTTAATTCTACTTGTTGTTGTTGTTGTTCGTCCAGCATTGATGTCGAAGAGGACCTTGACACCATAATGATGGTGTCGAGACTAGCACGTGATTTGGATTTAAGTGAGGGAGGGTTGCGCAGCGTCAGCCTCACTCTCTCTTCCCAATTCCCATCTGGATCCAGTGGCAAGACAGAGTCTAGACGGCTGGAGATGGGACTAGGCGCATTGGATGACCAGGACATCTTCTGTGTCTTGTCCTGCTCTACACGTTCCACGACGCTTGCAGAGACTGCCTTCTTGACCGTTGGACCTTCCGCTGGTCTCGTCCACTCAATACGCCGGAGTCTGTCTTCACATGCTGGGAAAGACAACTCCCTATCTCACTGGGGGTTTGAGACCCGTCGACTACCCTCACCTGGTTTAGCCGGCTTGTCAAAGCCGTTGCCCGGGGTGTGGCCGCTGACGCATGCAAACAACTATGGGGAGCCACAGGTGAGAGCTGAGTGCCAGGTGGGGACCAAAGGTGGACTAACCGCCCTGAAAAGGATGCGACATGTTCCCCCACCAAGGGCCTAATTCTACTTACCAAGGGCTTTTATGTGTGATTGCACAATGAAAATCATTCCTGATGCATGAAGAGGGATCAAATTTACACTGCAATGCAGGGAGCAGCTTTTTGACCACAAAGAAGAAGTAGTTAAAGGGGAATCTGGTTTTGACTTTATCTACAACAGACAGGAAGACATCTCTTTGAGTTATCACAATCAAATTTGTTGCATTGTTGAAAGAAAATCAATGTCGAAGGCCTCAAAGGCCCCACAAAAATAATTCTTCTCAGATTAACTCATTGACTATCGTAATAATACCAATCAACGGTGTCCACATTGCACTAGCCTGAAATCCAATATCATTAGCACTTAAATCGAGAGTCTACTCTACTAGAAAAGAGCAGGTCTAGTTTAAAGGGAATGACCAAGAACAAAATTACCACATTATTGTGTGGTACAGAATCTGCAAGGCATTTGACTGCAAAACCTTATAGAGCACAGTAAAAACCATCAAGAGGATCATCCGGTCTCCCTCCCCACTATTTCTGACATTTACCAGGAGCGTTGCAGATATAGGGGCCAAAGCATTGTTAAGCATCCCTACCAGCCATCCCACAATCTATTTGATCCACTACCATCAGGAAGGAGGTACAGAAGCATCAAGACTAGGACTGCCAGACTAGGTAACAGCTTCTTCCTCCAGGATGTGAGACTAATGAATACCCTATCACCACTGAGGTCTTGTTACTAGGACAGCAAGATATTTACCTGCACTGTGCATTACTATATGCATTTTGAATTATATTTTATTACCTTACTTACAGTACAATACTTTGGTTTATGCACTGTGTGGTACAAAGGAACACTGTTTTGTTTGGTTGCATGTTTGTATAGTCAGATGAGTATAAACTTGAACTTGACTGCACTAGCCTGAAATCCAATATTGTTAGCACCCGAATCAAAATGAATAAACTCTTCTCGGGCTTCCAGCCGGGTACAGATATTGATTTTGACTGCCGTTTCAATGACAAACCTTGCCATCTTCATCGGGGATGACACCTGGGCATATCTAATCCGGTGGTATATATACCTCCATTTTCTGTCCGTCCTTCCAGATTAGTTAGTCCTCATCCAATCAGGTTTCTACTTTCCCACATGGTTTACAATTGAAGTCCATTCATAGGGAATCCTATAAACGCCAGCCATCCTGAGTTCCAGGTCATCTTTGACTCGTATTCAAGGATCCATCAACGAGGACACAGGACCATAGGTGGAGACTGGTTAAAGAAAGATTTCAGACTAACATCAGGAACCATTTCTTTACATAGCCAGTTGTGGACACATGGAACAAACTACCTAGTTGTGTAGATGAAAGTAGTACCTTAGAAACTTTTAAATCTAAACTCAATAGTTATTTCAACATACAATGTGAATAGGAATTAGCAAATTTTGTTGGGCTGAATGGCCTGTTCTTGTCAAAAATTTTCTGATGTTCTAATGTAGTCTACTAGAAAACAGCAGGCCTACTTTAAAATGAATCACAAAGCAAATTAACTGCAAACACATTTTTTTCCTGGATTGGAAAACCCGCTGTGGCAAAAGGAAGCATAAAAGCTCCACAGGCAGCAAGCTTGTGGTTTGACATATAAACAAATTTTAAAGAATTGGTGGTAATTGGGAATCAAGCAGGATGTCCAGCTACCTGCTAGTAACCTCAACATGTATTGAATATTTTAAGTCCCAGTGGACATGGAGAGGATGTGTTCAATAATGGAGGAGTCTAGGACCAGACAGTACCACCTCAGAATATAAGGACATCCCTTTAAAACGTAGATGAGGAGGAAGTTCTTTAGCCAGACGGTGGCAAATCATGCCAAGTCATTGGGTATATTTAAAGTGGAGGTTGATAGGCTCCATATCAAAGGTTACAGGTTACAGGGAAAAGGCAGAATAATGAGGTTGGGAGATAAAATAAATCCATCATGATTGAATGGTAGAACAGACTAAATGGGCTGAATGGCCTAATTCTGCTCCGATGCCTTATAGTTCTATGGTATGGATCCCTTAGCACTATGAAGACATAGATAATCCAAAAACATAAGGAGCTATGCCATTGAGAGCTAAAGCAAAACTGAACAGCATAGAAAGAAAGGCCAACACTGCTCACTGGAAGGAGAATTTTGAATAACTCCTTAACCACAATTCCACCTTTGACACAAGTGTTCTTGGTTCCATTCCATAGCAAACTATATATGTTAACATCAGTACAGACTAAGACTATCCACCTCACAATGTGATGTAATCTTCCATTTGCCTAATATTGCTACATGATAACAATGTGAATTCAAGCAATCTGACCTTATCAGAGCCACCAATAAACCAAGCTGTTCTGAAAGCTACATTATCATCCAACATTCTCCTCAGACCCTCTTGCATCAATATTGCACCTTGCCTCCAACACCTGTCCAGCTGCATTGGAACTAATTAAATAAGACATAGAAAACTACTCAGTCACATTGCCACCACAAAGATCAGGTGGGAGTAGGGAAAGCTATCACCAATAGAGTTCTGCTCCTGGCAATGGTAACCAGCACCAGAACGAACATCATTGCAACCATGGTTGTCAAGCTGCAATAAGCAGTTGACATTTGAATACGCACATGTTTGGAGGACGAGCTCCAAGCTGTCACCAACTTGCTCAGTGAAACATGTAAGAGACATGAAAGTCTTATACTTACAATCCACAACACAGACATCTTCTGATAAAGTTTAACAACTTTTTTACACTGTTAAACAACAAGCCCCTGACAATAGAGGTCTCTGAAAACTCACTGAAAAATGTGATCTTTCCCTTTCTTGGAGGGAAGGCAGGTGTTGATGATTATCACTTTCTGGATTAATAGTTATTGCCCATCGGAACAAATGAAAAGAGCTTAAATTTTGCTAAAGCTCATGGTCTAGTGGACAGCAGGGATCCCTGTCTTTCTGTATAGTGTGAGATTTGGACTACTTACAATCGGCACCTCTATGCACTTGAAGCAAAAGCAAAGCTGTCAGTACATCCATCTTCACCAGCAGGGTAAGGGAATCAATGCTGGCATCCTCTTCCAGGCCAAATCCCCAGCACTAAAAGCTCTAATTTCATTCATGATAAACCCTAATCAGCATCCCATGTCCCAGTGACTAAACCTGCACACAGTCTACCAAGTGCAGTCTCTTCAGCATCTTGTGCAGTTTATTTATTTATTTAGCGATACGGTGAAGGACAGGCCTTTCTGGCTCCAATGAACCGCACTGCCCAGCAACCGACCTATTTAACACTAGCCCAATCACAGCTCCTGTGGTGTGACCCCTCAAACTGTATTTAGGATTGTAGTATATTGTGACCACAACTGCCTAGGGGATCTTTAACCACAAGATCTCTTAGTAGATCTCTTACTAATCCTTCCTGTTTCGTAACTGATAAATTGAAAACAGTTGTTCCTGTGTAGGTTCTGATGCATATTGCTCTAACAGCAATCCCTAATGCAGTTCAAAAGTTCTACTTCTAAAATACACTTGCCAGTTTGGGTTATTCACTTAGCATGTAGATTAAAATGCCCTTTAGCACTCCCCTTCAAAGATGTACTAAGCAGGGCTGGTAAACCTGTGGCATGCACAAAATTTTGTTGGCATATGGCATGGAGTGTTAATTCTCGATTGTGTAAACTCCGCCCATAATAATAAGATACATAATAATTATCCCTACTGCAAAATGAAGCAGAGAATTTTGTTTTATAACCCAAGAGAAGTGACATGATTTCACAAGAAAGTCTCACGTTAGCTTGGCACCAGCTAGACGTTTGTGAGACACTTGATGTTGGATGATGCATCTTGAAATCCTTACAGGCCTCATATACACATTACTATATGGAGAGCAAATGGTTACAATAACAATACTACATAGAAATAATGTTATTTTTCAATTGTCTTTTCAAAAGATTAATTTAATAATTTTTACATTTTCCAAAGTGTTTCATTTATTTCATTCTCTTTGCATTATATTTTTATTAATATTAAAACAATGAATACATGTAAATAAGCAACCGGACATCCTTTTTCCTTAAAAAAGTTCATAGTTATTGTTACTAATTCATCAATCAATGATAATTTCTGCTCAAAACTACCATTGCATGTGAGAGAATTTTTTTAGATTATCACCAGTTGGGCATGTGCTCTCTAAAAGGTCTGCTACCTTCATACTAGACATTTCCCCATTTACATTCTGCCATAAGACAATAAGATATAGGAGCAGAAGTACGCCATTTGCCCCATTGAGTATGCTCTGCCATTTAATCATGGGCTGATTTGATTCTTCCAGTCATCCCCACTCCCCTGTCTTCACCCCATATCGTTTGATGCCCTGGCTAATCAAGAACCTATCTATCTCTGCCCTAAATGCGCCTAATGACTTGGCCTCCACAGCTGCTCGTGGTAATGAATCCCACAGATTTACCATCCTCTGACTATCAAGAGGTCACGTTGGCAGCCTTTAAACTATTCCAATCTGTACCACTGCTGTACCAGACCATGATGCAACCAGTCAGGATGCTTGCAACAGTACTTCTGTAGAAAATTGTTGGATTATTTTGTGACATGCCAAACCTCCGCCTTCATAAAGACACTGGTGTATCTTCCTTGTGACTCCACTAGTGGTGTTTGTGTTCCAAGAATCTGAACCCATGTCTTGCACACTACACTTTGTTTATTTGCATATCTGACCCCATT